>NC_133658.1:610066162-610377052 GCF_037893015.1 Macrotis lagotis
GTTATGTGACCTTGGGTAAGTCACTTAACCCTGTTTGTCTGAGTTTCCTCATTTGAAAAATGAACTGGAGAAGTAAATGGCAAACCACTCCAGGATCTTTGTCAAGAAAACCCCAAAATAGTGTCACAGGCCTGAACAACATACTAGAGTACCAGGCCCTAGGGTCAAGAAAACTTGAATTCTAATCCAGCCTCAGATATACAACTGTGTGACCCTGGGCAAGCAACTTAACTTCGATTTGCCTCAGTTGCACCAAATATAAAATGGGGATAGTAATGTTACCTATCATTCAGGGTTGTTATGAGGATTGAATGAGTTAATGTTTATAAAACACTTAACACCATCTCTGGCATGTAATAGTCACTATATAAATGTTACCTATTAATATTGTTGCCTTTGGAAGGCCACACTGCATCAGGCTCACGTAGGAGGAACTAATGCAATGAACTCATCTCCAAAGAGTTATTAGTTTTCTTAAGATAATCCACTAAAGACTTAACAACAAATAGAACTTCATTCACTAGATGTCAAGGAAAGGCTGGGGCTTAGAACAGTTTTGTGATTCCCCAAGGCTGGAGAACAAAACAAGGCTAGGGCTGAGAGAATTTAGTTCCCCTATTCCCCAGAACAGGGGTCCCTCAATTTCTTTTTCTAAAAAGTCTCAAAGCAGGAACCACTAGGAGCAAGAAGGGCCTTCCAGGTTAGAAGCAGTATAGCAGAGAAGGAAAAGTCTGGGGTCCTAACTCTAGATGGTCTGGCTCCTGGTCTTGGGTCTGCCACCCAACAAGTTAGAGCCTTAGGCAAATCACTAAATACTTTGGGTTTGTTTCCTCACCTGTCAAATGTAGATAACAATTCCTTAAGATTCATTAATCTCCCAGGGGTGTTTTGAGGATCAAGTGAGATAATGGAAGGGAAATTACAAAGCTATACAAAGCCCCAAGTCCTCGTGCCAAAGCAGCTGCTGTAAGAAGCAGATGCCAGGAGGTGAACTCCTGAAGGCCTTCTAGTCAAGGCCAAAGAGTTGGGTTTTGGATTACTCTGGAATTGTCCCATGGTCAGTTGTATCTCCCCAACTAGATTATAATTATATCCTCTCCTAGACTGCTCTGAGTTGTTTTTGGTGTCCCCAGTTAAGCCAGGCAAACATAACAGCTCAGAGTTTTCTGATTTGAACTGATCCCCCTCTTCCCACCAGCCTAGCCCCAACCACAGATTTGGCCCATGTCAGGTCACTTAGCTCAGCTTGGTCAGGTCTGGCTCCTTGCAATTGGAAGCCTTCAGAGACCAGGAAGGAGACCAGATGTCCAGGCCTTGCATGTGGCAATGAAAATGACCTCAAGCCCTGAACTTGGGAGAAATGAAGAGATAGAAAGGGGGGGGGGACCTGGATCCCCTGATATTATTGTTTTTCTCTGAAAATTAGATGAATGTCCCCTTTGAACTTTATTGTTGTTCTGTAGTTTTCCCACTCACACAAATTACAAACTTTCACTTTAGACAAAAGGTTCTTAACCTTATGTGGTTGAACTTGTTTTTGAAAAAATACATTTAAAAATATATTAATCTCCTTTGAAAGGGCAGCTAGGGAGCACAGAAGATAGAGTGCCAGACCTGAAGGCAGGAAGATTCATGTTCTTAAGGTCAAATCTGGCCTTTCAGACACTTGCTAGCTGTGTGTCCCTGGGCAAGTCATTTAATCCTGTTTGTCTCAGTTTTCTCATCTATAAAATGAACTAGAGAAGTAAATAGCAATCTACTCCAGAACTTTTGCCAAGAAAACCCCAAATGGGGACAAGAAGAATCAGACATGACTGAAAATGACTGAACAACAACAAAGTCTTCTTTGTAATCCTGTATTTAATATATTTAAAAACATTATTCTGACAAAGGATCTGAGACATTGCCAGATAACCAAAGGAGACTATGACAACAGCAGAGATAATAAAAGTTAAGAACCTCTGGTGTATATGGTTTTTGTGAGTAGTTACATTCAAGAAAAAACAGAAAAAAATCATGGCCCAGTGGTGGCCAATCCCCTGGTAATGAACCTCTGTGCATAGTGGTCCTCAGCCTATAGACATAAGCTTAACTTTGGGCCTGTTTATCACAGTCACCACCCTGGTGCAGGCCCTGGATGACTGTGAAAATCTAATGACAGTCCTCCCTGTCTCAAGCCTCTTCCCATTCCAGTCTGTCCTCCAGTTGCTAAAGTGGTTTTCCTAATGTTCAATTTTGAGGATTCAGGGAGGCACTGGGAACAAAGTGCAAGACCCAGAGCCTACTCTTAATCTCAAACTCTTCATCTATAAAAGTGTTAGTAAAAGCTCCTATTTCCTAGGACTGTTGTGAAGATAAAATGAAATAGTATTTGTAAAACACTTTGCAAAACTTTAAGTTATAGAAATTCTAGTTATTATTCTCTCTCTCTCTCTGACATATATATATATATATATATATATATATATATATTCCATTCAACAGTGACTCCCTATTACTTCCAGATCAAAGATAAATTCCCCTAATAAGAATTTAAAGCCCTTTGTCACCTGACCCCTTCCAACATTTCCAGTTTTTTTATACCTTATTTTCCCTCTCTCTATGTAACTCTGTATGGTTACACTGGCCTTGTTATCTCTTATTACACAACACTCCATTTCCAGACTCCAGGACTCCAACCTTTTGTTGCCTGTCCAACCCTGCCCTCCCCTACTCAAAACCCCTCAACTCACCTATACCTCCTGGTTTCTTTCAAAACTTAGCCCACTTTTTGTATGAAGCTTTTCCTGATTCCCTAAACAATCCCTTCTTCCTTCTAAAATTATCATCCATTCATACTGTATTTATCTTGTATGTGCAAATTTTTTATACATCTTCCCTATTAAAATGCATGCCTTTTGAGGGTAGGGACTATTTTCACCTTACTTTGAATCCCTAGTGCTTAGTATAGTTCTTAGCAAATAGTAAGTGATTAATAAATGCTATGCTGTCTGATTGGCTATATTTTAAGCTTGTTTCATAAGCCCTCCCAGAGCTTATGTCCTCTGGCATAGTCTATGAAAATCCAGGTCACCTCCACACCATAATGAGGTATTAGAATAGTAAATGGGAAAAACTGGGAAGCTTTGCCTACCTGGAGACTTCCTCTCTAATCCATCCTCCATACAGATGTCAAAGTAATTTTCCTAAGGCACAGTTCTGGTCGTATCACTCCCTCTGCTCAACTAATTTCAGTGGCTCCTGGATGCCTTTGTAATAAATATCAACTCCTCAGTTTACCATTTAATGCTATTCAAAACCTGGTCTCAACCATTCTTTCCAATTCCCAATCATTCTTTCCAATCTCCTTTAAGGTTCTTAACATATAATACTATCAGTAGTTTCCATGCCTTTATATTGGTTTTCACTATCCCTCCTCACCATCACCTCTTAGAAGCCCTTATTTCATTTAAAACCCAAGTCTCACCTTCTACTTGAAGCTGCTGATTGCTTTTCCCTTCAAAATTACTTTGGAGGGATACTCCTTTTGGATCACTTGAACTTGTAGGGTTGCACCCTAGTAGGGTAGTTACTACCCAGGATTCAAAAGAAATCTGAGATCCATGCTCCTAAAACTACAGCTCACCTTCAATAGTGTTTTCACCTTTAAGTGACAGCCAGTAGACAAATGATGATCTCTAACGTTAGATGATCTCTAATGTCCCTTCTCAACTCTAATAATTCACAAGAAACTCTTAGAATTGGAAGACTCAAATTTGAACCCAGACTCTACCTGTTCTAGTTGTGGGGTCCTAAGCAAGACACTTAAACTTTTCTGAGCCTCATCTGCAAAATGTGTTTGATAGCAGAGCTACTCTCTGAGAGCTTTGAAAAAAAGAAAGTGGTTAATAGGAGATTTCATACTTTGTTGAAGGACAAATGCCCCAATCTTTCAAAAAGAGAATAGAATAACAAATTAGTGGTCAGTGAGTTTGACTTCCATTCTGGCAAAATACTAGGATATATTATTAAAGGAGTAGTTAATGGTTATCTTGAAAAGGAAAAAAAAAAACGAAAAAAGTCTCTTTGGATTTATCAAGAAAAAGTATATTCCAAACTAACTCCCATTTCTTTTTTTAAAAAGAGTTGCTAGATTGGCAGATCAGAGGAATGATATAGATATAACTGTCCTAGATATTAGTAAGGCATTTTCCAAAGTCTCTTATGCTATTTCAGATAATGGTATAGTTAAGGTAGATTAAGATTTGCTTAAATGACCCATACCCAAAGAGTCATCATTAAACAGAGTGCTCCAGAGATCTGAATCTATTTTTAATGACACAATGATAAATAAAAGCAGAGATGTCGTGCCTATTAAATTTCCAGATCACACAAATCTAAAAGATGTAGCTAATATTCTAAATGATAGAATCAAAATTCAAAACAATCTTGACAATCTAAAACATTGGACTGCATCTATAATGAAATAGAATTTAATAAAGATAAATACAATTGGGATTCACAAAATCAGTTTCAATGCAAGATGGAAGAGATATAGCTAAAAAGATCTAGTGATTTTATTGAACTGCATGTCAATTTGAATCAACAATGTAATGAAGCAATCAAAAATAACTAATTGTGATCACATAAGCTAGTTCAAAGACTCATAGTATCCTGCACTAGGTTGGAGATAAAGCCCTGCTACATTCTGCCTTTGTCAAGTCATATCTTAAATATTTTCATCAGGTTTTAGAAAGGTCACATCTTTGTTCAAGAGTGTCCAAAGGGGGCAGCTAAGTGGAGCAGTGGATAGAGTACCAGTCCTGGAGTCAGGAGGACCTGAGTTCAAATCCAGCCTCAGACACTTAATTACCTAGCTGTGTGGCCTTGGGCAAGTCATTTAACCCTATTGCCTTGCAAAAACTTTAAAAAAAGTGTCCAAAGGAAGGTGACCAATATGGTGAAAGTCCCTGAAATCATACACCGAAGAGAATCATTTGAAGGAATTGGGAATATTTAATCTGTAAAAAAGAAGTTTTAGGTTAACGAGAGTTCCTTGAGGAACTGAAAGGCTAGCATGTGAAAGTAGAATTAGACTTGTTCTTCTTGACTTTAGAAGGCAGAATTAAAGACATTAGGTAAAAGTTTCAAAGGTGTAAACAGATGTCATGTAAGGAAAAATTTCGGAAAAATTAGATCTGTCTCACTATAGAATGGACTGCCCAAATAGGTGCAGGGTTCCCCTTCACTGGTAAGCTTCAATCAAGGATTGGATGGCCTTGATTGACCCAATAGCTTACTAATTAGATCAATAAGAGCTGACTAATAAGATCAATCATAGAGGGGAATCTTATACAGGTACATGTTGTACAAGATGGCCTCTGAGGTTTCAGCACTGAGGTTCTGCAATTCCTGGACCACAGCCACTTCCTACAATCTCCTCACTATAGCTCCATTTGCCAACCCTGTCTCCACTTCACCAAAAATTTGAACTCTAACCCCTCGCTCTTCTGGTCCCTAAAGGTAAACTTTTTCCCATGTTTTGACAAGAACCAGGACCTCACAGCCACTACCACTGATTTTATATGTGTATGAAGGGTATGATTTTACTAAAAAAAAAAAAAAAAAAAAAAAAACCTTTTCTTTCTCCTATATCCATTAGATCCATTAGCCTCTCTTTAAAACAGGATCTTTTACACTCAATAAATATATGTTGAATGAATAAGATTGATGAATAAATGACCACAAAGTCAAAAGAGCAATATACACAATAATTGCTATAGGATGACAGAGAGGGAGTAATCAGTATTGGTTTGATGAGAAGTTACAGAATCTTAAAGTTCTCTTCCCAACCCCAAAAAATGGTAAAAGGGAATTTCTTCTATAACACTTCAAAAAAAGGTCATCTAGATTTTGCTTTAAGCCTTCCAGGAATACAGGAACCCATTCACTTTTAGATAGCTCTAGTTGTTAGAAAGATTTTCTTTATATCAAGCACATTCTCCTCTTCATAACTGTTTCCCATTCTTCCTAGTTCTTCCCTATGGACTCAAGAAGAACAAGTTTAATTCTTTTTCCATATGACTACCCTTTAAATATTTTAAGATTGTTATATATATATCCCAATCAAACTTCTCTAGACTAAACATCCCTGGTTCTTTCAACTAATCTTCAAAATGAATGATCTAAAAATTCATCACCATTCTTATTGGGTTTCTTTAAATGTTTTCCAATTCACTGATGGCCTTCCCAAAATGTGGTCCCCAGAACTGAACACAATTCTTAAGTTATGACCTGAATATAGGAGGACTGTCATCTCCCAAAGAATTAAAAAATGAGAAAGTAGAATTTCTATCTGAATTCAGATAGAAAGGGAATTTGGGTGTAGGTGAGGAGGGTGAAGAGGGTGAGGAGGGATGCATTCCGGGCGGGGGGGGTGGGGGTGGAAATAGTCATTGATAAAGGCAGAGAGGTAAGAAATATTTTCGAGGACAAATAAGTGAACCAATCTTGGCTAGTACAGAGAAGAGGAGTGGCCAAAAAAAAAAAAAAAAAAAAAGACTGGAAAGACAGGTTGGAGCCAGATTATAGAGGGTCTAGAATGCCAAGTTGTTTAGACTTTTTGACCAGGTTAGTATCTTCTCCAAAATCCATTAAGAGGAAAAAATAAGAAATAATTTCTACCCTGCTAGATTTTTTTAATTTTAAATTTTTTAAAGGATCATTCAGTACTTGAAGAGTATAGAAACTGATTAGTTTTTCTTTAATAAATGTATCTTTTCCTCATCTCTTTTCTTTTACCCACTAGCTCAGAGATCCTTGAACAGTCTTAAAAATAGTTTCCAGGGGAATCAGGTCCAAATTGTCTCAGTCCAGTTGAATTTGGTTTGGACCCACCCACATTCCTCAATATCTTTCCACATTTCTATTTCCTACTGATCTCATAGTCCTCCTAGGGAGGATTTTGATGTCAGTATTCAGTTAAGTGCCTTGCTTTCTTCCAATATCCCATATCCTCTCAGAACCTATGAAATTAAAATATAAAAAAAAAATACAGAAGTAGAGAGGGATGGTTACTCATTATCCTTGTTGACCTTAAGAATAGGAACCATAGCTCACTTTTGTGGTGGTATCTATTATTCAAATTCATCTGACAAGTTTATTAAGGTTTATTAAGCAGTTTCTTCATTTAAATCCTGTAAAGAGTACAAATGTTAATTATCCCACTTTTGTGGTTGAGGACACTGCCTGTGGTCACACATGTCACAGGAATTAGAGGCAGCACTTGAACCCAAGTCTTCATACTTTAAGTCCAATACTCTTTCTATTATATAACACTATATTTTAAGGATAATTAAAGGTCATCTGAACCATTAGGGTAGAAATAAAGAAGTGGAATATGGAATTATCAGAACTTCCATTTCTCCTTAAATGCTTTCATGCTTCAAGTAAGGACCTGAGACTCAAATTTGGAAAAAAGTCTTCCTGGAATATGGAGTCAGTCTATTTCTAATGTTTATTAATCTCTTCATTTCAACCCCATCCAGCTGAGAAATTTGTAATTAATTTTATATTGTAACTATTTATGAGATGAGACTTTGATTTTTTCTGGAATGTGTCTTTAGGTCCCCAAGGAAGAACTGTTTGGTGAGCAAACCTAAAAACCCCATAAATGGAGGAAACTTTAGAGCTGAGATCCACTGAGGTTAATTAAGCATAATGAGCTTATGGAAGTCCAGAATTCTCACACCCATCTCTCTGCTTCACCATTGCAGCTGTTGTCATTAATACAATTCTCCCATCCCTACAGCCACCCCCTTCTAAACAATATCAAATTCAAAACAAACATTACAGTTAAAATATGCTTCAGGCTGACCGCAAGATCTGATTAGTATGTCAACATATGGGAGAGAGAAGGCATTCTTCAGAAAAGATGAGCTAGCTAACACCCAGCAAGAGCAGAAACTTATCCCAGGATTCTTAGCCAATAATGGTGAGACCTGGAAATGCCGCTAATAACAGCTGTCTTTGTGCCCTCCAAGCTTTACCCTTAGGGAAGTAACACATTTCAGCTCGATTAGAGATGTCTCGAAGGGATCATAAATTGATATATTCTCTTAGACCTTCTGGCCCAAGGGAACTGGCACCTTCTCCCATGAAGGGACCCCAGAGCTAAGCCCATGCAGACTGATTTCAGTGGTTGGTACAGCTATCTCTCCCTCCACTTCTGCAGCCTCAGTCTCTCCTTAGTGAGTTCCTCCTGGAACCTCCTTTTGGAGAAAGAACCTAGACTTGTCAGCCACTATGCCCCAAAATGAATAGCTGTGCCCCTTTCCAGTTTATGTATTGTCTTGCTCCATCAGAATATATGCTTCTTGAGGGCAGAGGACATTTTTTGGTTCTATTTGTACCTTTAGCAATCAGCACAGTGACTAGCACACAGTATGCTCTTAATTAATTGAGTTGACTTGGCTTCTAAAGAGAAGGGTCAGGTTCAAGCTCATTGTTGATGGTTCTTTACACTCCCCAAAGTGGAATCCCAGGGGAAATCACTTAAAATTTAGGCTTGGCTCAAGGCTAAAGTCTTCCCAAAAGGGAAGTTCTAAAAAGGCACTAAATATACAAGGTGACCAAGTATAGGACAATTATTTATTTCCTACAGACAAAAGAAATGCTTAAAGCATAAAAGTGTCAAAAATACACACTGGCAGATTTAAATCATGAAATAGTAACCTATAACTCCAATTATACCCTCCTGGGAGACATGAAACATTTTGTGGGACTGCTGAACAACTATGTCACCTTTACCCTAGCCCTGTACAAAAATTCCTTCAGTGCAGATGGTCTGACCTTTTGAATTCAAAAAGTTGCCTTCCAGGCTGAAGATGTTTATCTCTGGATCACTGTTTGATCACCTATGCCCAGGAAAAGAAACCCAAAGGAAAAGAGATCCAAGTTCAGACTTAGACAACATCTAAGTTCCATGCTGCCATAGCCACTGTGGAAGGGGGAGGATAGAAACTCTAGCCTCTCCCATCTCCACCTTCAAGACAGAGGCTCAGAGTCCCCAGACACTTAAAAGATAGGAGGAGAGCACCAGAGGGCTGCTCCTTTTAAGGAATACTGAAAGATTTGCAACTCCTGACTCATTAGCCAAACCTCTTAGACCCAGTTCTCCTTTATGGGTAAGACAGAAGCTCCCACAGCCATGCTATATTTTAGCAAAGGGCCAAAACCCCTGTCCCACATTCTTCATTTAATCAAGCCACATGCTCAGTCATTCAAAAAGCATTTTAGTTCCTAATTTGACCTAGGTACTGTGTTAAGGCTTGGAATACAGAGAAAAGCAGAAAGAAAAAAGAAAAGAAAGAAAGAAAGAAAGAAAGAAAGAAAGAAAGAAAGAAAGAAAGAAGGAAGGAAGGAAGGAAGGAAGGAAGGAAGGAAGGAAGGAAGGAAGGAAGGAAAAGAAAGGAAGAAAAAAGAAGAAAAAGAATGAAAGAAAGAGAAAGAAAAGAAAAAAGAAGAAAGAAAAAGAAAGAAAGAAAGAAAGAAAGAAAGAAAGAAAGAAAGAAAGAAAGAGAACTCCTGCCCTCAAGGGTTGTACATTCTAATGGGGAATTATGTATAATTTGGTCCAAAAAGATAGATGCAAAGTAGATGAAGGAAACATGAAGGGAACACACTAGCATCTATTAAAAAAGCCTCTTACCAAAGGTGGGCTTTGAGCTGATTCTTGGTGGAAGCCAGGAGGCAGAGGTGAGGAGAAGGGAATTCCAGGCATGGTTAAAGCAGGTAAAAAAGCAAGGAGACAGGAGAAAGTGTTGGGTATGTTCAAGGAGCTTCAAGTAGACCAATGTAACTGGATCATAGAGTGGGTGGAAGGGAATAAAATATAAGAAGACTGAAAAATATAAGAAAACTGAAAAAATAGATCAGCTTTGAATGACAAGCAAAGGAGTTTCTATTTGATCTTGAAGGATCTGCCTTGGCCATGCTTTAGAAAAACTACTGTGGCAGCTGAATGGAAAAATAGATTGGAGTGGGGAGAGGCTTGGGTGAAAAATGAGAAAACCTCTGCTGAAACAGGAGGAGTACGGTGAGTGGCTTGAAAAGAGAAGATAAGGCTTGGGACATGTGTTGAAGGGAGTTGAAGAACAAATTGATTAGGAAGAAATTGATTTTGCCTTGCTGCAGTGAGAGTCCAATTTAGATTAGAAAACATCAATTACTAACAGGTCCAGTCAAGGGTTCATGATTTCTTTCAGCTATATTCAACAGCACATGAATAAGGAGTGAAAGAGGTAGACTGTGGAAGAAATCAGAGGTTGCTGTTGGGTTGTGTCTGACTGGACTTTGTTGGTAAAGATACTGGAGTGGTTTGCCATTTCTTTCTCTAGATCATTTTACAGATGAAAAGACTGAGGCAAAGAGGTTTAAGTGACTTCCCCAGGGTCACTGCAGGTCCAGTACTCTATCCACTGTACCACCCAGCTTTGTGGTTTGTGGTTGTAAACTGTCATTAGCAATGGCAAGGATCAAGATTCCAGAGTAGAGGACAGTATAGAGTTGTCCTGGTCTACCAAAGGATCAGGATGGAAAAGGGAAGAATGTGTAACTAATGCAGAGGTGATGGCCTGGGAAAGAATGGAGGAATAAACAGGAAAAGATGGAGAGATTAAAAACTGTGATCAGATAAAGGAATTTTGAAATTCATGAATGAGAAAGTAGAACACTTGTGGTAATGGCAAGATCAAGGTATGAAGCAGCAAGGAAGAGTAGGTTATGGGAAATGAGTAAACTGAGAAATCAGCAAATTAAGGAATTTGAGGGAGCATCAATATATATGTTGAAAAGCCCCAAAACAGGAGCAGGAGATGAGGAGGAAAAACTGAGCCTTGGAACTCAATGAGGACTGAAGGAAAAGATACTGGGAGCTGACAGGAGAAGATACTGGGAGCTGTTGAGTGAGGTGGTAGAGGTAGACCCATAGTGTGACTGAGCTGCCCACTTTTCCCTAATCCTCACCACCACCCCCACTAAAGTTTACCATCTGTTCCTCCCAACTTGATGTGAGGAAGGGTTCAATTGGGAAAGGAAAGGAAGAGAAAAAATATTTCTATAGAACCTCCTATGTGTCAGACACTGTGCTAAACTTTACAAATATTCTCTCACTTGATCTCCACAACAATCTTTCAAGGTAGGTGCTGCTATTATCTCCATTTTACTACTGAAGAGACTAAGGCAGAAAAAGATCAAATGACTTGGCCAGGGTCATACAGTCTCAAAGTGTCTTGATTCTAGATTTGAACACAGGTCTTTCCCAACTCCAAGTTCAGAACTCTATACAATGTGCCACCTAATTGCTTAAATCACAACTCTGCAAGACATGAGGAAGTCAAGAAAGAAAAGAGTAAATTAGGGAGGGGGAGAAGAAATAGGGGCATCCTGGAGACCCCTTTTCCCTGGAATCCTTCTTTTTTTGAGAATGTAGATATAACTGTAATTCCTAAAATTAAAAAAGTTTGAGAAGCATTGTAGCTAAAGCCCAACTGATTCCCCTAATAAATCCCCTTAATGTGTTGTCTTCCTGCATTAGAATGTAACTTCCTTGGGGGTAGGGGCTGTCTTACTTGTCTATAACTTTTTTCTCCAACATTTAACATAGTAAATGCTTAAGAAATCCTTTACCAATCTAATAATTAATCAATTTATCAACCTGTTGACCTGTCTTTAACAGAGAGTCTGATACTTAGTGGCAGGATTTAAAGAATCATCTGTCATGTTTCATGTAGTGGAGGCTGAATTGGCCCATAGAGACATCCCAGGGACTTTTCATGCAGATCTATTGAGGAAATTTCAGGAGACACAAGGCCATGGTGGTTTTTCTTTTGGAAGAACACCCTGGATGTTTCCCATTTTATACATAAGCAGGGATTGATCTAGAGCAGACATTTCTAACCTTTTTGTATCATGGAGCCCTTTGGCAATTTTGTGAAGCCTATGCAGTAGTACTCAGAATATTTTTAAATGCATAAGATTACAAAGAAAACAAATTATATTGAAAGAGAGTTATCAAAATATTTTAAAACAAGTTTTGGGACTGTAGATTAAGAGCCTCTGATGCAAGGAGTTCCTTTGATGAACTCAATGAGATAAGCTTGTATATTACATTTGATAAGCACTTAGATTGCCATATTTGATAAGCATTTACCTCACCATAAAGTGTCAATATACTCATTAACCTACTATTAAGAGATTAAAGGGGGGACAGAGAATAGAGTAACAGCCCTGGAATCAGGAGGACCTGAGTTGGAATGTGATCTCAGGCAATAATTACCTAGCTGTGTAACCTTGGACAAGTCACTTAACCCCATTGTCTTACAAAAATGAGAGGGGGAGAGAGAGAGAGAGAGAGAGAGAGAGAGAGAGAGAGAGAGAGAGAGAGAGAGAGAGAGAGAGAGAGAGAGAGAAAGAGAGAGAGAGAAAGATTGAAGGGAAATCTTGGTTAAGATTTCTGAAACTGAGCCTATCTCTTGATGAATTGGTTGACCAGAACTCTTAAGAGAAAAACTCTTTGAAGGGTTGCCCCTCTTTGCCCACCTATAAAAAAGAGTAGGCAGATCCTTCTCACTTCTTCCCTTCTGCATACATTTTCATTTTGTGTTTGGAATTCTTCCAGAATTTAACCAAGTACATATGTATTGGTGGGGGGGGGGGAACCATTTCTTCCTCAGCTCCCAACCATCTGTGAACAGAAGCACATAGTCAATTCTTTAGTCAATCCAGTCTTCTTAAGGATATCTTCAGTCAATGAAACCCTTCCTCTTAGGTGCTCTTCCACTCTGAACAAGTTGTGGTAGATGATTGTGATGGAATACTACCATGATATGACAAAAAAATGACAAGTAGAATGGCTTCAGAAAAACCTGGGAAGATTATATGGACTGATGCAAAATGCAATGAACAAAATATAGTAGTATTGTAAGGATGATTTACTGTGAAAGACTTGTTTACTTTGATAAATATAATGATCCAAGATAATTCTGACTCATGATGAAAAAAAGTGCTATTGGCTTCCAAAGAGAAAACTGATGAATTCTGACCACAAATTGAAATATAATTTTTAACTTTAATTTTTCTTGCTTTATTTTTGCAACATGGCTAATATGGAAATATGTTTTACATTATTTCATATGCATAATTGATATCATATTGCTTGCCTTCTCAATGGGTGGGAGAGGGGCTAGAGGGAAGGAAAGAATTTGAAACTCAAAACATTTTAACTGAATGTTAAAAGTAAATAACTCATGAAATTTTTTAAATTGATAGAAAAATAAAAAGAAATCTTTTCCCTCTGAGGTGCCATGGGAAAGCTGAAAAAAGAAAAAGCCAGTTCATCTTGGAGTAGCTTTGGTTTTGGAAACACAATCAGTCTATTCACGAGTTACAATCCAACTCATTAACTGCTCATCCCTTCCATGTACTTATATGAAAAAACTGAAGCCCAGAAAGACCACAAGATCATTATTTGGAGCTGGAAAGAATCTTAGAGACCATCTAAATACACCTCTCATCTTACAAATGAAGAACTGAAGCCTAGAGAAGCTGATTGACTCACCTGAGGTCACATAGGAGATCATCCAGATAATATGGCACGCCAACAGTCCAAATACAAACTTCACTGTAATCTAGAATAAAGTGATTTAGCAAAGGTCATTTAGATAGCAAGAGAGCTAGGTCAGAACACTGATCTTGTCTCCATTTTATGTGCTGCTTTTTCTAATACATATACAATTTCCAAGATGTTTTCAACTTATCTTAGCAGTTTGTCTTACTTCTCCAACAAGACTACTGAGAATCTTGTTTCTTCCATGGCACCTAAGGCTATTCTGTACAAATTATATGTCCAATATGATATCTAAGGTATTGACCTGGTGATGCCCCAGCATCACTTAACCAATTAGCATTCATTTGTTTTTACAGAGAGATATTTACTGAGAAGCACAAAAGTATAAAAAACATTTTCCTGAATGAGAAGCCCTCTTTCCTCAACTCAAGGCCTAGGATGGATTTCCTTTTAAGCCCTTGGGAGCATGTTCATCTCATGTGCATGCTTTCTGGAAGTGCTTGGAGACAGGAATGGAGGGCCCTAGCTCTCCCTTCAGAGCTAGAGAAAATATTCAAACTGTTTCTGGTCCATGAAGAAAAAAGGCTTTGGGTTGATGGCTGAGCCAGAATTGAAGGTGCATTTAAAAGGTCCCTGCCCCTTTAGAGAAGAATGAATTGCTTCAGGACTTTGCTCTTCCTTCTGTGTCTGTTGTGTCTATCCTTTCCTGCTCTTTAGTGAAAGAGCATTGATTGTGACCTTGTGAGTTGGAATTCCACACCAGAGTCTGCCAGAAGCCAAGCTGGGTGAGGCTCTTGTGGCCTGCCTGGCGTAGCCCAGCAGTGGATCCAATCAAGAGGCATGTTCTGCTGCAGCATACAAAGGACTTGTCCAGTGCCTAGGCAGCATTCAAAAATTAACTTGATGGGGGCAAAGAAATGTGTGGTACTTTATTCTGTTATATTAATTTATATTTGTTATATTTATTTGTTATATTAATTTATTGACAGTTATATTTATCTGTTATATTAATTTATTAACTGGCTAATTAATGCTGCTGGGGCATTAATTATCTTATCAATCGATGACAAAGGGGAAATACTAACTCTAACCAGAAATTTATTTGAGGAAGAACATACCACAATAGGGACCTGAAGCAACAGGATTTAGAGACAGCTCCCTAATCAGCAGGAATATCCCTAGAACCCTGAGAGGAAAATGCGGTAAACCTTGTTCTGAGACACCTGACTCTTTGGTACAAGTTAGAGTTGGAATAAGGACTCCCAGAATCTAGAAAGGCTACAAAAGTATGGATTGTTTGATTGATAAAGGGATGGTTGATCCCTGATCTGATTATCTTATTTGTAAGTTTCTTTACCTAGATGCAATTAATAGAGGGTCATGGTAATGTCAAATTGCTACCCAACAGGTATCCTGCTAAATGTTTACAGACGCAGCAAGAATCAGGAACTGAAGGTATTCCAGGCAAAAATCATCAGGGCAATTCAGGAAGTGAACTGAAAGAAAAAAGAAAGGATCATAGACATCATCTATTCCAGTGCCTTTATTTTGAAGGCAAAGAATCTGAGACCCAGAAAAATTATATGACTTACTAAAAATCACACAGGTTTTAAGTTAAAGAGCCAAGATTGTAATAAAGATCTGAACCTGAAGTCAGGAAGTCATGGGTTCAAAACTTGCTTCAGAAGCTTAACCATTTGTGTAAACTTGGTCATCACTTAAATTCTCTGTGCCTCAATTTACTTATCTGTAAAATGAAGAGGCTAGACACAATGACCTCTAAGGTTCCTTCTGACCCTAAATCTCTGGCCTCATCTACCCTTTGATGTTAGGAGAAACATCAAATTGGAGCTTAAGAAACTTCTGCTTTGCTATCAATGGCAGCTTCTATGACTACAACTTTATTTATTCTAATTTTTTGTTGTTGTTGTTGTTATTTTTCAGTTCAATTGTGTTCAACAATTTGTGACCCCTTTTGGGGAGGTCGTCTTGCCAGAGATGCTGGAGTGGTTTGCCATTTCCTATTCCAGATCATTTTACAGATGAGGGGACTAAGGCATACAAGGTTAAGTGACTTGTTCAAGATCATACACCTAGTGTCTGAGGTCAAATTTGAACTCAGATCTTTCTGGCTCTAGGCTATGGTATTCTATCCATTGTGCCACCCAGATGCTACCTATCTAATATTTTACCTTGCATTTATTGGAATCATTTTACCCATCTCCAGTGTATCACCACCTGAGAAATCAATGGCTGACTTAACAACAGTAAGGTTACCTCACCCAACAATTGAAAGTTGAGTCTAGGTAGAATCCAGCAGTCAAAAAGATAACTTGCCAAAACTAGGGGGATAAGAGAAGATTCAGTATGGTGTCAAAGGAAAGGTACTAGTCTTGTAGTACTGGTCTTCGAGTTTGGTTCAAATGCCAGCTGTCCTGCTTATTACCTATGTGATGTTGGAGAAATCAGTTCTTTCTATCTAGGTCTCAGTTTCTTTATTTGTAAAAATGGGAGGATTAGGATATATAATCCCCTAAGGTCTAGTCCAAACCTAAATCTATAATTTTATGAAGTCATGGAGTCAACTTGAAAGCTAAGCTATCCTTAAAAAATAAAGATTCCACCACAGCATAGGGTATGAGCCCTGAACTTGGTTTTCAGTAATGAGGAAGCTTTAGTGTTATCATTATTCAGTCATGTCTGTCTCTTTGTATACCTAAAAAGGGTTTTCTTGGTAAAGATATTGGAATGGTTTCCCATTTCCTTCTCTGACAGATTAAAGGAAAGAGAGATCAAATGACTTGTCCAGGGTCACACAACTAGTGTCTGAGATCACATTTGAACTCAGGTCTTCCTGACTCCAGGTCCAGTACTTTAACCATTAAGCCAACTAGTTCCTTTATGAAGTTTACCCTGAGCTATTCCTACTCTCTAGTGAGAGACAAAGCAAAACTAGCTAAAATATACAGGAGACAAATCTATAACTTTAGCCTCTTTAGATCACTGATAAGAGAACAAAGTGACCAGTGACCCTAAACAGATAGTAAAGTTTAGAAAATGCACTTCTCATCTGTAATTTTTTTTTTTATCTATCAGGTTTGGAAAGGAACTTTTCATTTTTATTTGCTTCTCAGAGGTAAGAGTATGAACTAAATGATGCTTCCAGGTCCCTTCCAGTCTTGGAAAACTGTGGTTCACCATCAACACTGGACCAATCTTTTGGTCCATGGTGGTAGGCAGGAAAAAGAATAGAGTGTTTCTACTCCCTCTATTGGCCCCAGAAGAGCAGAGCGCAAAAAATCATTTCTCTTGGTCTTACATAAACAATGACTTTGAGTAGGGAAGGAGAAAAGGTATCTACCTTCAAGAGTACATTTCCATGGTTTTTATTAGTTCATTAAAATTTCATCCCCCCCATCTTGTAGTCATCTGGCTGCTTCTGCTGGTTCCAAAGAAGAATTTAGCATACTGGACATAGTCAATATATGAGATTTCCTTTAGCAATTTGCTTCTTTTATCTCTTTCCATTTCCCATTGCACTCTTACAAACTTTCAGTGAACATCAATTATCTTCAAGCATTCTTTCTTCATGTGATTCCCCAGTTCAAGAACACAAAATGGTTCTCAGTTGCTTATTAAATCAAGTTCAAACTCTCTCCTTGACTTTCTCCCAATACTTGGGCCACATTCTACCATTCCAGTTTCATTTCCCATTATTCCCCCTTCTCCAATTAAGGTGATCTGTTCATCTTTTCACAAATCACACTCATTTACCCTCAGAATTTTCATTCATATGGTTTTTCCACCAATCCCCACCCATATCCCTCAAAGTGTATGTAATTTCGTACCTCCTTTACAGACCCTTCCCCTATTATTCCAGCCACCAACAAAATACCTTCCTTCTCTGATTTCTAGTAGCATGTGTAGTCTCTATCATATAGGTGAGGGCTTGCTCACACATTAACTTGCTTTGTTCCATATGTAATCCTAGCAATGTTCCTGGAGAACAGGAATCTTACCTTGTACTTCTCTTATTATAAACACATGGTAGGCTCCCTAAATGCTTATTGGTTTGACTTCTACCCCTTCCTTTATGATTGATAAATTAATTCTATCACCTCATCTACTATTCAGCTTTGCAATGAAAGAAGAATGGGCTGAAGGTCATGGTCAACATGGAAAAGCAATGACTTCTATCTCTTGGAGGATTTCCACTCAGATAAACAGTATTGTATTATCGAGCTCAAAAGGAAGTATGCTCTGAGGTGCATGAGGTGATAGGAGTGGGGAAAGAGAAAAATGACTTGGGAGTCAGGGATTCTAAGATCTCTCAAAAGTCACTCTCTTACTTCTTCTTCAAGACCATGACCATGACCCTTCATGTCTCTGGTCCTCTCTTTCTCTATTTGTAAAACTGACGTGATCCTGTTTCACCAAATGAGGGTGATCTAAAGTTTGGACCATGACTAAAATAGAAGAGGAATTGAATATAGAAGCCAGAATCATCCTGAAAGAGTGAAGCACATTTATACATTGTGGCAAGGGAATACAGTGTGTTGATTAATGTTCTATCTCTGTTAACTGAGAGCTGCCATGCATATCCATCAATCACTAGGTTTCAAAGAATGAGATACAATAAAACTCTGTCAAGTATAAGTGAACATTTCTTTGATGGTTCAGAAGGCATTCCAGGCCTTTTCCAGGGCCTCAAGGTCATCTTTATGGATGGACATCAATTCTCATTGCATAGAACTACAGATGCAGAAGGTAGAGGAGATTGAACTGACCCTATGACATACCCTGGAAGTAGCTTTTATGAACAAATCCCTGAAGCCTATTGAGCTAAATAGAGTTTTTAAAATTGGTATTCATCTCTGTCCCATAAAAGAGGACAGAAACAAAAAAATATTGTTGGTGTTTGAGCTTTCTAGTTGATTCATTTCCACATAAATGAATTTTCTCTAAGTATGTTACCCGACTCCATGCTTTTTGAATACAGCCTGTGTCTTTAAAAGAAAAAAAAAAAAAACCCTAATGATAGCAAACAAACAAATAGGGGGAAAAAACATTCCCTTCAGCCACCAGAATAAATTGCTCACAGACACTGGCAAAAAAAGTTGATCCAGGAATCAAAGCTGAGAAAATAGAACCAACAAGGTCATTTATTCTACTGGGGTTAGAGCTGTGAGAGTTTGTGACATCCTTTCCATTCTTAGTTTCTTGTCTAGGTTCTATCTGTAATATAGGCAAAAATGACTGACTATAGTGAAGGTGGTAAAGACAGGCTTCTCTTCCAATATAATATCTAGAACAGCACACTACACATAATAATTGAGGAATGAATGAATTAATATTAAAGCTGCTCATGCCAGGTTGCAATTAACTTGGGAGAAAATGCCTGTGCTCCATTTAGGTCCTTGCTAAGTCTCCAGTCACTAATTTGACCTTGGGAATGCTGCAGTCATCAGTATTGGGTGAGTTGAGGAGACATAGAATTCTTTTAAATACCAGAACCTGTCAATATTAAGTTATTGATATTTGGACTTTTCTAGTTGTTTGGATTCCAGATAAATGAGTTTCCTATAACTGCCTGGATCCTACACCATTCATTTGTATACACAGCTCCAGTGTCTGTAAGAGGAAAAAAACACAAATGGAAATACTGAAACCTATCAATACTACATACCAAGATTTGGCTTTAGTTTATTTAGGTAAAGTTAGCAGTTATTTATGGTATGATTTGGATCACCTCATCTTGAAAATACCTACCCTCAAACCTGCCAAGAGAATTAGTTTATTTGTACTAAATTTCTATTGCTCTAAGTGTTCTTTTTCTTTTAAATGAATGGAAGTAGCATAGTTCCATATAAGCAGTGGGAGCAGCTAGGTAGCACAGTAGATAGAGGGGCCTGGGATCAGTAAGATTCATCTTCCTGAGTTCAAATCTGGCCCTAGACATTTACTAGCTATGTAACCCTGGGCAAGTCACTTAACTCTATCCCACTTTCTAAATCTTTAAAATGAGTTGAAAAAGGAAATGGAAAAACCACTCTAGTATCTTTTGCAAAAAAGACCCAAATGGAATCATGAAGAGTTGGTCTCAAAAACAAACTGAACAGCAGGTTGAGCACTAGACCTATAAGGAGATCTGAATTTGAGCTTGACTCAGATCAACATTGACTGACTAGTTGCTTAATAGCCATGTGACCTTGGGCAAATCATTTAAGTTTTCTAGGTTTCATTTTTATCATCTCTAAAATGAAGATTATACTTAAAATACTTGTCTTAGAGTTGTGAAAAAAGTGCTTTGTAAATCACCACAGAAATGTGAGATCCTGCTATTGCTAAAATATAAACCATCTTGATGGGGGTATTCATGGGGCATTCCACAGGGAGTACAAGGTACCAATATCATAGACAAAGAGAACAGGGAATAGTAATTTTAGGCTTGAGATATTACCCTGAGAGAGGAAGCATGGGTGGTTCAGTGAGCATCAGGAGAACTCGGTTGGAAGTGGGCAAATAGTTCACCTTAGGTTCTAGAGGAAGTAACCATACTAAGAGAAGAGAGACAAGAGAGAGTTTCAGAATTTTGTAGAAAGCCCATACTGCCCTTTGTCACTGATCTTCAGAAAGGGCCTAAAAGCTGTCCAAATATTGATGGCTCTGAAGCACTAGGAGACATGATAGAGACCAAGAGTCATGAGGCAAGAAAAACCACCAGCAAAAAACAAATCAGAGTAGGAGGAAGGTACAGTGGAGAGAACACTGGATTCAGTCAGGGAACCAGCATCCTATCTAACTAACTGGATGATTTGAGTCAAATCATTTCACATCTCTGAGTATCACTTTCTTGTGTATAGAAAAAGGGGGGTTGGACTTCCATTTCTAAGAAGGGAACTTCAAATACCATGAGGTTGAAACAAGTAGGGACACAGCTGTAGGGTTTGTGACCCCTTTCAACCCATAATTGGTTGGGGATATGACAATAGAATGATATTGGGGAGGGAGTGAAAAAGATAGAAAAAGAGCAGAAGTCTGGGGCAAGGGGAAACATTGCAATCTATGCTTCTTCTTTCACTCCAGGCTCAGACATAGCTGCAAGATGAAGATCAAAAGGCAAGCAATCCCTGCAAAGACATAACAGAGACAATGCTTTTATCAGAATTCTATTTGATTAAGGAAGAAAAATCAGCACAGTACTGCTGGAAGGGTTAGGGCCGATATAGAGTATGCTGAATCTGGGGATGGATTTAGTCAATACCTTAATTGGAAGAACTGAGGTGGAGGTGAGAGAACAGTCCACCTTGTAGAATAGATGCACAAAAGGGAAATCCCAGGAACCTCCAAGTTATCTCCCTGGATTAGAGTAGCTCCAAGGTTGGGCAGCTTTATAAACCAACTGAGCAAAGGATTCACCTCCACCCAACCCTTGGCCCCTGCCCCAGGCAAAGCAAGACTGGTTTCTTGGAAAGTGAGTAACAGAAGCCGAATAAGGAAGTCCTTGACTGAATTATAGGTACTCTGTCTTGAATCCGTCACCAACTCCTTAGCACCAGACAAATTGAAACCAGAGGAAGTGAACCAATAGGGAAGCAATAATAGCAGTCATTCTAGACTCGGAGACCTGAATAGGAACACCGGAAGTAGACCAAAAGCTGACAGATTTCCCTTTTCCCTTTCATTCGGAGAGGGGTGGGATTCTTACTTCCTTCTTAATAACTAGTTCCCTTTTAAGGACCTGTTCATTTCTGAGAGTCACTGACAAGGCTCTGTGATCTGTTATTGGAGCAGCTACAGGATAGTGGAAAGATGAGATTTGGAGGCAGGGAACTCCCAAGTCCAATCACTGTGAGTCTTAGTTCCTGAGTGTGAGCATGGCTGAGTCTCTCTGAGCCTCAGTTTCCTGAGCAGTTAGAAAATGAAAGGATTGGACTAAAGGACTCTCTTTTCCCATTTGCAGACATCCAGGCCTCCATGGGAAGTCCTGCCCCCAAACCATATACTTCTGTTTTAATGTGACCCACATCTATTTCTGGGACCCTATTACTATAGGTGTGCTGAGTTGGCCCCAGGATACTAGACTTTATGAGATCATAAGGCAGTTAGGTAGCAGATAGAGAGCTGGGCCAGTAGTCTTGAAGACCTGAATACAAATCCAGCTTCAGACACTTACAAGTTGTGTGATCCTGGACAAGGAACTTAACCACTATCTGCTTCAGTTTCCCCAAATGTAAAATGGGGATAATAATAGCATCTAACTCTTAGAGTCTCTCTGAGTATCAAGTAAGGTCATACTTGTAAAGTGCTTAAGAATATAGGAGACACTCAATAAAAGCTAGTTTCCATCTTTCATTCCCAAAAAATGCTATTTCATTTTTACAGCCTAATTTCTTATCTGCAAAATATTTTCACCTCTAATAACTATTATATTTGATCCTCACAATAATTCCACAAGAAAGTAGAGCAGGTACTATTATAATGTTATTTTTTAAAAAAAGGAAAAAATGACCCATAGTCACACAATCAGAACAGATTCTGACTCAAGTATCTTGACTCCAACTTTCTCTTTATGATAGTACATGGACCATTCTTTAGGAAGCTGTCAGTTAGGTTCTGGTGCTCTCTTTTGTCTATCAATAATGACTAGCACAATTCCTGGAACGTCATAGGTATTTAATAAATGCTGGTTGAATGAATGGAAGTTATAAGATCATAAACCCATACAGAAGGAATCATGCATTTCAAGTTATTGCCCAATGCAAAAATCCCTTTTACAACCTCCCTGATAATAGACATCCCAACTGCTCTGCTTGAACACTTCCAAAGATGAGAAGCTCATTATTTTGCAAGGCAGCCTATTCTGGCTTGTTAGCAAGGTCTTCCATACTCTATTGAACTGAAATCTGTCTCACTTTAACTCCCATCCATTGGTTGCAATCCTTCCCTCCAGAGCTACACAGAATAAATCTATTTCCTCTTTCACATAACAATCCTTCAAATATCTGAAGACAGCTATCATGGCTCCCCAAAGTCTTTTCTTTTCCAGGATAAACATTCCTAGTTCCTTGAACTGTTCCTCATATGATATGTTTTCCAGATCTCTTGCTGTTTTGATTACTTTTCTCTGAATGTATTGTAATTTGTCACTGCCCCTCTTTAAAGTATAGCACCCAGAAGAGAATACATTATAGTGGATGTATATGACTGGCACACAGAAGGACTGTTACTTCCTCTAATCTGGACAAACTAAGATTACATTAGCTCTTTTTAAAAAACCTTGTCCCATTGTCAAAAGGTAGTATGACTTAATGGATAGAGAGAGCTGGCCACAGGGATGGGCAGGCCAGGATTTATATCCTCCCTCTGCCACATTTTCATTAGGTGACCTTGGACAAGTGAACTGACTTCTCAGAGCCCTCAGAAAATTTTCTAGAACTATTCTTTGTAGAATAGATTATCTCCTTATATTAGTAAAAGGATCTCCTCAATGAAAGCTCTCTAGACTGATGAAATAACTAATCTGGTGCAGAGTCTTATTTGAGTTTGTGATCAATAAATTCTTTCCCCTCCAATTGAAAAAGACATGAATTCTCTAGGTGCCTTCTCCCCATCTCAGACTTGATTTTGTCTAAGATTTAAGCCAATGACATAACTTTCCAGGATAACTCATCCAGGATATCAAGTCAATACCTAGCAGATTTGACAGATATCCCACTGCTATGGGACCCCAACCTGCTATAGATTTCCATGTGGAGGGAGACAAGAGAGTCCATGTTTATCCAAACCCCTGCTTTGATGCTTGCTAGCCTGAAGTCCTGGAAAGCCAGCCAGGTCTGGCCTAAAGCAGCTATGAATTAATTGTACCCATTGGCTAATGGGTACAAAAGCAGCAATGAGGTCTCAAGAGCTATGGTTTTTAATGAACATGAAACCTCATGAGAACCTTGAGCCTGGGATAATCTTGTCTGAGGATCTACCATCTCAGGTATAACCCTGATTAAATATGTCTTTTTGTCATCCGTACTCATTGGTTGTTTTTTTTTTTAGGTTTTTGCTAGGCAATGGGGTTAAGTGGCTTGCCCAAGGCCACACCGCTAGGTAATTATTAGGTGTCTGAGATCAGATTTGAATTCAGTTACTCCTGACTCCAGGGCCAGTTCTCTATCCACTGCGCCACCTAGCCGCCCCTCTCATTGCTTCTTGCAATACCCCCTGGTGCCAGTCAGAACAAGTCTAATGACCTCTTTCACAAGATTGCTATTCAACTACTTGCACCCTAAAGTCTTCTCCATGTTTCATATCTCCACTTCCTTTAATTGATAGTTATAGGCCATTAATTCAAAGCTCTTCATCAAAGCCCTCCTTTCGATAGCTTATCAATTTCTATTAATATACCACACCCAGAATTAACAAAAGATTCCAGATGTCATACATATCATCAAGGAGAATGAAATGTTCCTTAAAACTAAACAGAAAATGGGATCCTATGGGAAAACAAAGATGAACAGACATAGGGGAGTACTGACCTATGACAGGAGGTTGAAGGGGTAGAAGGATGTCCATCTGAGAAGAAATGGAACAATAACTAAACATCTGGAGCCAAAAGACAGATTTCAAGCTCTTCATGAAAGTAGAGAGATCTGTACACTCTGAAGTGGAAGCAGCTGCTTGTTCTCCAAAGAATGAGGCTCTAGAGCCAACAGGTGCTCTCAGGTGAGTGATCAGTCAGTTAAGGATGAGATGAAAAAGAGACAAGGAAGGAGTGGTGGGTGGTTAGTTATTCCCTGCTGAAGGGAGCTAAAGCCACTGTTTGTGGACCTGGGAGCAACACAAAAGAGGTCTGCCTGTCTCTGCTCCTGTACTAAGGCATGGATCCAAGAGGTGACAGAGAGCCTCCCCAAACTTGCCAAACGAGATGACTACTACCCACTTAGGATGATTCATATGGGCATAAATGCCACTGCCAGAAGGAACCTAGAAAGCATTGCTAAAGAATACAAAGACTTGGGCAAGAAACTGAAGACCTTAGGGGCATGGGCAATGTTTTCATCACTGCTTTTTCATTGAAGGAGAGGCTTCTGAAAAGAAAGACAAATTTGGGAAAATGAGTAACAGGTTAAGGTGTCTGGGAACAGGATTTAGATTTCTAAACCACAGTTTACATTATAGACAAGGCAGTCTTAAATCTAATCAAAAGAGCTTTAATCAGCAAAGGGAAAAGAAGAGAGAAAACTGCTTAGGTTTATAACACTGAGCTAGGTACCATTGAGGATAGTCACAATGTAGGAGCATGCTTGCCAATAACAAGCATTTATTAAGTTCCTATTATATGCCCAACACTGTGCTGGGGATACAAAAATAAGGGCAAAAACAGCCCCTGCTCTCAAGGAGCTCACATTCTGATGGGGGGGAGCAAAATGAAAACAGTTTGCATAAAGAAAAACTATACAGTAAATTAGAGGGAGAGAGAGAGAGAGAATATCGGTGGAAACTAAGAGAGGGAGACCTCCAACAGAATGCTGGATTTGAACTGGGGTCTTGGAAGGAGGCACAGATGAAGAAAGGAAGCATTCCAAATAATGGTGGATATCCAGTAAAAAAAAAGGCAAAGAATCAGGAGAGTCATCTACAAAGGAATCAGTAAGAGTCAGTGTTACTGAATCAGAGTATATAAAGGACAGTAAAGCATAAGAAGACTGAAAAGAGTTAGATTGTAAAGGGTTTTAAAAACAGAAGGTTTTATATTTGTTCCTGGTGGTAAAAGGGAGCCACTGGAGTTTATTGAGTAGGAGACTGACATGGTCAGATCTGAGTTTTAGGAGAATAGCTGGCAACTGAATGGAAGATAGATAGAAGTAGTGTAAAGAGAATGAGACAGAAAGATAAAACACAAAGCTCTTGTAGTTGTCCAGGTAATATTAGGTAGTTGTATCAGAGAAGAGAAGGGCACATATTTGAGAAGAATGAAGGTAGAAATGACAGAAGTTAGAAACAGATTAGTTATGTGGGGTATGTGCAAATGAGAAATCAAGTATAACAATTACATTGTGAACTTGGCAAACTGGAAGAATGGTAGTACCTCTGACAGTTACAGGGAAATTTGAAAGGGGAAAGGATAAAATAAGTTCCATTTTGGACATATTGAGTTCAATATCTATGGGACTTCAAGTTTGAAATGTACAATAGGACATGAGACTAGAGGTCAGAAAAGGTTAGGGTTGAAGAAAGAGATCTAAAAATCAGAAGAGAAATGATCATTGAATCTATGGGAGCTGATGAGTACTAACTGAGTTGGTAGAGGGAAAAGAGTTCCAAGAACAGACTCATACAATTATGAGCAATCAGAGAGAAGAACCAGGAGAGAGCCTAAAGAGGAGGGATTATCCAAGAGAAGAAAAGGTAAAAATCTAAGAAAACAATAAGATCTATGTGCTCAGATGTCTCTATACAAATGGACAAAATAAAGGTAACAAGTGAGATGAACTAATGCTTGATGGTTTATTTTATATCTTAGGAAACACTAAGAGTTGGTAAGATGAAGTCCAAAACTAGATAATAACTCTGGATAAGTATACTTTTTTTTAAAGGTTAAGTAAAAGATGAGATGTGGAATTATATGTTGAAATATACTTATGTAAGGAAATTCAGAACCTAGTCAAAAAACATGGGGAACATCCAGGTGAAAATCAATAGAGGTAAAAGAGGAAGTAATATTTTCATTAGAACATATCACAGGCTACTTGAATGGAAAGAGGAAATAAATAAAGAATTTAGGAAACATCAAAAGCCTGACACAGAGACATGATATAGTATAAGGAACTTTAATTATGTGAATGATAGCTGAAACTCTAACTCTCCGCCTCTTAGCCTTTGTCTCTCTGTCTGTCTCTGTCTGTGTCTCTCTGTCTCTCTCTCTTTGTCTCTGCCTTTCTCTGCCTCTATCTCTCTCTTTGTGTCTTGTTTTCTTTGTGTATATATATATATCTTGCTCTCTGTCTGTCTTTATCTCTGTCTCTCTCTCTCTCTCTCTCTCTCTCTCTCTCTCTCTCTCTCTCTCTCTCTCTCTCTCTCTCTCTCTCTCTCTCTCTCTCCCTCCCTCCCTCCCTTTTCCCATCCTCCCATAAAAGCAGAGCAGATGATCATCCTTTGACTGACCTTCATGATACTTTCCTCCTTCAAAGGGAGAAGAAATTAGAAAGGGAAAGTTCTTTTCTAGAGCTGATTCTCTCCCATAAGAAAGAATTGGTTTCTGGATGGAATTAACAGGAACTTTGGGAAAGTGACTGCTTTATCTTAACATTTTTAATAGAGAAAAAAGGAAAAGTAATAATCTACAGTGTAGCTTGGGCTTCAGGGAAATAGAGTATACATTTCTTCAGTTCAGGGATTGCTTCATTTTGGTTTTTGTTCTTCCAGTGTCAGATACAGTTCCTGGCCCACAGTAAATGCCAGTTGTTTGACTGAAGTGAATTTCTAAGTGGACAATAAATTCTCATGGATTAAAATTCCAAAAATTAAATTCTGAAGAATAATATCAACTAATATTCAACAACAGCAAAGAATTCCCAGAGTGCTTTATGATTTTCAAAGTACTTTTCACATGCCATCTCATTAATACTCACTGAAGGGCAGTTGCTACTGTTTATTTCCATTTTATGGATGAGGAGACAGAGGTTAAGTTACTTACCCAGGGTCATAGAACTACTAAGTGTCTGAATGAGGATTTGAACTCAGATCTTCCCTGCTTCCAAATCCAGAACTCCACTATTCCATCTAACTATCTGAAGTCATAAAGAGATGTCTAAAGAGAACAGGGAATTTACCAAGTAATTAAAAAAATTTTAAGATATGTACAGATGATGGAATCAAAGGTTAGAAAATGGATAACAAATATGAAAAAGTGCACATCCCTGGAAGAACTAGATTAAGAGTTTCCAGCTCAAAATGGGAATTTTGAGACTCAATATTTTCAATGAAATCCAAAGAGAGACAAAGATTTTGATCCATGTTGAGAAGACTGACGAAAGAAATCTTAGGTTCGTTGATAGGATGATAATAGAACACAGAGAGAAGGCAGGGCTACTGAAGTCTCATTTTCTTCTTCTTTTCCCTCTGGCAGAGAGAACAATCAAGGCAGCTAGGTGGATAAGAGACTAGCCTGGATAGAGTCAGGAAGACATCTATGAGTTATACGATCTTGAGAAAATTTCTTAAGCTCTGTTGGTCTCAGTTTCCTCAACAGCAAAATGGGAATAATAACGGCACCTAGCTCCCAGGGTTGTGAGGATCAAATGAGAGACAGTACTTTGTAAAGTGTTAACACAGTGCTGTCATGAAGTAGATACTATATAAAAGCTGTTGATGTTATTGTTGATGATGATGATGATGATGATTCATTGACTAGAAAGTATGTATAACTCTGGGATACTCTCCCAAAATTCATTCATACCAGGGGGCTCATGCTGAGAGAAGTGACTCTGCAGAGCTATATTCTCAATATTATAACTTGAAAGCCCCGACTGGTGTGCCTCCTATCAGCAATCAGCTACTAGATGTAATTAGTTCTTAGAAAATGAGCTTACTTAGTATAGTAAGAACTGTAGGTTCAAAACATTTCCCTCTAAATTTGAGATACACCATCCCACAAATACCCCAGTGTCATGGGAAGAGAGGGTTCATTCTTAGAGAACAATAGTAGGGAGGCACAATGAGCAAAGGCAATTTACACCTCCTATTACTACAGAGCCTGTAAGTCCTTTTTTCAGGGTCCTCATGCAGTTCTCTTTGGGTACAACATGTCTGTTAGGCAGGTTTCCCAGATGGATTCCCAAGAGTTTGCCTCTCTCCAGGATTCAATTCTCTTCTCTTCTTGCAAGGTCATGCTCCTTGAAGATTCTTCCTCTCTATATGTCTGTGTTTGTCTGGAATGTTCATCTCTCCTCCCCATTGGACACAGTAGTTGGGGAGGGGGCTCTTTAAAATTATATAGTCAGTGTAGGAGAAAAGAGAAATTCCTTTCTTATTCAGAGGCTGCTCATTACATGCAATCTCTCCCAACTCTAGAAGTGCTGAAATTCATACTGTGCTTATCTATTTAAAGCCCCCAGAGATATGGCTAATTTGCTCAGCCAATCAAGTCATTCCCTTATTATCTCAATCAGTAACAGATTTCAAGATAGTACACTTTGTCAACACATTAAAACCTCATCATATGACTACACACCTTCCTCAGATTCAGATAAATTACATCTTCAGGTTTTAAAAGAATTGGTAGATGTGATTACTGAACTACTATGAATGATCTTTGAAATATTGTGGAGACTAGAACATACAACAGTAGTGAAAGAGCAAATGCCCCAGTATTCAGGAGGAAAGAGGAAAATATTGAGTCTGAAAATTCCAAGTCATTGAACTAGCAAAATTCTAGAATTGATAACATTAGGTTGTAACTTACCATGCAAGAAAGAGCCAGCATGGTTTCCTTAATATCAGGTGAATGCTTTAGCTATAGTGACCTAGATTTTGGCAAACTATTTGATAAAGTCTTCCACAATATTCATTTAAAAAGAGATGGTATGATGTGGGCTAAATGATAATACAATTCATTGGATTCTTAAATGATTGGATGACTAGATTCAAAGACTAGCTCTGTCATAGAGGTAACTTTTCTCTTAGCCATACTCAATTCCTCTCCATGTGTATGTTACTATGCTCTACTGTTTTTTTTCCCAACAGATTGCATTTTCAATCATGTCCTCTCATCACCCAGGTTGACCACTTGGGCATTATCCTAGTCTCTCTCTCTCTCTCTCTCCCTCTCTCCCTCTCTCTCTCCCCCTCTATCCCTCTCTCTGTGTCTGTCTCTCTCCCTCTTTTTCCCCTTCTCCCTCTCTCTATGAATGGATTTCTCCTCTTTCTTCAAACATGCCTGATTCTCAACTATCCTTAAAACAGCTTTCCTAAATGCTACCATCCCCTTAAGATATCATCCTAAAACTCTCATCCCTTTCTCAGCCAAACTTGTTTTTTTAAAAAAAAAAAAACTAGCTATACTTAACTATTCCCTATACCTCTTCTCTCATTCATTCCTTAACCCAACTTCTCACCACATCATTCAACTGAAACTGCTCTCTCAAGAGTTATCAAAGATCTCTTAATTGCCAACTAATTATTTTCTTTTTTTCAGTCCTGGTCCTTCTAGATCCATCTGCTACATTTGACACTATTAATGACTCTCTTGTATATTCCCCCTCTCTGGATTTTTGTTGCACTTCTCCCTCCTGGTTTTACTCCTGCCTAATTGACCACTCTTCTTCAGTCTCTTTTGCTAGTTTATTATCTATATCATGTCCCTAACTAGAAGTATTCCCCAGAGTTCTGGCCCAGGTCTTCTACTTTTCTCCCTCTATAGTCTAACCTTACCAGCTCCTAGGGATTTACCTAACATCACACTATGTGGATTCCAAGAGCTGAAAATCAGCCACATTCTCTCCCCTGAGCTTCAGTCGCAAATTACTAATTGCTTATTGGATCTTGAAATTGGATGTCCTAGAGACATTTTTAACTTAACTTATCTAAAATTGAATTTATTATCTTGCTTCCCTAAAACTCCCACTCTTTAAAATCTCCCTATTTCTATCAAAGGCACCACTATTTTTCCAGTCTCCAGTTTCATAATCCTGGACTTCTCACTTCCCTACACTCCACATAGTTAGTCAGCTATCAAATCTTGCTATTTCTACCTTTACATATCTCTCTTGTTCAAACTCTTTTCTCTACTTACACAGGTACCACTTCAGTTCACACCTCTATCACTTCTCAACTACATTATGCAGCAGTCTCTTAACTGATCTCCCTACTTAAAGAAGTTCCCCGTGTCAATCCATTCTACATACTACTGACAAAGTAATTTTTCTTAAACACAGATATGACATGTAATACTGGTGTTCTCTAAAGCTTTCTATTTTTCCAGGGGATGAGAAGAGAAGGAAGTGGTTGGGGGTAGGGAAGAAGAATGTTTGATAATTGTTGCTTAGTTTTACTATACTGCTAATTTTTTTCTCTTCAAATATATATTACTTATGGGCATATATTAAAAGATGATTATGATATAAGAACAAAATGTATAATGAAAATAAATATAAAATGGTAGAAAAAATAAATACAAATATAACCATATGATTTCCTCAATCAATTTTGGTTATTTCCTATGACTAAATCCCCAGTTAAGCTTTTCATGATCTTTCCCTTTCATGACCTGGCCTCAATCTATTTTTTCAGCTTCATGGGATACTATGCACCCTCCCATGCTCTGCATCCAGCCAAACTACCCTATTATCTATTCTTCACCCATAGCACTCCATGTCTTGTCTTCTTGCCTTTGTACTGGCCATCCCATATTCCAGAACTAGTTTCTCTCTTCCCTCTGCCTCACTGAGTCCCTCTCTTCTTGTAAGACATGTTTGCTACATAGTCTTCCTGGGCTCTCAATTACTAGTGCTCTCCCTTTCAAACTATCTTATATTTAACTGATTTGTGTATATACATATACATATACATATACATATACATATATGTATATAAACTTTATATTTATATTGTATAACTATATTATATAATATAACATATATATATGTTATTTGTGTTTATTGTCTTCAGCATTAGAATATAATCTCCTTGGGTGAAGAGTTGTTTCATTTTTGGTACTTGTATCCTCAATGTCTATCATAATGACTGGCACATAATCGGTACCTTTATAAATTTCATTGATAGTTTGGTAATTTGAAATCAACTTTGAAGAAAGTCTCCTGTTAATTGCTCCAGAAATCCACACTTAACATTTTGGGTCTCTTTACTGAATATGAAGATGACATGATGTTGAAGAGAAAACATTGGATATCAGTCAGGATCCTCCCCCCCACACAAAAAAATCTCTATACTACAATCTTTTAAGCTTATTTTTTTGCTACCATATCAAATTGTTGATGCATTTAATGCAAGACATTTAAAATAAAACCAGAACTTTTTAAACTGCCCTCTTTAAATGCATACACACAATTTTGTAAATTTATTTACATTGCTACCATTTCATAATGGCCCCTTCCCAAAGAACCATCCCTTTTAAGAAAAGTAAAAGTATATTAAAGTATTAAAGCAAACAATCAAAAATATTAGTCAGGCCTTTTTCCAAACCTGATGTTTTCAATGTTGTTTTTCTTTACATTATCATGACTGTGCAGATTATTTTCTTGCTTATGCTTTCTTTGCTCTACATTAATTCATTCAAGTCCTCTCATTTTCTGAATGCATCATCTTTGTTAGCAGACCCTGACCATCTACTCATACTATTTGCCATAGCAATTCTCCTGAAATCTATCTCCCTAACATCCTCCACAAGGAGATGCTGCATCAGCTGAGGAAGCAAATGGGGTCTATCTACCCCATGACATTTGTAAATGTAGTACCTTTCCTTCTGACTTTAACACTTTTTGGATATATACTCATTAAATAGTCAAAAGTTATACATAGTTTAGTGACTTTTCTAGAATTGATCTAAGATATACTAATTTGCAGCTCCATGAATAGTGAATTAATGTGCCTGTCCTTCCAAAAATTTCTTCCAACAATTAGCATTTTCATTTTTTGTCAGTCTTGTCAATCTGATGGGTACAAAGTAAAACTACAGAGTTATTCTCATTTACATTTCTCATTTGTGATTTAGAAGTATTTCTTTCATATGGTCTTTAATAATTCATGTTTCTTCTTTTGAAAATTGTCTGTACATATCCTTTGATCACTTATCTATCACCACCTATATGATGCCTTTCTCATCTCCCCCCCCCAGCTCCTAGTGTCTCCTCTATTAAAAAATACATTCTGTATAGATATTTTATGTAGACATGTGTCATGTATATTGTCTCCCTCTATACAATGTAAGCTCCTTGAGAGCAGAATATTTCATTTTTTAATTTGTATCTCAAGCATTTAGCACAATGACTGAAACATAGTTAGCTCTTACTAAATGTTTACTTGATTATCTATTGAGGAATGGATTTTGTTCTTATACTTATGTATTCATTCTCCTTATATCAAATATATCAGCCTTTCATCAGAGATATTTGGCATGATTCTTTCCCCATTCAACAGCTTGTCTTCTTTTTCTAGCTGTATTGTATGATATAATTTTTTATGTAATTAACATAGTTTATTTTATTTTTAATGTTCATCTCTATCAGATAAACTACCTTCTAGCCATATCTTCTCTACCTTGTATTCATGAAACTGAGTTTTTAAAGTTAAAATACGTTTTACATTTATCCTCTTTACATTTGGGGACAATTTTCAGATTTGAGTCAACCTTCTAGCCTGTCAGGCTATTGACTTCCTCACCAATGTCTTCATTGTTTCTCCTTCTTTTGTGTCATCTGCAAATTTTATACAACTGTGAGAGATTTGGGGGTGTTTGGGTCCCACAAGAATGTGAAGGAAGATTGTTAGTTTGCATTACAAAGACTGAGGTCTGCCTATATTGGTGCCCATGGGCAGGTATGTGAGAGTTAGACAAGACTTAGCCTCAACCTGATCAAAAACTGAGATTAGATCAGGTCTGCCTCACCTAGTTCCGAGTTAACCTAGGGTCTGTGTCTTTCTCCTTTGCACATGCTCAAGGAAATCACTGTTCCCTCCCCTGTACTCATTAGTATAATGAGCAGGGTGGGGAAAATGTATGGGGGGCAAATGTATCAATCAGATTTGTGACCCCAGCCAATGACTGGCCTGAAGGGGCAAGAACAAGGCCTTTCAAAGTTCATATAAGACCTAGCATTTCTGGGATTCAGCATCCCTCTCCCCTTAAGAGAGAAGTGGTCCATCTTTGCAAAGATGACTTGATAAAAAAAAAAAACATTTTAGTCACTCTGAACTATGCATTTACAAACCACTTAGAACACAACAAGCCTACATCTAAGTCATTGATCAAAATGTTAAATGGCAGAAATTCTTCAAGAGAATTTAGAACCCTGGAGAAGTCCATTGGAGACCTTCCAAGTTAACATCAAACCCCACTAATCACTATATTTGAGTCTGGCCATTCAAACTACTCTGAAACCACCTGCAATTTTGAGACTGAAATCAAGATATACTATGTCCACAATAACTTCCTGACCCTCTAGTTTAGTAACCCTGTCAAAAAAGGAAATGTAGTTGGTTTGGCATGTTGGCCTCATTGAAGGAATAGGGGTGGGTGTTCTGTGGTGTCAGCTAATGAAAGCTATGGTCAATAAGAGACCCTACCATCCACTTTCCCACTCTGAAACTGACAAGCCCATGGGGAGGCTGAGGGTGGTGGAAATGGAAAGAAGAGCCCCTCTTCCACCTCTGTACAGGAAGTTTCAGAAAGAGAAAATTCTAAGTTCATAAGAAGAAACAGGGAAGTTGTCTCTTATATTAAAGTCTTTTGAGTAGACTGCTTCACTGGCCAATGAGGGAATTACTTAATGGTCTAGTTTCTAGAAGGGATTCTACAGTTTGCCAAATCAACGGGGGTCATCTGTTTACCCCCATTATCCACATAAAAGCTCTTGAAAGCAGCAGCCCAACCTGTAGACCACTGATTGACTGTCTCACTGCACTGCTGCTAGCAAAGAACTAGGTGGTGAATGATCAGAAAAAACAGAAATCCAGGTGATATCACTCTGGCATGAACTAGTAGAGCTCCAAAGACCTGGTCTTCTTATGTGGCATTCCCTTCCCACTTCACAGAAAGAATACCAAAAACTATTGGGAGAGTGGAATAACAACACTTTCTTATCCCCGCCCTGGTTTCTCAGATGTAGCTGTGTCAGAAGTTTCAGTACCCTAACAGTTTTGACTTTGTTGGACTTTGGGGATGCCTAACTTGAAAGGCAGACAGCTGTAGGTGAAAGGCAAAGGAAAAAAAAAAGGTCTGCAGCTGCTCCAAATCTGTAAGTACCCCTCTGGGCTTTAAAGGGGAAGTCAGACTGTTCTCCCAAAACTAATAATTGGTGGGTGTAGGTAAACCAGCACTTGGGGATGGAGAGTGCACAATGTGCAGAGAATGAACTGTGGATAGAGAATGAATATTATGGTAGAGAGAATTAATAGTATCAAGAGCCTGTGGCAAGAGATAGACCAGAGAGGGACATTATTATGCAAAAACTAAAAGATTGTGAGCCTATGAATTTGTGGGATGAACCCCAGGAAATTGAAGGATTATCACTTGTAGTTCCTGGTGGTTGAGGGGTGGCACTAGGCATGGATTCTGGGAGGCCTAGGATCAAAGCTAGGGTGAATATTGCTCTGTGGTTATTGAGAGAGAATAGAGGCTTGAGAGAATGCATGGAAGCAGTAAAGAGCTAGCCAGTGCTGGCATAGAGTGGCTCTCAGCACTAATGTTCCTCCTACCCTATCCCAATCTGGAAATTCTAGCATATGGGAATAATGAGGACAGAGTTCCTAAAAGATGCAAGACATCTGCATGGCATTATTCATGGGTTTCCCAATAACCTCCACATGGGGAAAGTGAACACCTGAAGTCGAAGAATAAACCAACTCCAGCAGGCATCGTCTTCAGAACAAATAAGAATGACACTGAGCCTATAAAGATACATATATATACATATATATATATATATATATATATATATATATATATATATATATATATATATGTTTTTGCAAGGCAAATGGGGTTAAGTGGCTTGCCCAAGGCCACACAGCTAGGTAATTATTAAATGTCTGAGGCCGGATTTGAACTCAGGTACTCCTGACTCCAGGGCCGGTGCTTTATCCACTGCACCACCTAGCCACCCCTAAAGATATTTTCTTAATGAATAGAGAGCTGGAATTAGAATCAGAAATCCTGGCTTTGAATCTGGCCTCATGTGTTCACAATGTAGGATCCTTGATAAATCACTTCACTTCTAAGCCTCTCTATTCCTCATCTACAAAATGAGATTAACAATACTTGTACTGCTGTCACCATAGGGTTGTTGTGAAGAAAGAACTTTTAAAAATTGTAAAATGCTATAAAATATGAGTTATTTGTTGTTGTTTTCACTAATTTTCAGTCATATCTGCCTGACATTTTGTGACCTCATTTGGCAGTTTTTTTTGCCAAAGATACTGGAGTGGTTTGCCATTTCCTTCTCCAATTCATTGTTTTATATGGATGAGGAAACTGAGACAAATAGAGTTAAATGATTTGCCCCGGGTCATACAACTAGTAAGTATCTGAGGCCAGATTTGACAGACCCAGGTCTATCTACTGTGCCACCCAGCTGTCCTAATTAATTATTATGACTACCATTTTGCTTTCTAAAAATCACTGCTTCCTTTTGGAAGTCTTCTATCTAGTTAATGATCTGTTTTAGATTTTTTTCCTGGGAAATTATACAAATTTGCCTCTATGTTATTTCCAAAATCTACCTTTTTCCCTCTTAAAAAAACATGCCAACTCTTTTTTGGCCTGCAATATTCTAGAACCTTTTCTGTACTCCATAATTTTTACAAAGACTAACAACAGTGTATCTTTTTTCCACCCTAAAATCGGAGCTATAGTTCATCTGGGTTTTGAGATTTTTCAATCCACTTAAAACATATAGGTGCCCAACAAATATTCACAGGTTTCTCCATCCCTGCTCCCTTATATTTTCTAGAACAAAATCATGAAATCAGGATGCAATTAAAGTGATCTTAACAAAGCATGATTTTAAAATGCAAATCATCAACGAGCTAAATTTAAAATAGGAAACAGTAATGAACCATGTATGTCTCAATAAAATAGGAAAAAAGCAGAAAATGGAGAGAATTCAACATATTTCCAGTGGTTTCTCCAAGTAGCCATAATGTAATCATGTCTCTTAATCAAGGAGCTTGCCAGAGAGAGGAAAGTACTGCAGTTCTTATAAGATCAAGAGTTAAGTCTCCTAGAAGGAGGCTTTGGCTGCTGCTCCTGATTCTCTCCAGTTTTCTCCCTTGGCATCCTTTTCCAGATAGATTTTTTTTTAAAACTGTCAGTACAGAGGAATACACACACTCTCTTCCTTTTCTGATCCACAAAAATTTTATCCCTTCTTCAGGGATGCAATAGATAGATTGAGTTTGCCTAGAGAAACCACTGGTCTGGGCAGCTAGGTGGTGCAATGGATAGAGCACCAACCTGGAGTCAGGAGGACCTGAGTTCAAAGGAGGACCTGAGTTCAGATTTGACCCCAGAAACTTAATAATTACCTAGCTGTGTGACATTGGACAAGTCACTTAACCCCATTCCCTTGCCAAAAAAAAAAATATTCATAGAGAAACCACTGGTCCAGTAATAAGGAAGTTTATCCAAAATAAGTAAATTTAGGGGCATTAGTTGGCTGGAAGGAACCTGCTCTGTATCTTGGGAAGCATGGTACCCAAGCAAAGAATCTCTTGATTGGATACACTGACCTTCAAATCAAAACTTTGGAAAAGAATAGACAGGCCATTCCAAAAGATAAAAAACTGAGAAGGTAGGGGATTTTTGTTCATTTTATTTTTTTCCTTTAGATTATTGCTGTGAATAAATGACTAAAAAAAGCCATGAAAAACTAATAAGAAAGGAAAGAAAGAAAAAGAAGGAAGGGAGGGAGGGAGGGCAGGCAGGCAGGCAGGCAGGTCGGCCTCTGCCTTTGAACTAAAAGGGCTTGGAAGGGTCCATTCTTTCCAGGAGGAAGAGATGGCACTAAAATCAAAGATTTAATTGAAGTCAGAAGTTGAAAGCAGAAAAATGATATAACCATTTGCAGATTGTAACTATGCCTACCAATAACCAGTATAGACTAGAAATCTAGCAGAGAATATATATCAAGTGAGAGCATCATAATAAAATCACATGATAATATGTGTGGTCCTATAGTATCAAATACATGATTTTAGTAATGTAGATTTATGAAATGTGGCTGAATCTAGATCTAAGCTTCTGGGGTGGGGCAGGGAGGGGGGAATTCCTCTGTGAAGGACACTATGCAGAATTAGACAAAATAATAACAAAATTCATTTAGAGTAATGAAAGGTTAAAATTGTCAAAGGATATAATTGGAAAAAAAGAAGGAAGAGGAGTTCAATACTATCAGATCTTACACTAAGCAATAATTATTCAACCTCTTTGAGTTCTGGATAAAAAAAAGTGTGTTTGTGTGTGTGTGTGTGTGTGTGTGTGTGGTGTTATATATGTGTGTTAATGGAGTTAACTGAAGAAAAAAAAACTTGAAAGTCGCCTCACTTATATTCCAGTATTTGAAAACTCAAGAAGACAAAAATATTGGGGAAAAGGACTCTATTTAACAAGAACTCCTGGGGAAAGGACTTTGAAAAGAACTACTGGGAAAATTAAAAACCAGTGTGTATTGCCCTTAATTTAAAAAAAAAAACACATTATCTTATTATGTAATTTTGCTATCTCTTATACTTTATTTTTCTTCCTTAAGGATATGATTTCTTTCTCATCATATTCAGCTTAGATCAATGTATACCATGGAAACAAAGTAAAGACTTAACAGACTGCCTTCTGTGGGAGTGGGGGGAGGGAAGCAAGATTAGAGGAAAAATTACAAAACTCAAAATAAATAAAAACCTTTCTATAAACAAATATAATTGGGGCAACTAGATGGTATAATGGATAGAGCACCAGTGCTGGAGTCAGAAGGATCTAGGTTCAAATATGATCTCATACACTTGACATGTACTAGCTGTATGATCCTGCGCAAGTAAATTAATCCCAATTACCTCACCAAAAAACCTCCCAAAACTTTAAAAAAGTGTAATTGAGAAATGTTTACCCAAATAAATGAAAAGTCAATAAAATATAATGTTAAAAACATCAAAAACCAATCTGGTGAAAAATAAGGTTAGATCAACGTTATAAAGTATCTAGGTGGCACAGTGGATGGAACACCAGGCTTCGAGTCAGGAAGCACTGAGTTAAAATCCAGCCTCAGATATCTAAGTGTCTCTGGACAAGTCACTTAACACTACCTCAGTTTCCAATAAATGAGCAGGAGAAGAAAAAGGTAAGTAAACCACTCCAGTATCTTTGTCAAGAAAACCCCAAATAGAGTCACAAAGAGTCAGATACAACTGGACAATACAAACAACAACAATAATACCATGTACTAAATGCAAGAAAAAATTACAGATAGAAAAATGATCTAAGTATAAAAAGCCATACCATAAAAAAATGTGGAGTCATTTCACAACTAGAATTAAAAGAAAAATTATTGCCTGAGACCATTGATTTTAAACATCTGATAAAAGTAGTCTAACATTCAAATTCTCTAGGGAATTGAGACAAATCTATATGACTGAGTCAGTTCTCAATTACAAATAGACAAAGCACATGAACAGCTTTCAAAAGAAGAAATACAAATTTTTAATAACCACCTGGAAAAAATGTTCAAAATCTCTAATAACCAGAGAAATGTAAATCAAGTTGTTGTTTTTTTAAATCACAGTACCATGAAGATACCTAAGAGGTCTTTGAATCCAACCCCTTTATTTTTCCAGATGAAAAAACTCATATCCAAAGATGTTGTTTCCCCAGAATTATATAATAAATGCTTATCAAGATTTGAACCCAGTTCTTCTGACCCCCAATTCCAGTGCTTCTTTCCATTTTTGAAAGGGCTGTGGAAAGATAGATATACTAATTCACTGCTATGAATCTGTGAATTGCTTCAGCTATTCTGGAAAACAACTTGGAATTATGCAAGAACACTTGCTAAAATGTATGTATTCTATTGGGATTATACTCCAACATGCTTACTGTGAGCAAAAAAAGAATCATATACAGAAAAAATAGATATTCAAAGTAACATTGTTTATGAGAACAAAAAAGCTGGAAACAAAATATGTGACCAATTGATTGGGGAATGGGTGAGCAAACTGGTATGTGTATGAAATGGAAATGACTGCTATCGGGAATTTTGAATATGAAGTAGTAAAAATGTAGAAAGATTTTTATTAAAAGATACAGACTAAAGAAAACAGAGACAAGAAAACATAATAAAAAATAATTATGGCAATAGAAAAATCATTTAGAGAAAGCACAATATGGGTGAAATTCAATGATCAATGTTAATACCATATTATCAAGTTTGAAGATTCATCCCTCTTTTCTTAGCAATTTCTAAATTGATTGTTTTAATAGAAATATATTCAAAAAGGACCTATTTCCTTTCCTCTCTTTAAATTTTACTGATTATCAAGATCCAGTTTAATTCCTATATCTTCCATAAAGTATTTCCTGAAAAAAAATTTTGATTTTTTTAAATAAAGAAAAATCAAAGACCATTGAATTTAACAGTTAAAGATTGTTGGTAACCTTTGAAAGAACTGTTTCAGGAGAATGGTGGGGTTGGAAGCCAGATTGTAAGGGACTGAAAGTGAGTGGGTGGTGAAGAAATGGAGGCTGCAAGAGTAAGATGACTTAGTTTGGCAGTTTAAAGGAAGGAGAGATATAGGATGATAGCTTGAGGGAATGGTTTTCTAAGAATGAGGTGAGATCTGGGCAAGATTGTAGGCAGCAGGGAAGAAGCCATTAGATGGGGGGAGAGTGAACACAAGGGGCAAAAAGGGAATAAAGTTTATTGATAGGGCAATTGATGGGGCAAGCTTTGTGGGGAAATGGGAAAGGATGGAATCAAGTAGAGGGACTAATCTTGGCAAGAAGGGCCACCACTTTCTTAGAGACTAGAGCACAGGAAGAAAAAAAACGAGTGAATATGTAGGGAATTTTTGAGCTATAGAGAAGGGAAGATGAGCCAGCTCATGACAGATGGCCTGGATTTTCTCAGTAAAGTAGGAGGAAAGGTCATGTGCTGGAGGGGGTGGGGAGTGACATAGAGGGTTTGAGGAGGGAGGAGAAGGTTTAAAACAGAAGTTTCAGGAAGCGTGATAGAGTATGAATCAGTGAAAAATAAAAGGACTGCCAAGCAGCAATAAGGTTCCAATTGAAACTAGATAATTTGAATGTGGAGTGGACCCAGTCATTATAGTTATTTGATTTTTCTATACAGCATTCAATAGCAAAAAAGCAGGAGATAAGGGTTACAAATGATAGAGGACTGGCAAAGTGTGAATGGTGGAAGGATAGAAGGTCAAAGACTTGAAGGGTGAAAGGCAACATATTATGGAAGGAGTCAAATATATAACTAAGACTATAAATGGAGGAAAGTGAGGGCAGGGAAATTATGAAGTGGGTGGACAGGGTGGGGTAGAGAGACAGAAAGTCATAGTAAGGATGAAAAATAGAAGGGGTGAAGCAAAAGAAGAAACAGAAGGAAAATGTGATCAAAGAAGGGAATTTCATAGTTTAAGGTAAGTACAATTCTGGGTGATGGTGAAATCTAAGCTATGACAATTATCTTGAGAAGCTAAGATAGACAAGGATCATGGTTGTTGAATCATTTGAACTAGGCAGGTGCTCAAATTTGCATCAATAAGATCATTGATTTAGAGCTGGTAGGTACCTTGAAGGTCATCCAGTCCAGTCCCATCATTTTATAAATAAAGAAACTGAGGACCAAAGAGGAAAGGTAATTTGTCCAAGGTGATACAATAGTAAATGGCAGAGATAAGATTTGAACTTGGGTCCTTACTCCAAAATCAGGGTGTTTTTCACTGTTCTATGCAGTTTCTTAGTCTCATCCCAAAATGTCAGGGGATGAGACTCTTCCCATTGTTTAGACTCTATACTAAATATACAAATATCTTCTAAGGCTTATAATGGATTCTCAGCTCCAGGCAGCAGAAGTCCTTCAATAGCTCAGGGGAATAGATGATGGTTCAGCCAAACTACATATGTTTACATATTTTAACTACATAATTTGAAACTTTTTTCTGATTGCCTTCTCAAGTCTCCCACCTTTACCAAGCAGCTACTTTATCCATCTTCTTAATGGCCACAAAAATCAGCATAGAAGCATCTGTCAACAAATAATTATTGAGTATCTCCTGTGATCTCAGAACTTGGGAGATGCAAAGAAGAAAGGATATGGTCCTTGTCAGAGAATATATGCTCTAGTTAATGAGACCAGATTAGCATGAAGGAAATAATAGCAAACTAAATGGCAGAACTAAGTATTATGACCCAGATTATCATAATCATATGAATTCAAAGGAGGGAAAGTTCATTGAAGCCTAGAATGACCATAAGACCATAGATCTAGAACTAGAAGGGACCCTCAAAGAGTACCTGACCAACCCATTCGTTTAACAGTTGAGGAAAATGAGGTAAAATGAAGTTAACTGAATTGTCCAAGTTTAAACAGATTTTTCTGAGTAAAGAGCCAGATACATTCTTCCATAGTATATACTGTCCATCTGTAGGGAATCCTTTTTGGAAGAGGCAGGAATTGAGCTGATATTAAATAATGATGTTGTACCCACTTCAGCTAAAAAAAAAAGTTTCTTCTTCTTGGCCTGCATTGTGCCTAAAATTCCTCCTTTAGAAATTCATTCCTTTGTCCCTGAGCCCCTCTTTAAGTTGCTAACACCCTTGACAGCTAACACTAGGGTAGGTCTTACAGTGGGTGTGGGAAAAGGGAAGGGGAAAGAGTAAAATTCTAACAGCTCCTGAGAACAAGATTCTGAAAAAAATATATCACAGGATAGACAAGATGAGTGAGGAGGGAGAGAAGAGAGTGGCAAGAATTCTGGTAAGGAGAGAAACATCGGAGCCAAACCCAATAGCTTCACAACTTTTCTTCAAACCAACCTTGACAAGGCCGGTGCTTTTCCATGTCTAATTCTGAGATTGTTTTCAATCTGGGCTCTAACCTTGGGATTTATATATGGCCTTCTTGACCTTGGAAGATCCCAAAGAGATTCCTTGTGCAGACCACATGTCAACTCCTATTGGTTCTGTCTGCTGACATCACCCCCTAGTCCTAGAACACAGGAAGACTTGGAAGTCAGCCAGTTCATTCAGAGATGACTGAGGCCATGGCTGACATGGTGGGCAAGCCACAGATGCCCCTAAGCATTTTGAGAAGTTGAGAATATTCATATAAGAGATGAATCCCCCAGATCCCCAGAGGTCACAAAAATCCATCTCTAACAAGGAACTAGCACAAGCTATCACAGACAATATCCATTTGCCTCAGGGAGAAAGTTTTTTTTTTTTTTTTATGGCAACCACAGTTCTTCCCAAAGGGCCTGGTGAACTAGTTTCTATTTTCTTACCTTAGAAATAGTTCATCCCAAGGTCTCCCTTTGTGTTTACATGGGAGCCCTTCTCTGGGCTAGGGCCCATTGCCACTCATTTGGGAGACTCTCAGGTGGTAGAAATTTGAGAAGGCCAGAGATGAGGAGAGCTTGAGTTCTAGGGCCTGCTCTGCCATTCACTAAGTTGTGATTTTGAACATGTCACTCAGCCTCTCAGTGCCTCAGTTTCTTCATTTCTAAAAGAGAAATAATATCTCCCCTACCTACCTCACAGAGTGGTTGTATGCTAGATGAATGACTGACAGGTAAGGGAGAGATTTGAACATGCTTAGAAAAGTGAAATGAGCAATTCAGATGAGCTTATCCAAAAATAAGATATTTATCTTTATCAAACAAGATGGTCCCAGGCCTGTACATGGTGAACAGAGAGGTGTTAATTCAAACCTTTGAAAACCACGACTAAGCCCCTCTCCTCTTTAATCTTCCTGTTTCACTCTCATTCACCCCTTGATGTTTGTAGATCATCTTAGAACATGAGAAAATACATCCCTCTTTACACATTTAGGAGAGTATACAAAAGGAATTCACAATCATAAGACTACAAGTTACAAAAGTATGGGATCTTTGTATTATCTACATTTCCAAAACCTGGCATAGTACTCTGCCTACAGTCAGTGCTTAAGCCTTGAGACCTCAAAAAAGACCATAAGCTAGGTCATGAAAGATGGATCCCTATCAGGGTAAAAAGGTAAGTTAGAGATGCTTAGTAGTTAACAGACAACTAAAAGATTGACATCTGGAGTAAATGCTACTCTCTCCCACCAGTCAGTGGCAGGTCACTGCACTTAGGTGGAGGAAACGATTGAATGATATGGCATTTCTTAAATCCACACAATCAACTCAAGAAATACTGCCCAGATACAGAATGGGATTCTCTGGGAAAAGTTCTGGAAATCTTGAAAGAAAGAATTTTAGAACCAGAATGAGAACTCCTGGCAAAGGGGCTGTGAGTTCTTTAGAAAAGAGCGGAAAGGACAGCCACAGGCAACCTAACACCAGCAACTCAGATAATTGGATTAAATTGGTATTAACCATGGTCACTGTGAAGCTGGCCTTTCATGAGGCTGTTACCACAATAAAGAAGGCTGGGCTGTGAGATCCTGAGGGGAAGGCAGCAACTCCTTCCTGTCTGTGGTGTTCTAGAAGGCATCAAGGTCTCACTCCCTCCATCTCTCTGCCAAGAGACAGCATACCAAGGGGAGGGGGAAGCCCCAGCCTCCGACAAGGGGATCCTAGAATGACCCCTTAGTCTGTCATTAGGAAACTAACCCGAGTTGGGAGAAGAGAGCAAAAGAGCCAGGTGTGACTTCTGTATGGGAAAGCAGTGCAGGAATCTGGTTGCCCAGGTGGCTTTCTTTGTCTTTGTGTTGTATGATCTTAGTTCCACTCCTTGCTACCTTTGTGACCTTGAATGGGTCAATCAAAAAAGCATTCATTTATTTATTTATTTATTAAGCATCAGGTGCCAGGGACAGAAATACAAGGGTTGCTGCCCTTGCAAAGTTTACATTTTACTAGAGGTATACAACTTGTTCACAGATGAATAAATGCAGGATATATTTTAAAATAAATGCACAATGATTTAGGGAGGAGTGCTAAGACTAAAAGAATAAAGGAGTGATACTTAAGGTGATAAAGTTATTTAACTTCTCCATGTCTCAGTTTCTTCATCTGAAAAATAAACTAGATGATCACAGCATATACTTTTCCATTTTAAAATCCTGGAAAAAGTCTTATATATTAGGGCTGGGTGATAATGACATGGTCCCAAAGTCAGCAACTGTTGTATTCCTGATGATATTCTGAGTCCTCCCCTATTTATTCTGGTGGCTTTTAGCAATTTTGGGACATTGGAAGCCACAGATCATAGGACCCTGAAAGAATCAAAATATGCTAAATAGAGAAGTGTTTAGTGATTATAATTTCTCTATAACCTAACCTTAATGACTGAATAGGCATTGACCTAGCTTTAAAAAGTCAAGATCTCCCACTGCATCCAAGGCCATCTCCAGTTGTCCTGATTCATATCTGGCCACTGGACCCAGATAACTCTGGAGGAGAAAGTGAGGCTGATGACTTAGCACAGCACTCCCTCACCCAAATCCAACTCACTTGCAGGTCATGGCATCATCTCTCTGAGGGTACAAACAATAGCAATAATAAAGATTAAATGATTGGAAGTATTCTTCATTCATTCTTTACCATACACAAACGATGGAATCTCTCAAGTTTAAATAACTGAGCCCCTTGTGAACATTTAATATCATAGCATGACCTCCACTGACAGAGAGAAAAATGATAACTAGTGAATGGATCAGTAAGATTTTTTAGTACCTACTACATGCCTAGACCTAAATGCAGGCAACATAATGGAAACATAAAAAACAACAGAATTTCTACCTTTAGGAACATTAAATCCAAGTTTAAGAGCCAATACTTACATACAAGGAGTCAATCAAAACAATGTATCATTACAGATATGAATAATGATCCTGGCTTCCAAAGCAAATCAGAAAATCTCAGAGCTGGAAGGGACCTCAGAAGTCAATTAAATCTAACCCATATTTGAGCAGAAATCCCCTCAATAATATGCCTGATAATTGATCTTCTAGTCTAACTTGAAAACCTTGAATAATAAGAAGTCACTTTTATGTTCATCTGTAAAATGGGTATCATTATAACTGTACAAACATACACGATTATTATGAGGAAAGTGCTTTGTAACCTTAAACCCATATTAAATTGTTAGTCATGAGACATAATATTTAAGTGTTCTAAGCTGTCCTTTTTGGGGGAAAAGTTCAGTCACAGCTTAGCGGATCAATTAAGAAAAGCTTCTTGGAAAAGGTGTGCCTTGAGAAATGAGTAGAATGGAGATCTTGGGGAAGTAAGGTGGTGCAGTGGATAAAGCACCAGGCCTGGTGTCAGGAAGATATAAATTCAAATCTGGCCTCAGATACTTGCTACCTGTGTCATCCTGGGCTAGTCATTTAACCCCTATTTACCTGAACTTCTCATCTGTAAAGTGGGGGCACAGTGTAGAAATATATGGCAACCACTCCAGTATCTTTGCCACAAAAACCCCTTGGACAAAATCCGTGGGGTCATGTAAAATCAAACATGACCAAACAACAACAAGAATTGAGATAAGTGCAGAGAAGGGAAAGAGCGTTGAAGTTAGGAGAAATTGTGTGAGCAAAAGTGTGAAAGCAGAATTGCTCATGACATGGTTGAGAGACAGTGAAGAGACCCCCCCCCCCCGGATATACTTCTCATGATCAAAATGAGAAAGTTTGGGATTTGGCATGAAAAAAAGGTTTTCATGAAAAATCAGCAGTTACATATAGAAAGAGAACCGGGTTGAGAGTTAGTATACTCAGGTTCTAGTCATTGCCTCTGGCAAATCACTTCCCCTCTCTAGTCTTCTATTTTATTATCTGTTAAATGAGGGGGTTAAAATTAGATGAGTTGCAAAGTCCCTTCCATTTCTAATTCTGGGTCAGCCCTAGCCCAGTACAGTTCAAGCACAGGATTAGAATGCAAGGAGGTCCTCATGGGCTATAAAATGTAGTAAAAACCACCCTATTTAGAATGAGCTCCAAATGTTCTAAATATCCATTTGCACTTATAGAAGAAAAGAGACCAGTCTGGCCATCCTCTTGGACATAAAGATCCCATATTGGGTATGTACCCTCAGGGAAGTCAAAGATTAAAAAAAAGGTCAAAAAACACAAAAATACTCACAATAGTACTTTCTCTATTTATACACTTAATTTTTCTTATCTTGTTTTCAATTTAAACCAAATAATAATTTTTATTATCAATTTTTTGTCATCTTAATTTTGAAACATATCTCCTCCCCATTCCTTTCAGAAAAGCTTTCCCTTTTAAAAAAAGAAGAAATAAAAGCAGGTTATCAACACAAAGATGAGAGGGAGGTACAAAGGAAGGAAAGCAGGCAACATCCTTCCTTTGGGACCAAGCTTGATCATTATAATTAAATAGCCTACAGTTCTGATTTGGAGGCTCTTTTCATTTATACTGTTGTAGCCATTATATGTTGTTTTTCTGGCTCTGATGATGTTTGTCCTTCATTCTCAAAGAAGAGCATGATATCAGGGAGGTGATGCTATGAAAAATACATGAATAGGATTTGAATGAGGAGGTACTGTGTTAAGTCACCAGCCTCACTTTCTTCTCCTCTGGAATCACCTGGATCCAATGGATATGGATATGGATCAGGATGACTGGAGGTAGCCCTCAAGGCAAGGCAATCAGGGTTAAGTGGCTTGCACAGCTAGATGGTACAGCCCAGAAGTCAGGACCCACTTTGAATCAGTTTACACATATTCCCATGTTTCTCTCTATTCTTCATAATCATCATTTCTTTAGATGCAGTATTATTCCATTTGTTGTTTTTCAACTGTGTCTGACTCTTTGTCACCATTGGATATTTTCTTGGTAAGGATACTGGAGTGGTTTGCCATTTCCTTCTCAGTTCATTTTACAGATTAGGAAACTGAGGCAAGCAGGGTCAAGTGATTTGCCAAGCATCATATAGCTAGTAAGCTTTTGAGCTGGATCTGAACTCAGGAAGATGAGTCTTCCTGACTCCAAGTCCTGTGTTCTAGCCATTACAACAATTAGCTGCTCTAATATTCATTTTATTATTATAACACAATTTGTTTAGCCATTCCCCAATCATTTACTCAATTTCCATTTCTTTTTTGATGGCCTGATGAACACAAAGATTCAGAAACTTGATCAAGAACATGCAGTAGGGGGCAGCTAGGTGGTGTAGTGGATAAAGCACCAGCCTTGGAGTAAGGAGTTCAAATCCGACCTCAGACACTTAATAATTACCTAGCTGTGTGGCCTTGGGCAAGCCACTTAACCCCATTTGCCTTGCAAAAACCTAAAAAAAAAACATGCAGTAGGTGCCAGAAATAGAATTTTAATTTTGTTCTTCCTGATTCCAAGTCGATCACTTAATTTAGTTGTAGTAACAAAGAACTAGAAATAAACTAGCTGCTCCTTAAATGAAGAATAATGAAAGAGAGAGGAAAAGAAAGAGGAAAAAAAGGAGGGAAGAATGAAAGAAAGAAAAAGAAAAAGAAAGAAAGAAAGAAAGAAAGAAAGAAAGAAAGAAAGAAAGAAGGAAAGAAGGAAAGAAGGAAAGAAGGAAAGAAGGAAAGAAGGAAAGAAGGAAAGAAAGAGAGAGAAAGAGAAAGGAATGACAACTGTATAGAAACATGGAAAGATTTATGTGAAATGAAAGAGTGAAATAAACCGAACCCAAAGAAAAATATCCACAATGACTGCAACAATATAAATGAAAAGATCACTAAGGAAAAACAACTTGTTGAGCAAATATTATTCTTCTTTTGTTTTTCAAAGACAACCAATGGCATCACAAATGATAGCATGACTTCTATAAGAATTGAATTTAAGTGAGACAGACTTATGCATTGTTGTGAGCCTCACTCTGTCTTCCAAAATCATCAAAGTCCAGTGGCAGGACAAAAATCAAGATAATTGGCAATGGTCCAGGATGCAGTGAATGACTTTGGAGTCTTTAATGTCTGACCAGGTGCTAAGTACAGGTGAAAGTTGAATGAAGGTGAATACCAAAGGTGCAGGAACAGCACTGAAAAGGGTTCAATAAACCCTCATACCAGAGGTACTAGTCCCTCCTGAATACCCCATACTGAAAAAATAATGAACCCACCAAAATAATGACCAGATGTATCCCTCTTCATGAGTAGACAACTACTAGGATAGAATTTCTATATTATCAAGGGTGATCAGGTATGGGGTGTTTTTGCTTAATTTTTCTTTTTTTTTTGTGGGCAAGTTAATTAAATTTGGAAGGGTAATGAAAATCCCTTTCCAGAAAACATTATGATGATATCTATGAAATGTTTGGGTTGTTGTTACTGTTTATGCTTTTAAAAAGGTCTATTTTTGGTGACAGAAACCTGGGAAGATTTATATGCAAGAACTGATAACATTTTTTTCAATGATGTGGGAGAAAAATAGATTTTAGCTCATTGAAATAATTATTGGTCAAATGATTCATCTCCTTGTTCCCTGGACCAACTATGAATGGATGCTACCACCCAGAGTCTTCCATTTTAAGGAACAGGACCATGGGTCTGCTTCTGAAGCAGCATCAGTCAGATCCAGACAACCTAGAAGGTGATGTTCCCTTTAGAATACAGCCTTCTTATCAAGTTCAGGCTGCTCTACCTTTAGAGACAGAGTCAAGGGACAAGCAGGAAACCCTGTGGAGCTGAGGCATGCCTTTAGTGGTCCAGGAGATAGAAACAACATCTGCACCCAGTAAAATAATGATAGTTAACATTTGCATGGTGCTTTGTGATTTGCAAAGTACTTTTCCTCCCAACCCTATAAAGTAGGTCCTGCAAATATTATCTGTATTTTACAGTTAAGGAAATTAAGGTTTAAGGTGCTTTGCCCCAAATTACAGGACTTTAATATCAAAGCAAGAATTCAAAAATAAGTCTCCTGACCCACAGGTCTACTGGACCCATATTCAGTCTTCTCTCTATTGTGCCACATTAGACAAAGGTCATAGAGTGGGAAACATCAATTGTACTAGTCAGGTTCAAATATCATTGAGATTTCTCAAACCTAGTTGTAGTCCCACAGTGCTAAGAGAGACAAGTGCTTAAATGAGTATAGGATTTGTGAAAGAGCACTAAGATTACAGTTTAAATGACATAACTTCAATAATAATTTGTTAAGTCAGGGATTTGTTGTTATTTTTACAAAGGTCTACTTGGCTTCAGAGAAATCTGGGAAGATTTGGATGCAAGAACTGGTGCAAAAGGAAGAGAGCAGAATCAGGAGAACAATTTAAACATTAACATTATAAAGACAAAGGGGAGGCTAGGTGGCTAGTGGATAAAGCCTTAGAGTCAGGAGTACCTGGGTTCAAATCTGGTCTCAGACACTTAATAATTACCTAGCTGTGTGGCCTTGGGCAAGCCACTTAACCCCATTTTCCTTGCAAAAACCTTAAAAAAAAAAAACCATTATAAAGACAAACAAGACAAACAATTTTAAAAGACTTAAGGACTGGGGGGGGGGGGGGGGAAGAGTCCTGACTTTTCACACACCAATTATATACAAATTTACCTTGAGCTTCCAAATAATCTACACAGTGTCTAGCACATAGTAGGCACTTAATTATTACTCCCTTCTACTTATTTCCTAGAGAAAATGTGCTTTTTGGTTAGTATGATCTCTTTTCTAGAGGCAAGTACAATTGAATCTTATCTCTAATAGTGGAAAGGAAGATTTGTATCCCCTGATAAAGGCTCTTGGAAGTGAAGAATCATTGACTGGCTTGCTTCGGGGAAAAGGGAAGAATAGGAGAAGAGAGTCTTTGCTTTAGGGTGACTGGAGCCGCAAAAGAGGTAGAGGAAACTCAGGGTATCCAGGCCAAGGTGAGATACCCACCTTGGGTAAACCAAAGTCAGCATAACCATAACACAGCCCTACTTCTCTTGTCCACAGTCATTACCAAATCCTTCCCACTAGAAGCAAAGTGATCCATCTGGGCAGACACTAAGAGGCCCCTTCTAGGAGCTCCTATGACCTTGGGATTCTTTTACTTTACCTAAACTCTAGTCAAACTTCCTATAGCCTCTGCTCCCCACCCCAACTCCCCATCTCTATGCCCTTGGTCTAGGATTACCTCTTTCCTCCATCATTGCTTGTTGAACCACCTGGAACAACCAAACTCATCCACCTCCTTCAGGAATCATTCCATGATCCCTTTCCACCTTCCTTGGTAAAGATATCCTCCTAAGCCTTCCAAAACATTTTGTTTTGAAATACTCTCATGGAATCATTCTTTTCTATGTGTTATAGTCATCTATAAATATTAGAATTGCATTCATTATAGATAGATTGAACTTTATTAAAGCAAGAGCTTTGGTTTCTCTAAGCTTTGATTTTTCCAAACACCTAGCAGTGTCCTGTACATAGCAGAGGCTTAATAAATATTTGCTATTTGAATAAATAAATGAGCAGATTGATGAATGAGTTAATGAATTGGTAGATAGCAGACATTAAACAGCAGATGAGAAAGAAGTATTATTTTTTCCCTTGGGTAAGGGACAAAGAATAGATCTTCCTTGACTATGAAAAAGATTCAATCAACAAACATTTATTAAATCCCTTAGTAGTATGAAGCAACTAGGTGGTGAAGCAGATTGGAGTGCCAGGCCTAGACTTAGGAAGACTCTTCTTCCTGAGTTCAGTGTGACCTCAGACATTCAGACAATAAAAAACAGCTGTGTGACCCTAAGCAAGTCACTTTACCCTGTCATCCTCAGTTTCCTCATCTGTAAAATGAGTTGGAAAAGGAAATGGCAAACCACTTCAGCACCTTTATCAAGAAAATTCCAAAGGGACACTACTGAAAACATCTGAACAACAATCAGAGATCTCAATAAAAACGAACAAAGAAATAATAAAGAATCTCTACACTTGAGGAGCTCATAGTTTAATGGGAGAAACAACATGCAAACAACCATATATAAAGGATATATATATATATATATATATATATATATATATATATGTACACACACAGGATTAATTGGAGGTAGTCTCAGAGGGAAGGCACTCTCTAAGACTATAAATTTCAAAACAGTGGTTGATCTACATTTTATCTGGAGGGACTTTTCTCTCCTGGGAGGTCTCTGACTACATAAAAGCATATGCCTGGGGGAAAAAAGTTTTTCTCATAAAAGAGATTGGTTCATAAGTCAAAGAGGACCCTACATTTCCAGAGCTGTGAGGGATCTTAAAAATCTAATCCAAGAGTTCTGAAGGGGTTTTTGCATCATTGGATTCCTTTGGCAACTCCTTAGATTAAGATTTTTAAATATATAAAACAATATACACAATTGAAAATTAATTATAGGGGCAGCTAGGTGGCGCAGTGGATAAAGCACTGGCCCTGGAGTCAGGAGTACCTGGGTTCAAATCTGGCCTCAGATACTTAATAATTACCTAGCTGTGTGGCCTTGGGCAAGCCACTTAACCCCATTTGCCTTGCAAAAAAAAAAAAAAACTAAAAAAAAAAGAAAATTAATTATAAAAATATCACTTTTTTAAAAGCAAGTTTACAGATCCCAGGTTAAGAACTGATCTAGTCTATTTTACAGGAAAGTAAACTGAGACATGGAGAAAAGTCACTTGCCCAGTCACACCTCTTCTTCATGGCAAAGCCAAATTAAACCCAGTTCTCTTGATTTTAAATACAACTCTCTTCCCAGTTCTTCATACTCCTTTCTATTGTGATTGTTATTGTCATCCCACCCAGACTTGGATTGATGGTAAATGTCTTTCCAAGCAACCCTTCAATGGCCAATATTTGCTCCTGAAGACCACAGAGTTCTTATTATGTGATTTTTTTTTTGGTCTCATTCAAAAGTGGCATGTTTTCGCCCACCTAGCCTCCTCATACATGATGTAATGACCACCTGACCTGGGAGGATCCAGAACAATGTGGGAACTAGTGAGCAGATTGCTTCTTCCTCAGAAAGTGGCGACAGGACCAGTCTTGTTAATGCAGTGAGGAGCCCAAGATTGTAGCCTCCCTTGTTCTGTCTGAGGCAGGCCAAGCGTGTTTGGGGACCTCCCTCTCCGGGGGTGGGAGGAGGATTTGGGTTTCTCTATCAGACCTGAGGAAATACCTTGACTTCATAGAATTTTAAGATCATTGAACATCAGAGCTGCAAAATACTTTAGAAGTCATCGAATCTACCGACTCCCCATCCCCTGAATCTAGGTGGAGAAGCCAAGAGACAAAAAACTGAAAAGATTCCCCCAAATCAATTAGTGACAGATAGACAAAACTAGAACCCAGGCCTTCTCTTTTCCAGTGACTTTTAAAAAATGTTATATTGCTTCTCAAAAAAAAGATAAATTCTATTAATTACTAATTATTACTCATGGGAGGATTATTAGAAACCACCCAATTACACACACAATCTTAAGAGCCTTTCTTTTCCTCATATCCGAATAAGGCAGATCCCTAAACCAAGGACCTTTCCTTTCAGCTCTTCCTCTCAACAAGGTAACCAAAGGAATCTCACCTGCTAGTGAAGAAAAATCTTAGAATGAGGTAATGTTGCCAGTGATTCATGGTTGGAATCACTTCCATTCACTTTTGCTGGATTGAAAAATCCTTTATTGTAACCCTATCTCCTTACTGTTTTCCAATCTCACATAACACCAGCTTCCTGTTTAATAGACCTCTGTGGTTTGTCCATCCTGAACTGAGCTACCACCAAATCAGCTGGGTGGTCTTCAAGTTAAGTGAGTTCTCTGGACCTGCATTTCCCATGCTTCTGAGCTTCTAATCAATGGCCTGCAACCTTTTGAAGGAAAAGGAACTTCTTTCCTTAATAAAACTTCTTCAGACTTCTGGGTCCATGTAAGTGCAGTTGTACTATGAGTATTTACTGAGGAAATACATTACAAAATGACAATTCTTATTGTGTACATGTATTTGTGGATTCTGTGTCCTATAGGCTGGGAATTGCTGTCCTAAACTTAAGACTTCGTAAGAGAAAAGAATTTCACACCTCTCTGTCTTTGGTCAATTTTATTGTCTTCCACTAGATTCAGAAAATATCATAGACCATGAGACTGTGGGGACTGGATGTGGGGGTGGGAAGTGCTAAGATGCCTAATGGAAATCCCAAAAGTTCAAAGGCAAGACTGTGATATCCAAGAAGAATCTCTGGGCCAGCCTTCTGGATCTAAGAAATTCTTGCTCTACCACAAAGATGCTGGATCCTGCCAATCCCTCATCCTCTTTCTAGGTCAGAGATGGAGGACAAGTTCCTAAGGTATTAGCTTTGAACTCAGAACTTTTAAAACTCTATGATCAAAGACTTACTTTTAAAGAATAAGAATGCTTGAAGAATGGGAAGTGAAAGGAATGCTTTCAAAGGGGATGGAGGGGTTCTTTCTCTATAAGATCCTATAACACCCCTTGTCATGTCCCATAGCCTGAATCACATAATCATGCCCTTAATTGTCCTTAAGAGGTAGGTAAGTTTCACAGTGGGATAGAATTGAACCTGAAATCAAGAAAGGCCTGAGTTCAAATCCAGATTCAGATGCTAGCTAGCTTTGTGAGCCTAGGCAAGTCACTTCTGGCTGCCTCAATTTCCTAAACTGGCAAAATAAATTGTGAAGATCAATTGAACACATTGCTAAACCATGGCTGGCTCATTCCCTTCCTCTATTCTCTATATCTTCATTTTTAGACCCAGACTTGTGATTTCAAAACTTCCTTTATTAGTGTAGGTCAGTATATACTCTGCAATAGTCTTAGAAAGTTGTCTAGGGAACAGAAAGTTTCAGTGACTTGCCCAAAGTCTTTATCAGTCAGTCGGTCAATAAACATTTATTCATCACATACTAGGGTTCAGATACTCTGCTAAGACTTAAATCCAGATCTTTCTAATCCCCAGGTCAGTTTTTTCCCTATTATGTCATGCTGTCTATTCAGACTCTTAGACTAATGAAATCTTCATTATAATGTTGATTTGTTTAATATATGTATGTATGTCTTCTTCTACCAAAGGGATTGCAAGTTACTCCAGGGGCCCACACAATCTCTTCTTCCTATGTTGAAATCATCCACAGAGGTAAGCATTAGACAAGTATTCTGTAAATACTTATTGGATCAAACTGAATCTTGAGAACCATCTTCATCTATCTCTTATCATCAACTAATCAGTGTTCAACTACTATTTCTACCAAGTCTTCTGCACCATGTCAACATCTGGAACTTCCTCTCAGTAGCAGCAGCGACAGCATCATTATTACTGAGCACTTACATTGTAGTACATACCTGGATCTCCTGGTGTGGTGGGGTTCTTGTCCATTTTCAGTATGAGAAGTTGACTGATATAACTATCAGGAAAGGGATTCTAAGGAATCCCCATCTCCACTTTCACCTCTTGGTAGACTCCACCTTCCCTAGTAATCTCTCAATGTCTATACTTCAGATTATTGGGTGAACCCTTTAGCCACATGAAATGCAGAACTTGGGGAAGGTGACTCAGAAACCATCTAATTCAATCCAGATCTGAACAGGACTCCCATATACAGCAACCTGCAACAAACAGCAATCCATTCCATCACAGGACAGCTCACATTGTTAGACTCTTCTTTACCTAGGACCAAAATGTATTTCCCTGTCACTTCTCTGTATGGTGGCAAGATCTGCCTTCCAGAGGCACATATACTCATTCTCCTCCCTCTTTCACATGGAAGCCCTACAATATTTGACAGAAGTTTACAATGAGTCTCTGATGTCTTCACTTTTCCAGGTTAAACGTCAACCCATTCTCATATGAACCAGAGGATCACAGAGTTAGAACAGGCTGACACCTTTATGGTTACCTAGTTTAACCTTCTTATCTTACAGATGGGGAAACTGAGATTCAGAAAACAAATGACCTACAAAGCCACATAGGTGATAAGTGGCAAAACCAGGTTTTGAAAACTGAGATCTGAACTCAAGTCCTTAGATTCCATGTACAGTTTTTTCACTATATTATGCTGCCTTCCAAGGGCAAGCTCTCCAGTAACCTCACCATCATAGTTGTTTCTATGAATGTACTCTAATTTGTCAATGTCCTTTCAACTCTCTTTTTTTCTCTTTCGTAATCTCATTGGGATGAATATCTCAAGAGAACAATGAGTGTGGATTGGGGTTCTCCTGGTCTCAATGAATTTTATAGAAGAGAGATTTTGTGAGATCTTTTTTAAGACAGGGAAGACAGAACATGTAGGTGTAGTCTGAAAAGGGAGGGAGAAGATTGGGGAATGTAAGTGAACTGGTATAGCTCATGAGTAGTGGGTAGGTCTCCCAGATAAGAGACAAGCTAAGAATCTAGAGAGTGATGGTACAATGGGAGAAAGAGTGGGAGACCCAAGAAGCCCCCAAAAGAAGTATAAAATGTATCACAAAAGGAGAGTGACATCTGAGTTAGGAGTTAAGGGTTCCTGCTTTGTTGAGTACCCATGATGTTGGCCAATGACTCAGTTTCTCCATTTTAAAATGCATAGAACAATCCCTCTGAAGGGTGCTGGGAGGACACAAGTCAACACCTTGGTGCTCTTCAGAGAAAGATTTTCATGGGAAGTTAAAACCACAACTTAAGCATTCATTCACCTGCCTTTCTGACTCACCTGTCCCACAGAGGCTCAATTCTTGGTGTGGATCCAGGGTTGGCCTTACTCTGACTTGCAGTCTCCTGTGTGGTGTGATTTCAGGAGCTCTGGACTATCACCAAAATTGAAATCCCCACATGACTCATTCTTTCAAGTGAAAACTTTGGAGGCTCCAGTAAAAAAAAAAAAAAATTGAATGGCACCTGACAGGGGCAACAGATTAAAACATTATCAGTCAGTAACACCTTATCAACCAATCACTCAATAGGAAATATTTATTAGCCCCCCTACTATGTGAGAGATCCAATCCTAGATAATGTTGGTAAAAATGACAACGAATAGGAATCCAGGCTCTGAACTAAGGTTGGAAAATGAGACCCAAAAGGGAAGAAACAACTAGCAATAAAAGAGAGCATCTCCAAAATGATAAATGGGTGATGTAGATGACTGTTGGAGCTCCTAGGACAGTCAGAAGAAACACTGGGAGCTGGAGCTGCCAGAGAAAACTGCAGAAGAGGTGATACAAGCTGGGTTCTACAGGATAGATGGGACTTAAGATCGACAGAGAGCAAAGGGAAGGGCATTCCACCTAGGGACAAAAGCAATACACCCAAATTTTTCAGGGAACATGTTCTAAGTGGAGTAGAGTGAGTGTGCAGAAAGAGTAGAATTCTCTTGTTGTGGGACTGCTGATGAGGTTGGGACTGGATCAAGAAGTTATTCTATCAGATTTAATGAATTTTATAGAAATTAATTTATAATGTTAGTTTCAGTCATCCAGCATAACTCTCAAGGGGGAGGTCCTAGAATAGGGATTTTTTAAATGGTCTAAAGCAAGAGTCTAGACCATGAAAGATTATTTCAATACATAATGCCTGAAAAATGGCACCACAGGTACTATAAAAACCAATAACCAGGTATAGTGATTTTTGCAGTGGGAAAATGTAGTCAGGGTTCACAGGTCCCAAAAGACTTTACTGAGATTAGCAAACCCAACGGCCTCATTTTAAAAATGGAAAACCTGAAGTCCAGAGAATATGTGACTTGCCCATGATCATACAACTACTAAGTGTCAGAGGCAGGGTTTTACCCAGATCTTCCAGACTCTAGGTCCAGGATAGGACTTGGGATGTCAGAACACCATTTTCTTCCCTTCAATGAGGTCCATGACTTCATGACTCCAAACCATTTTTGGTGGCTTCCAATGCCTTGCGGCAGGATTGAGGTCAATGGAAGGTTCTGAAGAATGGAAGGAAGGAAGGAAGGAAGGAAGGAAGGAAGGAAGGAAGGAAGGAAGGAAGGAAGGAAGGAAGGAAGGAAGGAAGGGAGGGAGGGAGGGAGGGAGGAAGGAAGGAAGGAAGGAAGGAAGGAAGGAAGGAAGGAAGGAAGGAAGGAAGGAAGGAAGGATAAAGGGAGAGAGAGAGAGAGGAGATGAAATAGGATTCCAGTCAGTGATGAGATGCCAGGGGTTTAAGGTCCCCTGACAGCATAAATCCCTGGGAATATTCTCAACTGGCAGGATTCTCCCCGCCACCTCCTTTTTCTTCCTCAGTTTCCAGTAAAAGACTCACCTGATTCCCTTTCCAGTGTCACCACCTAATGTTTCCCTGACCTACTGCAAAATAGAACAAACAACTGGAGAAAGAAAAAGTAAAAAAGTTTCCTCTTATCACCCCACTTCCCCCCAGGATTCTCTTTTTTTTTCTTTTATACAGGTTTTATGTGGCTAGGTAACATAAGGGATAGAGCACTGAGCCTCAGGTCAGGAAGACTGAAATCAAATCCAGCCTCAGATATTTATTAACTAGAAGACAAATTATTTAAGTCTGCCTCAGTTTCCTCATCTACAAAAGGAATTGGCAAAGCACTCCAATGATTTTTCTTTCCCCCCCAAAAAAAAATTCAAATGGGGTCACGAAGAGTCAGACAAAACAAAAGAACAACATTCTGTTGAAAGCAAAGTTATTTATTGATGGTGTTTTGTAACTATGAAGGTGTTGTGATAAAAGGAAAGTAGTGGATTTGGAGTCAGGGGACCTGGATTTGAATCCTGATGCTTCCATTTTCTCTCTGTGTGAATTTGAGTGAGGTACCTCTGTGAGCTTTCGTTTTTTTCATCTCTAAATTGAGGGAGCTAAACTAAATTGTCTCCAGTTTCCCTTCCAGCTCTAAATATATGACGTCCTAATATCATAACAGGGAGAAAAACCTGACACAAGTATCACAATGGGAGAACCCTTGGCACAAGGGGAATGGAAGGCACAAAATTATCAAAGGAAAAGGAAAGAAGATATATATATATATATATATATATATACACATATATATACATATATATACATATATGTACACACACACCAGCTCTTTTTGTGGCAGCAAAGCACTGGAAACCAAAGGAGTATCCATCAATTGAGGAACAACTGAATAAAATGCAGGGTATAAGCACAGTGGAATAGCATTATTTCATAAGAAATGCCTAAAAGGATGCCAGGATAACAGGGAAAACTTGTAGGAACTGAGGCAAAGTGAAATAAGAAAAACCAGAAGAGCAATTTATTATGACAATTGCATTGTAGAGAAAAAAAGCTTGGAAAGACTTAAGAACCTTGTTCAATGAAATGACCAACCAGGATTCCAAAGGACCCAAGACAAAGCATGCTACCCATCTTCTGATATTAGAGGTGAATAAGATATACATTTTTGGACTTGACCAATGTGGGGATTTTTTTGACTTTCCTATACGTATTTATTATAAAGATTTTGTTCTCTTTTTTTAATGAGGGTCAGTATGTAGTAGTGCAAAAATAAATGCTTGCTATTTTTTTAAAGGGAAATGGAGGTGGGAGGGGGCATCAGAACAAGGGGACTGAATGGAAGAAACTTGGCCTTCTTCCCAATACTACTCCATTGGTGTCCTTTTAATCATGGCAACCAATCACCCTGGGGTCCCAAATAGGAGATTAAGGGGGGGGGGTGCAGCTGACACTGGGAGGGAGGAGGATGGTGATGGTTTTCAAATGAACACAGGGGAGATGGGAACTATCCCCGTTACTTCCTCCCTAGCCCATCCCTCCCCTGCTCCTCACAACCCACTTCCCATGAAGCCTGTTTCCATGACAATGTCCCACTGTCCATGGTGGTGGAGGGGGACAGTAATCATGAAGAAATGAAACGAAATCAACTAATAACCCAAGTGGGGCAGAGGCCAGCCCAGTGCGGCCAACGTGAGAAAGGAGCCGCTCGCAGGCCCAGGCCGGGCTTCCCCCTCCCACGTTTCCCCGGAGTTGTCAGTAACTCTTCAAATACCTTTGTCGGAGGCTCCCCTCCCCTCCCGCACAGGGCCCGGCTCTAATTCCAGTTTAAAAGCTTTAGGGCTTAGCCGAGGCAAACAGATAAAAAGGGGTTTAGAAACAGATACAAATGGGAAAACGGGGGCTTTGTGGAGCCCCATAGATACTGTGAATAAAACCAAACAGCCAGCAAGGCTGCTTTAATCCACCCCAGAAACACCCATCGGGCGGGCGGCTGGGACAGAGGCACCCAGCCCCCAGGCCAGAGAAGCTGCCAGGGTGCCAGGCAGAGGTGGGCAAGCTCTCTCCACTCCTATGGAGTCCTGGCTTCATCAGGAAGAAAACTGCAAAAGGGCCGGAGGTAGGAGAACTTTTCCTCCACTGGGTCTCTCTCCAACAATTTTCTTCCAAGGTGATTATTAGTGTTTTGTTTGAGCCTGAGATTTTCCCCTAAAGCCCAATCAATAAATCATAGGATTGTAAGACCTTAGAGACCTGTGTTAACCCCACCCCCATTTTACAGATGTGGAAACCAAGGCAATGGAGGTTAAGTGACCCACTCAGTTGCACAGTTGCCTTTAACCAGGGCCAGCACTTTTTTGACTATATTTATTAATCAGTTAGTGTAAATATCATAATAAGACACAAATGCAAAAGTAAGGCAGGCCTTTCAAATTCATGTGTGATTGGGAACTTGATTCACAAAGTCAAATAAGCCTCATGTTAAGATCTGGAAAGATCCTTAGGGATCCCTTTAATCAAACCCTCCATTTTACAGAGAAAACTGAGGCTGATCAAAGGTATTTCACCTTGCCTGCTAACCCTCAGCGAGTTCTGTCTTTTTAAACAAACAAATGAGAGGAATTGTGCTGTAGAGGATAAAGAATTGGCTTTTGAACCAGGAAGTCCTGGATTCTTTTTCTGACTTAAACTGGCTGAGTGACCTTGGGCAGGTCCTCCGTTTAATCTGCTTCCTCAGACAACTGTCTAAGACTATGACATGTGCAGATTGGTCAAGAAAGTTCCTTCCCCCACAGCTTCCCCTGCCAGCAAAAATCAAAGATCCAACAAATAAACGAAAATGGAGAATTCACTCTATTGTTTGTCCTCTGGCTCCTTTCTGAAAGAAAAAACTTGGGGCTGCAAGATGCCACCCAGCGAATACTTCTCAAAGAGAAAGATCCAGCTAAAGGCTGTCCAACCCAAGGCCCATCTCTTCCAAAAGGCATTCCTTGCCTCCAGCCCACATTGACCTCCCATATCTCTGGTCTCCCACAGTATTTGTATCTGACATCATACAACTTGGCATCTTATCCATATACTCTACAGAAGGAAATGGCAAACCACTCCAGTATCTTTGCCAAGAAAACCTCAAATGGGGTCACAAAGAGTCAGACACAACCGAAATAACTCAACAAAACAATCCATACACTATCTTGCATTGTTCTTTAATGGTTTCACATTGTATATCTACTCATATATAGACACACATATACACTTACATGTATCATATCCTTGATGATATTATAACCTAGATAATGTTCTACTATACCCTTTTTCTCTATGATGCTCAGAATCTAGCAAAATAAAATTGGATATCAAAAAGAAAAAAGGAAAAAGAAAAACCAACCAAAAAACTAGTGAAGTAAAGAAACTGTTGCATTCAACTCAATTATCTGTGTCCCTTTTCATCCCTGGGCTTCGCTTTTTTCCTATATAAAATAAGGGACTAAGATCCCTCCTACCTTGAATATTTATGTTTTTGGTGTTTTTGTTGACTTTGAACATTTCTTCCATTTCTATATGAGTACCCTAAACTCTAAAAATCCAATCTATTCATATCTTCCATAGTTTGGGATTTTAATTACACAAAATGGGAAAAGAATGTTCTTTTTTTTAACATCTAGAAACACTCATCTATTCAAAAAATTTTTTAAAAAAATAATATTCTCCTTTCAATGTTACACTGCTTTTATCCTTCTATTATTCCCAGAGATTGTGAAATTCAAAGGGTCCATTGGGTTTCATTCAGCCTCAGACCAGAGCTAAGAAAAATTGTCATGGCTGCCCCACTCATTTGGTAAATAAACATTCCACCATGCCACTGTGGTATGAATCACTTGTGCTCTGTGCCACAAAGGGCTTACATAATAAATAACTAAATGGCACAGGAGATCACCCAGGGCCATCATGCCAGCCTCAAGTTTCTCTGAGCTGGAACTGAAGCTAGCTTAAATCTGGCTCAGGGCAACCTCTCATTCTCAGGCAGATTCCAATTCTTATCAGCTTATCTCTTAGAATGTGAAGAGCCAAAAGGGACCATAGAGACCATCGAATCCCATCCCTCCGTTTACAGATGGTAAAATTGAGGCTAAAAGAATGAAAGGGCATATAGAATCGTAGGCTTATAAATAGAGAGCTGGAAGGGACCTCGGAGACCATCTGTGCAACTCCCTCATTCTACAGATGAACAAGCCAAAGCCCAGAAAACATAAGTGACTCTCCCAAGGTCATACGATGAGAAGTGTCAGAGCCCAAGGACACCTAGGTGACAGTAAGGAGCCAAGCTGGAATTGGAGGGCAGGTCCCCTGACTCCAAATTCAGCCGTTTTTCCCATTGCCCACACTGTACAGTGATCAGACTGGGACTGCTTACATCGTGTGGGCTGGGGAGACGATGAAGAGCTGGCACAATTTCCTTTCTTTTTCTGTATTTGGTGGTTTGTAGCAGAATGCAAGCCTGAGGAACCTGATGTGGGTGAGGCTGAATGGGTGGTGGAGAACCCACTGAATGTGCAGTCGGAAAACCTGAATTCACATCCTGGTTCCACTACTAACTACCCATTAGAATGAACAATTATAATCATAGTTAACATTTATGTAATGCTTACTATGTACTGGGGACTGTGCTGAGCATTTTACAATTATTATTTTATTTGATCCTCACAACCACCCTGGGAAGGAGGTGCTGTTATTATACTCATTTTTCAGATGAGTAAACTGAAGCAGGCAGGGGTTAAGTGATTTGCCTAGGGTCACACAGCTCATCAGTGTCAGAGATTAGATTCGAACTCAGGTCTTCCTGAATCCAGGTCCAGGGCTGTGGTCTCCAGACCAGGTCTCAGCCCTGTGATACCAGTGTCTTAGATCTTTTATTTCCTCATCTATAAAGGGAAGGGGTTGGCTGAATAATTACACAAAATGGGGTGGGGTTGTTCTTTTCTTTTTAACATCTGAGAAGCACACATCTATTCAACAGAATTTTTAAAAAATATAATTCATCTTTCAATATTCCTCTGATTTTATCCTTCTATTATTCCCAGAGATTGTGAAATTCTCTAAACCTTTCCAGCTCTAAATCCCAGGATTTTTGTTTATCCTTCCATGGTCCTACCTAGAAGGAAAGGAGTTGGGTGAGCTGGTTTCTGTAAAGTAAGAGTTTGATATCTTCTATTCATGCATCTGGATACTTGCAAGGTACAGTAGGCAGAGAGCTTGATTTGGATTCAAGAGAATCTGATTGCAAAGCTGACCTCCGACATTTACCAAATGTGTGATCCTGGGCAAGTCCCAGCTCCCTCCTCTATAAAATGGAGACATCTATAACAGAGGTAGTTGTGATGTCAAATAAGATAATATATGCAAAGTATTGTGTACACTGCACGATATAAACATCAGCTTGGGTAACCCTAGCTAAATCACTTAATTTCTCAGGGTTCTCATGTGCCCTCCTTTGCTAGCAGGGTTCCCTATGCAAGTGAAATAAATGAATTCATCCTCAGTCCTTATCCCTAACTTTTAAATGTATGCTTTTGTTATTAAAAATTCTCAGGGGCCACTAGGTGGCGCAGTGGATAGAACGCCAGCCTTGGAGTCAGGAGTACCTGGGTTCAAATCCGACCTCAGACACTGAATAATTACCTAGCCGTGTGGCCTTGGGCAAGCCACTTGACCCCATTTGCCTTGCAAAAACTAAAAAAAATTAAAAATAATAAAAAAAAATAAAAATTCTCTATAACTTGTAGTCTTAGAGAGTTTGCCTGAGGCTCAGGGAGGTTATGTTTGATCATATAATATTAGTAGCAAAATTTGAAGCCAGATCTTCCTGACTCCAACATTCTAGTAGTAGTAGTAGTAGTAGTAGTAGTAGTAGTAGTAGTAGTAGTAGTAGTAGTAGTAGTAGTAGTAGTAGTAGTAGTGGTGGTGGTGGTGGTGGTGGTGGTGGTGATGGTGATGGTGGTAGTGGTAGTGATGATAGTAGTATTAATAGTAATGGAGGTAGTGGTGATGGAAAAAATAGTGGTAGTAATAGTGGCAGTGGTGGTTGATAGTGGTGGGGGTAATGGTGGTATTAGTAGTGATAGTGATGATAGTGGTAATAATGGTAGTGGTAGTGGTGGTAGCAGTAGTAGTAGCAGTGGTGGTGGTGATAGGAGTGATAGTGGTGGTAGTGGTAGTAGAAGTAGTAATTGTAATAGTAGTAGTAGTGATGGTGGTGGTGGTGGTGATGGTAGTAGTAGTGGTAGTAGAGGTAGTAGTGATTGGGGTAGAGGTGGCAGGGGAAGCAGAGGTGGCATTGATAGTGCCAATAGCAGCAGTGCTAGTAGTAATACTCGAAGAGATAGTATCACTTGTAGGACTAGTAGCAGTACTAATAATACTAGTAGTATCAATAGTAGTAGCTACTAGTTCTAGTACATAAAGCAGTAGTAGTAGCGGCAGTAGTACTAATGATAGTAGTTCTAGCAACAGTACTAGTAATAATAGCCATGGTAATAGTAGCAGTAGTGGTAGCATCAGTGATAGTACTTGTAGAAATAGTACTAATGATGGTAGTAGTATTACTAGGTGTTATAATCATAGTAGAAATAAGTCAAGATCAGGAGCCAGGAGACCCCAGTTTTTAAATTGTCTAAATAACTAAGTTACATGACTTCAGCAAGTTGCTTAGTCTTTCTTTGCCCCGGTTAACTTGTCTATAAAAAATGCATAGCAATGCCCAGCCTACTACTTTTATAGAGTTGTACTGGAAGATTAAATGAGGTCATAAATATAAAAGCAGATTTATGGGGGGGGGATCAACTGCTTGTTCAGCTTTTGGGCAGAAACTGGCTCTTCTCTCCCCTCCCTTCTCAATGAAACATCAATCAGCAAGTCATTAATGAGTGACTACTCTACACCTAGCAGCTTTCCTCCCCTTCTTTTTTAGCCCTCTTTTTCCCACCCTCTCTAATTCTCAATTTCTCCTTTCATCTTTTCAGCTTTCTCTTGAACTACTGAATCTATTGAACAATTTAACCTCTATTCCCTCTTATTTTCTCTCCCTTCCTTCCCATTTTACCTTCTCTCTCATTTCTCTCTCCCTCCCATTTTTATCTCTCTTCCTCCCACTTCACCTTTTTTTCCCTTCCATCTCCACCCTTCCTTAGTAATTCCAGAGAAAGCCCATATTTATTTTTAAGATATTAGCTTTTGAAGAAATGATAGACACCAGAATCCTAGAGTGTATCTTCACCAAAGGACTTAGTCAATTTAAAAATTGGCTAATTGAATTAATGACTGAAGGAATGAATCAATCTAGTCTGGCTCCTTAATTTTACAGAAGAAGACAATGAAGTCCTTGGTGACTTGAACAGCTAATTAGTTAGTAGCCAAACCAGAATTAGCATCCTTACTTTCTAGCTTCTTTTCTCCTAACCCCAGAATTAATATTATATTAGTATGGTCTGGCTTAAGGTCTCAGAGGTAAGAATCAGCAAACAGGATTGATTCACTTCTGGGGATCAGGGATTCTAGCTTTCTCTGGGCTCATTGGTCTCTCCCCCCACTTTCTAACCTGAGGTATTAACATTAATTATTAACATTTAAAATAATTGGTACTCATAACAGAGCCACCTAGGACAAAGGAGCGTGGCTGGCATTAACCAATTCGACTTACATTACTTGATTAATTAAAACTGAAGCTTTTATGAGACACCCTCAGGTTTCAAAATGCATTCTTCCCGGCTCAGGATGAGGACAAGGAGGAATATATACTATTCATGAGATGCCAGAAGTGTCCTAAGCAAAAGCTGAGAGGCCAACTAATGTGTTTTATTGGAGTCCATTTAAAATAGTAACCGCCCATTCGAACTGGCATCACCCTTACCCACAATGGATGGTGTGTTTTATATCTACACCTTGGAACTTGATATGCTCTTTGTAAATTATAGGCTTTTGCAAAATGCTATTAGATGATTCATATATGGAACGTGGAGTGATCTTGAGAGGGAGAGAAATACAGAGGTGTGGTCAGGAGCTTCAGGGTTGGAGCTGAGGAGCACCTCCCCATCTTCAGCCATGGCTGCTCTAAGGACCCTGAAGATTCAGGAAGGACCATTCTTCCCCATCAGGAAAAGCGAGCCAGTCATAAACCATGAACACAGGATAGGAGGGGAGGTCATCTCATCCAACCCATTTTGGTTTTTTACAGGAAAGGAAACTGAGGTACAAAAGGATGACATCATTTTCCCAGGGACAGAGGGTCAGTGATTGCTTTCTTCTTGACTTGTTTCTCAGGGATAATTAGTAAATAATAACTATGGGCTGCAAGCTCTAGGTGGAAAGGGGCTATTTTTGCCTTTTCTTTGTATTTGGCAAAGTATTTGGCAAATAATAGACCCTTAAATGCTTAGTAAGTAGGTGTATGGGGGCAACCATTCCAGTTATTGTCTAACTTCAGGACAAGAAATTGACCATCAAATTTCATGGGATTCTCCAACTTCCCCTTTCAGTCTGCGACATTATCGGTTCTTCAATAATCAGACATCTCTAAAATGCTCCAATTGTTATAAGCTTATGGGTACACATTGGGAAGAAGCCTCAGGAATCAACTAGTCCAACTCCCCTTGTTTTACAGATGAGAAAAATGAGCCCAGAGAGATTAAATGACTTGCCCGTGACCATACAGATAAGAAGCATCAGAGATTTCAACTCACATCCTTAGACTCCAGAGGATCTCATAAACTCAGTCATTAGGCAGTTTAAATAATCGATAATAGGGCCAAAGTGCTACTTTTCCAAAAGACTTTCAGCATTTTAACATAAGATAACCACTTTACAATGAAGACAAAAAGGGTCCTTCCCAATGTTTCTCAATATTGCCCCACAGATTGAGGCCTACTCCAGTAGGCATCCTTGCTGGTCATCTGCAATCTTTCTAATTCTAAAGAATACTATCCCAGAGTACCATTTTCCAAAGAGTACCATAAACTTTCCATGAGAAAAAACAAGGATCCCAAGTGTTTACAAATGATAATTGTTCAGACACAGAACTATCTTTATAACCCCTATAATCCATGTCCTTGCTAGAAATCTGGGGCTCCCAAAGACCCTCCTCAAACAAGGGCTATTTTTATGGACCCAGGATCACAAACCTAGTGTTAAAATGGACTTCTAAAGCCATTTAGCCCAATGTATTTATTTTCACATGAGGAAACTGAGACCCAGGCTTGGGGTTTCTGATAACATGACTTGCCCAACACAGGTAGGTAAGGTCTGAACCCAAGTTCTTTGAGTTAGCACTTTTTCAGAGTTAACTCCCCCCCCCATGCCATACACACACACACACACACACACACACACACACACACACACGCGCATGCATGCACACATGCACACACATATATTTACTGTCTCCTTTCTCCATGAAGGTAGAATTCAAGGAGGCAAAGATCTATGTCTCAGATTTCAATTTTCCCTTCTTTTACAATGCCTTTGGTCCTTTCCTGTACCAAATGGAGCCTTATGAAAGAGGACCCTTAATAAGTTCACTTAATGAACTGGGGGATGTGGCAGTTATCTGTATAAAGGATTTGTTTGCAGTGAATGCCACATGAACATTTAACAGTCCCCACTGAATTTGTAGAATAAATTCAATTCAAATTCAATTTTTTTTTTCTGGAGCAGGCATCTTCTAGGTAACTGGTCTCTCTTTAGGCCCCTTTCAGCCTCTAGGATTTCAAGGAGATACTTAAATGGTCACCTTGTCAATGAAATCAATCAGTTTTAATAGAGCAAATAACAGAATAATAATAATAACTGTTGTTTGTATAGCACTTCAACACTTCTGAAGTATGCTATAAAAATTATTTCACAACAACCTGAAGGTTAGTGCTGCATTATCCCCATTTAACAGTTAAGGAAACCTAGGCCAAGATAGGCTGAGTAATCCATCCATAGTCAAAATGTGACTATCTGATGGGAATTTGAACCTAGGTATTCCCAGCTCTAAATCAAGCACAATCCTCCATGCCCCCTAATCATTTCTCTGTTTTACTGGTAGGAATTTTTTTAAAAATCACCTAGAACAAACAACAGATTTTATAAATGAGGAAAATGAGATCTAGAAAAGTCATTTGAAAAAAACCCAATTTTATAAATGGGATAACTGAGGCCCAGAGAGGTTAAGAAATTTTCCCAAGGTCACATAGTAAGCCAAATGGAAAAACTGGAAGAAGAATTTATGTCTTCTAACACCCAGTCCACTGCTCTTTAATGTTCTCTTCCTGCTTTAAATAAGCTTAAAATGTAATAGAGGAATAATGTTTACACCACATGCTGGGGCGTAGGAGTATTTTAAATAGCCAAATATAGCCAACCTTTCCACTATCTGAGCTAAGGACAAAGCTCATGGCTCTCATGGATAAATGATTCCCACTGGCATTTTTACCAACCTCCTCAGCCTCCCCCAGTGCCCAGTCTTTAGAAGAACAGCCAATATAATTGTGTTATCATGAGGAAAGCCAGTGAGAGCGTGAGGGACACACAATCTGAATCTAATGAGGTTAACTTTAAAAATCTTCCCAGTTAGCGAGCAAGGCTTTGAACATTCCCCTGGCCAAACAGAACCCCCTTCTTTGTCAGAATGTGGGTGAACAGAAAAGGCTTAAAGGAGCCTAGAAATGGTTCTGTTCAATTTAGGACAGTCTATCCCAAATCCCTGAAGAAGACTTAAAAGTAAATTGCTTTTGGGAGAAGAGGGAGGGAGGGAGAAAGGGAAAGGAAAAGTGGAAAGAGAGAAGGGAAGGGGTAGAGAGCAGTGGTAAAGACAGAGGGGAGGGAGAAGAGAGAGAAAAAAGGGTGAAGTTAGAAGAAAACATGAATGGGAAAGAAGGTGAAAATGAACAGGAGGGAAAAATGAGAAAGAAGGTAGAGAAAGAAAAAGAGAAGATGGGAAAGAAAGAGAGGAGGTATAGGAAGAGCAGTAGAGGTTGAATTTTTCCATAGGAGAAAAGAGGAAAGAATGGAAGTATGAAAGAAGAAAATAAGAGAATTTGGGTGAGATAAAGAAAGCTAGAAAGGGCGAAGTGAAGAAAGAAGGGAAAGGGACAGTGACAGAGAGAGAGAGACAGAAAGAGACAGAGACAAAAACAAACAGAGACAGAGAAAGGGAGAGACAGAGAAAAACACAGAGAGACACAAAAAGAAGTACTATGCACATAGTAGGCAGACAATAAATGATCTGCCTTTTGATGTTTGAGTAAGAGAGAGGAATGGGAAAGATCAGTTTCTACTCAGAATCTGTATAAGCTGTTGATTTTTCCCCCCTATAAATCTGTTTCTGTTTCTGTTTCTTTGGTTATCCAATTTGGATTCATGCTGTAGCTTCATATTCCCTTTTTTGATTCCAGGTCTTTCAGTGGGCTTTGGAATCCCATCTTTACTTAAAATATATTTGACTTGGCATCTTTAACTCTTCTCCCCTCTGAACAGAGGGGTCCTCCTTCTCTCCTTTCTTTATCATTAATAGTTATCACTTGTTGCTTTATATAATTTTTTACCTTTTTTTGGCATGGAGAAAATAAACAGTTGTTTTATACTTAATTAAAATTGTACATCAAGTACTCTTCTCTTTTCCAGGGTAGGACCCTTGATATGAGGTAAACCTCATCTTGAAGCATTTCCCCCTGGGCTCTCCAATGGGATTATAAAGGACCAAAGAGTAGGAGGGAAAAAAAAACCTGACCCTTGGGACCAAGCTTCCCAGTCTACTTATTCAGGTCCTGAGCTAAAGATCCCTTTAAAAATATGGGCCTATGTCCCCTGGGCAGCCACAGAGCCTGTCTAGGCTTCCAAGGTGGTACTTCCAATTAACCCTGAGAGTTGAATTCCTTTTTGGGAACTCCATGTATATGTTTGTGGCTCAGCTAAGTTTTCCAGGACTAAGTATCCAGGACTCACAGGGTCCAGGCTTGCAATGATCACTATTGCATCAATAAGCCTATATTAAGGGTCAACTAAGTGGTGCAGTGGATAGAGCACTGAAGTCAAGAGGATGGAGTTCAAATCTAACTTCAGACACTTAATACTTACTAGCTGTGTGACCTTGGTCAAGTCACTTAACTCCATTGCCCCACAAAACAAAATTAAAAAGTCCAATAAGTATATAAAGAGCTTACTATGTTCCAGGTGCTAGGGATACAGATAAGAACAAAACAGTCTCTGCCTTCAAGAAGTTCCATTCCAATCAGAGGAAATTACATATATAAACATCCATTAATATGAAAATAAGTACAAAGTAAAGGGGACAGGATGCCATCCCTGATTTTAGTGAACCAGGAGAGGCCTTATGTAAGAGGTACCATTTGAATCTTATTTTGAAGAAAGGTAGGATACTAAGAGGGGGAAAAAGGTATAGAGAGAGTACACTACAAGCATGGGGGAAGGAAGGTGGGGAAATAGTCCATGCAAAAGCCCAGGGGAGAGAGAGAGAGAGGGGATGTCACATATGAGTAATGGCCAAGAGCCCCTTTGGCTGAACCATCAAGTGAATAGGAGTAACATGAAACAAACCTATAAACATGATTTTGGGGCAAAGAAGGGCAGTCTGGTGGAGACAAAGGACCTCTTCTCAGAATAAATAGGATTATAAAGGGAAGTCAATTATGTTGTAATACTTGTGTTCCTATATGTATATAGAGATGTAATATATCTCTGCATACACACACACACACACACACACACACACACACACACACACACACAAGTTCATGGATCACAGGTTAGGATGCCCTAAAGGTAACATGAAGCTTAGCTTTCTTGAACAAGTTCAAGGTCAGCCCTACATTTTAGGAAAATTGTTTTCTCAGCTATTTGGAAGATGGGTTGGGTAGGAATTGGATTAAAGGCAGGGAAACTAATTAGGAGACATTATGAGGTCATGAACAAGGGTAGAGTCCATGGGGGTAGGAAGATGCAGCCAAAAGAGAGATCTATTTTGGAGGCAGAACTGATAATGCCTAGGTGAGGAAGAATAAAGAATGGAGAATAACTGCCAGGCTGAGAACCTGGGTGCTTTAGAAGGATGATGGTGCCTTTGAAAGGAATGTGGAGGGAGATAGATTTTTTTTTTATTTAAGGCAATGAGGTTAAGTGACTTGCCCAAGGTCACACCGCTAGGCAATTATGAAGTGTCTGAGGCCAGATTTGAACGCAGGTACTCCTGACTCCAGGGCAGGTGCTCTATCCACTGTACCACCCAGCTGCCCCCGGAAGATAGATTCCGAGGAAAAGATACTGAGTTCTGTCTTGAACATGTTGAAATGTCCACAAGATTTCCGAATGGAAATGAATGAATGAATGAAAAAAGCATGTATAACTTTATGTTATATACACATTATTCTCCAATCACTGTGATAGGCACTAGGGTTACAACACAAAAACACAAGATAAATCCTATCCTCAAGAAGCTTATGTTCTAAAGAGGGAGACAACACACATAGTGAATGGAGCTATAGAGAAAGTTAACAACTTCATCCAGGCACAATGGGAAGGATCTTATTCCAAAAAAGCAAAAAATAGAAGAAAGGGTAAGAGAGGCTGAGGAAGTTTATGGCAGGGACTTAGGAGGGTGCTAAAGTAGAAGTAACCTCTGCCTTTGAGGTCTCCTGGATAACTTATAAAGACTGATGTAAAAATAAGAGCCTCCAAGAAACCCTGGAGAAGTCCAGAGCCCTCTGGGAGGTGGCTGCAGCCTCCAGCATGGACTGAAACTCTACCTTCTTTGTAGACTTGTCTCTCCTATTCCTAAGATCCCCAAAGGGAATTCCATAATATACCCTGGCAACTCTGCTACATGTTGGCTAGATGCTTTGGGATGTGAGCCTGGCCTACGAGAACTACCTTTAAGCAACAACAGCAACAGAAAATGGATATTTATACATTTCCAAGGGACAAAAATTCCCAAAGTAGCTGTAGCATATGGGTACGTGCTCCCCGCCACCGTTTATGAGGGCTTTACAATGTATTCTAACTGCACATTCTAATTACCGTATGTGATTCCCAGCAATTACCCAAATTAAATATGTTGATATAATTACCCCAATTACAGAATTGTACGATAGTTTAGTAAAAACCCTCATTTGGGGAGGAAAATGCAAAAAGGAAGAAACATATGAGCAGAAGAGCCCTGTGGTTGTGAAGCCCCAGGAGGGAATGTGTCCTTTGCTTAATATGGAGTACTAAAAGACCAGGAGATGGGCTATTGAGTATGTATGTCAGGCCATTCTCCCAAAGCAAAAAAGGAGAAGCTGCAATTCGTCAGGTCAGTCTGGCTTCCTATTGCAACCTAAGAAGGAGGTGGAATTCTCCTTATAGACCTCTACTGGGCTTTCCCCTAAAACATGGAATCCCTACTTTATCTCAGCCTGAACCCAAGGAAAAGTATGGTAAATGTTCCCAGGAGGACTAGTGATTTAGTGGAGGCTAGAACTAAGGAAAACAGGAAGCAGGTCAAGCCCTAGGCAAAAAAAAAAAAAATGTGAAACCATCAATAAGCAAGAAGGGATACACAAAAAAAAAAACATAATTCCTGCCTTTAATACTACGTTCCATGTACATAGAACTCATTCATTCATTTGTTCATTCATTCATTCATTCAAAAAAGCTTTCATTAAAAAGGAAAAAAGCATATCAAAAAAAAAAACTGCACTAGACTCTGGGGATATAGAAACCAAAAAATAGTCCCTGTCTTCAAGGAACTTAAATTCTAAGTGAGAAACAAGGGCACAGAAGGGCAAATAAATACATGAATGAATGAATACACATATATGCATATAGAGTGTATATGTCTTTATGTATGTAAATATAAATATAGGGGGGTAAATAGAGATTTTTCTGATTGCTTTTGTTGTTTGCCCTCCGTAGTTCTCAAAGAGGACATGCCATGTCTTGAAAGTGAATTGGATTTAAATGAGAGTAGGCCATGCAAAATCTGGAGCGATCTGGGTCAAGTGGCAAGGTATAGAACAGGAGGAATGGAGATGGCCCTGGATGCATTGGGAGACCTTGGCCTGCTTAAATTAAGGTCTTTCCCATGTATGTCTCAGTTTGCCTGAGGCAATGCCCATTCAGGGATTAAGACTAGGTAAGAAATGAGGTAAAGAATGGCCACCTAGTCAAAAAAAATCGATCTAGGAGGGGAAGACCATCAACAGAAACAATTGCTATTTACACTCACTTTGAGCCACTAGGGCCAAAACAATGACCAAACTGATGCTTGGGCTAGGACCCATTGTTGGCCAATCCAAGAGAGCAGAGTGATTTGGTTTAAGGCATGGTCCTTAAGAAAGAAATCTAGCCCCCAAACCCCAAGATATCTTTCCAGGTTTCAGCAACTAAAATTTATATTTCTTTGGGCAGAGCATCTGAATCTAGGTGGGACTTAAAGGAAGGCAGAAAGGTCAGTAGTGGAGGAGGAAAAGGGTTTCAGGCCTGGAGGACAGCCAGAGAAAACAGATATAAAGACAGACAGACAGACAGGTAGGCAGGCAGGCAGACAGACACAGATAGACAGACAGACAAACAGGTAGGCAGGCAGGCAGACAAGTAGGAGGGCAAGCAGACAGACACAGATAGACAGGCAGGCAGGCAGAGAGATAGATAGAAGCCTCAGTCACTGAGGGCACCAGAATAGCTCCTCTCTAGGAGGTGGGCTTTAAAGGCTAGAAATTCTGTGAATTTATAAATCTGAGGCAAGGAGATGGAATGTCACACACAGGACTAGACTCCCTAGGAAGCAGCAGGGATGAAGGATAGTGAGATGCAATAAGCCTGGAAATGTTTCACAAGCCCAATGGAGGAGTTTGCCTTATATCCTAGGGGTAGAAGAAAAGTAGGGAAGTAATGCTTTAAGAATATTGGGGAATGGGCATGTCCTGCAGTTCAGGACTAGCTTTTAGGAGAGAGGTAAGGGTTGGGAGTTTATTTGCCTAGAGATAACTGATGAGTCTCTAGGTGGGGCAAGACATGTATTCCAATGGATTTGGAATCAGGAACTCTGATATTCTGGAATGAGTTCAAATCCCACCCAAATATTTCTTAGCTGTATGACTCTGGACAAGTCACTTAACTTTGTTTTAGCTCTTCATTTGTAACATGAGCTGGAGAAGGAAATGGCAAACATGCAAATGTAAGTATCTTTGCCAAAAAAGCTTCAAATAGAGACATGAAGAATCAGGAATGACCAAAAAAATGATTCAACAACAAACTGATACCTCCCACAAGGGAGGGCAGGTAGGTGGTGCAGTAGATAGAGCACAGGCCCTGAAACCAGGAGAACTTGAGTTCAAAACCGGCCTCAGACACCAGTTAACTGCATGACCCTAGCCAAGTCACTGAACTCCACTTACCTTTAGGGGAAAAGAAAAAGAAAAAAAAATCACCAAGAGAATTCAGAGAGAAGAGGGCCCAAGACAAGCTCATAACTTAGCAAAGCCAGGATTCAAAAATGCAGGTCCTGTGGGTGCTTTACCTAGAGTATCTTATTTGATCCTAAGAATTTGTATTTATACAGAACTTCCAGGTTTGCAAAGCACTGAACATAGATTATCTGATCTCTACAACTTGGGAAGTGAGGTTATTCTTACTATTTAGAGTGATTTGCACAGGGTCCCACAGCAGACCCCTAAATCTGCCTATTCTGGTTAACTCTTATTTAATTCTCACAATCACCCAAAGAGCTAGGTGGTGTACATACTGTTATCTCCATTGAAGTGACTTCCCTGAGGCCAGTCCTCTAAGGAGTTTACATTCTAGCTGAGGAAACCAAAGGAATGCATACATACTATCCCTCGAGGACAAATAAGGGCAAAAAGGGCTGAGGGAAGGGAGTGATCAGCTTGGATCCTAGGAAAGCTTGGTCACAGAAATGTGACGCAATGGGAAGTCAGCAGTCTCCCTACACTCCCTCTGCTGCCAGCCTGGGTTCTTTTCTCCCTTTTCAGAGCCGCCTCCTTCACCACTGAAGCCAGGGCCTGTGGCTCTGCCGACCCACTTTAATAAAGAAATTTGTCTTCTTAAAACAGGGTCTAGAGAAGGCAGCACATAAATCTGGGATGGTGGAAACCCGGGCACCCACCCAAGCACCTTGGTTTGGAAGCTCTATCATGATATGGGGGGGGGGGGGTATCTTCTGGCATTCTTTCAGAGCAGGTTACCTTGGTGACCATTTTTTTCCACCTGGATGGGAGAGACTATAAGAAGAATAAAGAACACGGGACATCTTTGATTGATAAAAACTAAAGAAGATGCAGATTGGGACTGGGATTGAAAACCTGGCCTGACTAAACAGGACCCATTTTTTTCTAACAGTGGAACTTCATCCCTCTCACTTTTTGTTACTGCTGTGGATTAATACTGTTTCTATGACAAAGAACATGCCATGGCTAATGTACGCTGGCAAATGTCTGTCAACATGTCTTATTCATATTTGCATCACCCACGGTGTCCAACACAGTGGCTGACACACAATACTTGTCAATAAACATTTGATTGATAGGTCTGCTAGCATACATTAGTGTTCAGCAAATCTAGAGACTGTGCCTCTTCTAAAGGTTCCACCTGAACTAGTGTTCAGGCCTGCACCATCAGCATTTTAGGGGGATGGGAATTCCCTTATATTCTAAAAGTTGGCAGAAATACCATGTCACTGAGGTCACAGATTCCCTGACTTTCTGAAGGGGTACCAAGATTGAAGAACAACTCCAAATGCAAAAAAAAAGGAAATGGGCTTTACTTGTAACAGGTGTTAACAGGAGAGATTTAAGGTAGATAGTAAATATGACTAACTCCCCTACAATCAGGACTCTTATTTAGCTGAGGGGGGATTAATTTTGCTTCAAGGAAGGAATAAACTGGATGACTGACCTTTTAAAATCCAATCCTAATATAGAGCTTAACCCCTGAACAGTTACACTGTGCATGTGAATACTCCCTTCTCTCTCTCTCTCTCTCTCCCTCTCTCCCTCTCTCCCTCTCTCTCTCTCTCTCACACACACACACACACACACACACACACACACACACACACACACACACACATATATACACAATCTCACTCACTTAGTCTGGTTCAGAAGAGGGTAGAGGTAATGGGGTCAGGAGGAGCCAAGGTCAGATTTGGCCTCAGATATTCATTTAGCTGTATGACCCTGGGCAAATTACTTAACCCGTTTTCCTCAGTTTCCTGGAGAAAGATATGGCAATCCACTCCAGATTCTAAGCCCCGAAAATTCAGAGTCAGACACAACTGAAACATCTCAACAAAGGATAATAAAAGCAGATGAAAAGGAAGGAAAATAATGAGAGGGGAAAAACAAAGAAAAATACAAGGCAAAGAATGAAAAATTTCAGGTCCTAATTCCAGTTGAAAATACTCCATTGATTCACCTAATTTACAGAAACCCAGGTTTTCACTGTCATGCTAAACATGGAAACCAGTAACTTTAGCGATGGCAGACTCCTTGGATAGGAGATGGAAAATGACAAAGAAGGGCTTCTGAATAAAATGTATGTCTGATCTTTGGACTCATATGGCCATGCTCAGTTGGTCCCCCGAAAACAAGGAATGGCAGAATCTGGGTTTGTTTCCAGTGAGCTATATGATGGTGTGGGGCATCAGACTGAGAATTGGGGAGTCTGGACCCAAGGACTGACCCTGCTTTAAAGCAGGTCATGTCATATCTCAGAGGGTGATCCTTAAGATCCCTCCGAGCTCTGACAGTCTATGGCTCAAACAGATCACCTATTTTCCAAATTGATGAGATTTAAAAAACCATACTTGAACAATCGTGAACCAAAAGGACAAATTATCAGGGAGATGACCTGATAAAGACCACCTAGAACTACATTAAAAACTCAGTTAATACTAGTTAATGTCCCCAGAAAAGATTAAGAAAATTTATAGAAAATATGTAGAAAGTATTTCCGTCTTTATTTCTATTCCAAAACTAATTCGTATTAGTGGTACTACCTGGATCACTATCTAATATAAATGAAAATATATATGCATTTTTAAGTGTTTTTGAATTTCATAAGCCTGAGATTTTATGTGAAGGTACCAGACTTGAGCAACACTTTCAAAGTAGATCATTAGTCATGAGAAGAAAACTTTAAATAAATACATAATTTGCCTATTTGATCACTGTTCTTCACAAACTAGTCAGTGGTATACTCCCTGACAGCAATTTGCATTAAATGATGTGAATTGAGGACTTAGATCAAACAAAACACGATTGGCATTTAACTTTGCCTTACCAGTGCACTGTATCCATTCTCAGAGCTAAACTTTCCCGGAACATTTATAGGCTAGAACAATATTCTCAATCTTGCTTTTTTTTTTTATTTACTTAAACTGTACACAAATGTAAAATACTTTTAACAGCAAATCTATGTGAAAATTGTTTGGTTTTTAAATTATTATGAAACAGAACCTAAAAGGTACTTTATTAAATAAACATAAAATTGGGGATTTAAGGATGCACTTCTCCATTCTACAACTGTCGTTTTCTTTCTACATTCTGTGTGCGTATGGTATAGAAAAAAACATTGAACTGAATAAAAGAAATCCATTTGTACCCTGAAATAATTGGCAGGCCACCCAAGGGATTGCTCAGAAAGTCTACATCCTATGTGATGGCCTAGCCATCTAATAAAAATCATAACTAATATGTTGGCCTCTTTGGTTCCAAAATTATGTATAATACATTTAACTGTATTCATTTTTGCTGCTATAAAAATAACTTTTTTTTTTCAAATGGCAGTTTTTGACTAATCATGCAACTAAATCAGTGCAAACATTAAAAGCAATCATTCGCTTAAAAAAGAAGCAAAAGATTTCATTTCAAGTATAAAAAAATATAAAAAGTCATTCTTTTAAGTCCAGTTTCATCTAATATGGGTCAACACTTTAAATTGCATAGCTCACGTGGCACTTGTTTAACTAGATAGTGAGCCACAGTTAATGCAGGGTCAAGTAACCACTTCCGAAGACATGGATGGAGAGCGGCGGCGGCTACAGTGGGCCTTCCAGCTGGCTGTTACAGGCGCTATGCTGGACTGGTGTTTTCTGAGCTTCTTGGCCGTTATGGACATCTGCCCACGAGGAAACCCAAAGTGTTCCTTTTCCTCCTCTCCAAGGCCGGTTGAAGAGAACTCTGCCCCTCCGGACCCAGACCCTAGGTGAAACACCAGGGGCTCCCACCAGGTCCCTGGCCTGGCCCCAACCGGTCCTGGAGGATGACCCCATCCAAGAATACAGACTGCCACTTGGAATCCCCCCCCACCCCTCAACTTAGAACAGTTCAGATTTCTAACTGAAGCTTAAACCAGGGAGAAAAAAAAAAAGCCCCTTTTCAGTTTACATAACTGGCATATTGATCTGTGAACTCCTTCTGCCATCAGTTAAAGCATCAAATCATGTCCCCCCACCCCCACCCCAACCTGCAATCTCATCTGGGGACACATCAGGGAACGGTCAGAGTCACACCACTTCTGCCTCTGCCTCACCAGCTCCCTGACTGGGTCTTCCAGGAGCCTCCCTCTCTTTTCTTCTGGAAGGGCTGAAGGAAGGGGGAGAGGAGGCCATCACCTCCGGGAGCAGGTAGAGCCTTCAGAGGCGACAGTCACTCTTAGAGGAATATACCAGAAGAGGACGGGCCCCCCAGCCCTGCCTGGTTCCCTGTCTCCCCACCGTCCTCGAGCGCTCTGCTCTCCCTTTGTGCTTTTATGTGAGCATGGAGAACTCGATTCAGTTCAGCTTGGACAGCTGGTGGGAATAACGGCTGCTTACCCATTCGCTCGGACTGACAGGCGTTTTTAGATAGGTTGCCATTTGTCACTGTATCCATTTGCTAGTATTCTGGAAGCTGCTCAGTGGGTGGCTGAGTGTGTGTGTGTGTGTGTGTGTGTGTGTGTGTGTGTGTGTGTCTGGGTGTGTATGTGCATTCTAAGGTATTTCATTTCATTCATGGGTTCTCTTTTTTTTTTCAAGCAATGGCAAAATGTAAATGTCCAAGATTCACAAGCTGGCACCATCTTTGCGCCCCAGTGAAACGGCGGCCATCCCCAACTCTCCGCAGTGACTCATGTCGACGTCTGGAAGGATCTAGTCTGGGAATATTCTCCCCCCACCCCGGCTTCCCCACCCCTTAAATCAAGCACAGCCACATTCTTCCACAATCATATTGGGAACGTCCCTCTTCACAATGTTGTATTCATCGTCAAAGTACAGCATTGACATTGTGCTGAGTTTGGTTGGAATGCAACAGGAGTTCACGGTCCCCGGGTTCAGCCCTCGCATTCGGTACTGATTCACCACGGCGGTGTGAAAAGAGGAAGCTGACCCTGGGACTCCAGCCAAGTAGGCCGGGCAGCTCCCTTCACAGTAATTCCCATAGTAACCCGTGGGCGCAATGATCCAGTCATTCCACCCAATGAGTCGGAAGTCAATAAAAAACTGTTGCCTGCAACAGAGATTGGTCCTGCCGTCACACTCCAGCCCCCTTTTTCGGATCCGGTGCTTGTTGTCCGCCAGTCTGGCCTGCACCACCAGGAAGGGTCGGTGGGATTCTTCCCCGGGGTCCACAAAGACAGGGACCACCGCTAGCTCTTCACAGCCATCACACTGCAGTTCCAGGTTGAGCCTCCTCTCCCCTTTCTCAAACAGGGCCTGAATCGCCTCAGTCAGGGGGAAGGTGTGCCAGCCGCTTCTCTTGAGGTCCACCTTCTTCTCCACCACATTCCACTTGTCACTGCGGTCCAGGTCCTGGAAGTACACCTTGACCCGGACTTTCCGACGGGTGCCTTTCTCAAGGACGTAGGGGAGCAATTTCAAGTATAACCAAAGGCTGGCCTGCACCACAAACAGATTCTGGTTGCCCTCATTGGAGATGAAGAAATACAGGCGCACCCTGGAGGAGGCAAGGTCATCTGTGAAGAAGAGGGAAACACACTAAAATTAACCCAAGAAGATGAGGCAAGGGAGGGAAAATTCAGACAATTTTTTTTTCTTTGAATGATGCTAAAATACATGTTCACCAAACAGCTGGAAAAAGTTAGTGACCAGAAACACTGTTCCCAAGCTCCAGCGTCTCTAAATGTATCCTGGGAGAGGCAGAAAAAATAATTTCCCATTGAGAAATTCGGATCAGGTTAGAGCTGGAGGGTCCAGGCCTATAAAATCCTGCCTCACCTCTCTGGGGCCAGGGATCCCTGGAGACAGATTGTCAGGCCTCAAAGCTAAACAGAGGAACTTGTAAAGATGCCAAGATCTTAACAAGTTGTGATGGGTATCTGTGAAATCTGAAAAACAAAACCAGGATTGCACGGAGGTTCTTTGGGTGGGTTGGCTTTTTTTTTTAAGTTAGAGCATTGCAAAACAGACCTCAGCTACCTCCTCTTTTCACTGGAGTCTGTTTACCTAAGCATGATCCAATACCTGGTGAAACCTCCATGGCAAACAAACCATCGCTGCTCTGATTTTCAAACACTTGGAACATGTGTTTTTGAGCTGCAAGCTTACAGTCCTCATTTCAGATCAGTTTTAGGAAAGAGGACAATTCAATCTTGAAAACTCTGGTCCAGGGGTTTGGCCAGACCCTGACTTCTAGGGAATGGATATGTTCAAAGTCTTCAGAGAAAAGACGACTGGTTTGTTAGTTTTTCTCAACAATTCAGTTGTATGAGAAAAGGATTGTGCCAACTTATAGGTAACTCCTGTCCCATACTGCATTTCAATTACTTTTTCCCTCTGATGGTTTCTACCTTTTTGTTTAACCTCCCCCTCCCTTTTCTTGCAGTAAGGACAAACGAAGCATTGCGGCACAATTATCACACATATGACCGACACCCCCCCCCCCCCCCCCAGCTCTCTCCACTGTCCCTGACTTGGTTCTTCAATAACACTGACATCCACCGTTAGAAACCGGGAAAGCTGCAGCCTGAAAAGCTGATCCTGGATGAACTGCCTGTGACCGGAATCTGTTATTTATAACCCAAAAGGTCCACTCTATGAAGTGGACCAGAAATATCACAACCCCCACCGTCCTTTTGTGCTGTCAGGATGAAAGTGCCACGGCAAGGGGAGAGGTAACATTGCCACCTCTCCGGACCTCTCCGGAGCTCCTTTTAATCTGGGTTCTCTAATTATGCATCATACTTTCAATTACTACTGCAGATGGCAGAGAGGAGAGTCCTGCATTTCCAAGCGGTAGCCCTCTCTGCGTTTCTTCTTCTTTTCTATTCATGTTCTCGCAAAACTTTTTAATCCCTCTGAGTTCCCACCCCCCCCCCCCAAAAAAAGACCTCAAAAAGGTTCTGGCTCCTTCTTTGGGAAATACTCATTTCTATTTGCCAGAGCCCCCATTTAGGGTGACTTAATTGCCTCCCTGTTCCGATGATCCCTCATCTGCTTCCTCTGCATAAATGTGATCTAAAGGGCGGCACAAAAGCCAGTCAACATCGCTGGCTTCTCGGAGGAGCCAAAGCCGCGTCCGTGGCAGGGCCTGGCCCGCTCCCCCGCGTCCTTCCCTGGTTCTCCCGTGTCACTAGGTACAAAACCCGGGGCCCCACGCAAAAAAAAAAAAAAACGGCACCAAAAAGCCCCCCAAAGGCCCCTTGGCCTTTGTTAGCCGCAAGAGCACGGCGCTCTGGGCCACGAGTGTCCCCGCAATGCAGGGGCTGCCGGGCGGGCTCGTCCCCGGGCGCGGGCTCCGCTTCGCCTCCCGGGACCGCGGACCTGTTGAAGCGCATCGACGCGAGGCGGGCCGCGGCCCCGGGCTTGCCGGGCAGGGCCAGGCCGGCCCGCGGCCGCGCTCCGAGAGGACGGCCTGCGGCCCGGCCCGCAGCCCCGCGCCGTCCGGGGATGTCAGCAGGGGCCCCGCGCTCCACAGGTCCGCAGCTACCCGGACGGCCGTGTCCGGGGCGGACACGCAGACAAACGCGCGCGGCTGCTCGTCTCCGCCGGGCACACACACACACACACACGCGCCCGACGCGGGCCGGGGCGCGGGCCCCCACCCACCTGTCTCGGCGAAGCTGATGATCTCCGACACCTGCTCCTGGCCGTCCGAGCCCGCGCTGGCGTGCCCGTCCAGGTGCGGGATCTCCATCCGGCCGTCCTCCCGCACCTTGCCCGCGTGCAGCTTGCGCAGCGCGGTCACCATGGCGGCCTTGGGCACGGCGTGGGTGATGTTGGGGCGGCCCCGCATCTGCAGCCGGCTGAGGATGTGCCGCTTCACCGCCTCCAGGAAGTCTCCGTCCACCCGGCCCGGCTCCTCCGGGCGCCTGAAGCCGCACGACGTGCAGGTGTCCGGGGGCGCGGCCGGGGAGGGCGGCGGGGTGGGCGAGCCGCGGGCCTGGGGCCCCAGGCAGCCGGCCAGCAGGAGCAGCAGGCAGGCGGCCCCCAGCGCCCGCCCGGGCGGCCCGTCCATGGTGCGCGGGGAGGGCGCGGAGCGGAGCCGGGGACACGAGGCGCGCCCGCGCCACCCCCGGCCCGGGCCCGGGTCCTCCTCCTCCTCCTCCTCCTCCTCCCGCGCGGGCGGCCGGCCGGAGCGGGGCTCGGCCCGGGGCGGGGGGGAGGGGAAGGCCGGGGCAGCCGCGGGGAGCCGCGGGGGGAAGCGCGCACGGGAGGGCCCCCGGGGCGGGGGCGACAGGCAGGGAAGGCGCCGGATCACGGGGGCGAGGCCGGGAGGACCGGGCCGGGGCCCGGGAGGGGAGGAGGAGGAGGAGAGGCCGGGCCCCGGGGTCACATCCAGCCGGGCCCCGCGCAGCCGAGCCAGATCCGCAGCTTGCCCCTCATCCTCTCCGAGCCGGCCGCCCCCGCAGTCCTCGCTCGAAAACAAAAACCAAAAAAAAAAAAAAGAAAAGAAAGAAAAAACCAAAATCGAAAAAATCGGGAAAAAAGGAAAAAAAAAAACCGTTTCGGTCCGAAGCGGCCCCGCGGGGCCGAGGGGGCCGGAGGCAACTTGGAGGCGCGGGCGCGCGGCGCCGCGGGGGCCCGGGACGCACACCTGAGCGGGGCCCCGGCCGCCGCGGAGCAGCTTCCCCGGAGGCAGCCGGCGCCGCTGCCGAGTCGGGACTCGCCGGCCCCGCTTTATAGGGAGGCGCCGGGCACCCCGTCCTCCGAGCCCTCGCGGCTCCCCTGACGCGTCACGCGGCCAAAGTTGTCTTCACAGAAAAAAAAAAAACCGGGGCGCGGGCGCGGGCGGCGGCGGGCGACCCTCCTCCCGCGCGCCCGCCCGCCTGCGCCGCTTTATCTGTCGGGGAGGATGGGGCGGCCGGGCGCCGGGACCGCTGCTTCCCCCCTTCTTCCTGTCGCCGCGGCGGAGGCGGCGTTCTTCAGAGCTGGTGGCGAAAAGTCTCGCAGTGCCCTCGGTGTGCGCGCACACACACACACACGCGCGCACACACGCGCACACACCACACTCGCACACACGCGCGCACACGGCGGGGGGAGGGGGCGGCGCGGGGAGGAAGGAGCCCGGTCCGAGCGGGCGGCTCTGCCCTCCGCGGGGCCGGGGGGCGCGTGCGCCGCGGCGGAGGCCCGGGACCCCGGCGGGGCCGGCCAGCCCCGCGTGTGCACACACCCACACGCGCTCCCGGGCGCCCCCGCCGCGCCCGCTTTGTCCCCCCGCGCCCCGCACACGGACACTTTCTTCCCACCCGAAACTTCTCGCGGAGTTGTGAGCACGTGGGGAGCTCCATCCCGCCGGCTCGGGGGGCTCCGGGCGCTTCTCCCCTCCGGCCCCCGGGGTCCCGGCCGCGCCGCTGCCCCACGGGGGGCCGCGCCCCTCCCCCGCCCCTGCGGGCACTCCGGCCTGGACTCCAGCTGCGACCTGGAACCCGCCCCCCGCCCGTCACAGACGTCGCGACTGATCGCGACCGGGGGCGGGGCCGGCGCTGGGGGGGGCGCGGGGTGGGACCCCGGCCCGGGGCGGCGTGGCGGCCGCCGGCGTCAAGGGCCCGAGGCCCCGGCCCCGAGGTGTGAGCGGGGGGCGGGGCCGAGGGGGCCCCCCCCGCACCCCCGGGGCAGGCGGCCCCCCCCGCGGCAGACCCCTTGGCCAGGCCGGCTCCGGCTCGGGGCCCGCACCTGCCGCCCCGCCGCGCACCCCGCGTGCTTCGCAGCCACCTCAGGGGGCTCGGGCGCCCCCGCGTCCCGGGCACCGGCGCCGTGCCGCAGCCTCGGGGCGCTCACATGGAGCCGCAGCGCCCCCTCCCTGCCGCCGGGAGAACGGGCCCGGCCCTGCAGAGGCCGCCGGGGCGCTCCCGGAGCAGCCGCGGGTCACCTGGCCAAGGTGGGGCCGCCAGCAGCGCGGCCCGAGGACTGAGGCGCACGCGCGCACGCACACAGCCCACACCGGGGGCCGTGAACCCCCAGCCTCCGCGCAGGCCATCCCCCAACCCCTCCGGAAGGTGGCTCTTGTTCCCCCGTAGCAAAGGCAGGGCCCCGAAGTCCGCCCCTAGGACCCTCTAGTCCGGCCAGGAAGTAAACAAGAAGCCCCTCTCCAAAGCAGTGAGAGACTCTGAGCGACACGGAGGGGCGGAGAACAGAATAACGGCAGTGATAACTCACTGCAACCCACAAAGCCGGCAGCCCTTTTCCAGAATTGTCAGAGGTACCACCACCACCACAGCTATGACTACCACTAGAAGTCCATAAGCAAAACTTGGTGATTTGATGAGGCTTTTTAAAATAAAATACATCCATTTTTAGAATTTATGGAAAACTACTAAAATTATGTCTTAAAATAAAATACATAGGATTACACAGGAAATCGATTCAAATGAAAGACTTATCCAGATTACCCTGTAAGGTACTAGGACCTTCCTCACTTCTCTCCCAAGCCCCTGCCATCAACCCCTACTCTTAACCCAAGCTTCCTACATCATCTGTTCTAGACATTGGTTCTACGCCCTGTCCCCCAGAGTTTGGCTCAACTAACAGACCTACGAAATTTCCTTGTGAAAGGTTAAGATATTACCCCCTTCCCAGAGATATGCATTTTAATGGACACTGATGGAGGTGGGAAAATTTCAAGATCCAGACAAGTAAATCACTAATGGTAGAATTTCAGGAATAGAAACAGCTAAGGAAAGATGTTATTAGGAAGAAGTCTGCCTGGTATTTTCATCAAGCCATGTAGGTAGCAGCTTATGCCATCCATCCATCCTGAGGTTGGCCCTGCCCATAAGAACCCTCCTTACAGTCTACCTTCCTCCCTGCCTCCTCCTCCCACTATCCAAACGTTAGATGCAAAATGAGGGAAGTAGGTCCATGAGTTCTAACCCTTTGGGGAGGCACATTTCTGATATGGGACTAAATAGCATGTTTATGAAGAAGAAAAAGAAAAATATATTTCCCTGAGGATCTAGGGAGGAGGGAAGGAGGGTGGAAGCAGGCCTTGGCTCCCACCTGGGGTAGGAGCTATCATCCTTGCTGTCTCTTATCTGCTGTGAGGGAACTGGGTCAAGTGGCAGTCAGAAACCATCTGCTTGAGAAGCTGGGATAATCCCTGACCTATGCTGATTCCACCCAGCCCAGAGGAACAGAGTGTAAATGAGGTCCTCCCGGATCACCTTGTGGCTCTCTGGGGGGAGGAGGAAAATACAGTCATTCACTCCCAAATTCCCTCCCAGTGATACAGTGACAGGTTCCTGTTGCTTCAAATCTTCTTCTAACACCAGGCTGTCCAACCTAATCCAGATAATGACCTCGGCATTTGCTTTTCCTGCTTGCTATAGGGAGCCTGAGGAAAGGGAAACCCTAATTGCTCATAAAATAGCACAAACTACTGAAAACTCAGCTACTATACCAAGCTAATCAAATTTAAGTCTCATCATCATCCATCATAACCATCATCAATGGAGAAGGGAAAAAAAAAAAGACTCCTCCTCTGGCTATTGCCCAAACCCTCCCAAGTGAGACTCCCTGCTGTTGCAGAGAAACCTCACCCCAAGAGTAGAGCAGAGAGTCTGATAATGAGTTTAGTGCCATGGACTCTGCCGGGTGCAGAACTTCCAAAGAGTTCAAAGAACTTTCATGCATTATTGCATTCACATCTTCCATAATTAAGTGGCGATCTGGGGACAATGCACTTATCCAAAAAAAGCAAATCCCAATTTAATTCAACCACTACTTCTTAAAACCCTCCTAGGGACAAGACACTGTGCTAGGCAATGGGTTTACAACAACAAAACAGAACGATGTCAGCCCTCAAAGAGTTTAGATCCTACTAGGATATTCTATATGTAAACAGGAAGGTAAATAAGAGAGCACTTGAGGAGGGCCAGAACACTAGTACCAAAGGAAAGCTGGTTGGCAGTCATAAGACCTTAAAGTGGGAAGGGGCGTGAAGGGGAACCTAATGCATTCTCTCCCCTGTAGATGAGGAAAATGAGGAGCAAAGAACCCATTCACCCAAGATTACACCTGTAAGTCACAAAATTAGGACTTAAATTCAGGTTCTCTGACTCTTGCCATTTAAACCTTGAGGTGGTAGATGCTGTTTGGAAAATTCCAAGCGTTGATAGAGGTCTAAGAGGGTAGCTTTTGAGAAGTTTCCAGGACCTCAGCATAGCAATAACTTCATTTTAGTAATTTTGAAATGACTGGTGCAAGGTGCCTTTCTTTATAGGGCGTAGGGATTTACAGAAGGAATTGTATCAGAACCAGGGAGTTTCAAGGGCTGGCCAAGGGACCATTTACACAGTTTGTCTTTGGGGAGGAGGGGTAGTAGGGTCAACATTGAACAAAAGCTGGAAAGGCTTTCAGAGGTCATCTACTACTATTCAAATTCCCTCATTTTGCTGAAGAAAAAAATGAGGCCCAGGGAGGGTTAAGGTACTTAAAAAAAAATAAAATCATATAGAGAGGAATATGGTGGCTATGTCTTCCTCAAGTGTTAAATATCCTCCACATGTCAAAATTATACCAGATTTCTTGAGAGATGAAACAGAAAACTTTGTTTGGCAACATTAATATCAAGCAAGAAATAATAAAAGGGAGGGCAGGGGGGCTGTTGCCAAATCCTACATATAACTGTGGCATCTGAATAATTAAACAGGAACAACTGGATTCCAAATGGAATTCAGTGTCATGCCACACTGATTACTGAACTCACAGGTAACAGGAAATTCCCATGGGAGTGCAAGGACCAAGAGTCAAGTGGATAAAGCACCTAGCTATGGCCCTCTTGAATATGCTTAGTTAATGTTTAACTTTGGACCTCCATTATTATCAAAATAAAATTACTGTCTTGCATGAACTACGAAAAATTTTCAAAACCCACCCTTATTATTTATTTATTATTGTTGCTTTTGAGGTTTTTGCAAGGCAAATGGGGTTAAGTGGCTTGCCCAAGGCCACACAGCTAGGTAATTATTAAGTGTCTGAGATGGGATTTGAACTCAGGTACTCCTGACTTAACTCCAGGGACGGGGCTCTATTCACTGCACCACCTAGTCAACCCTCCCACCCTTATTATTAACCTCACTAATTTCTACCTTTTAAGGTAGCTCCAACAAAAATAAAAATAAATTTATTGATCACTTACTTTGGGTGGGTTACTAGGGGGGCTGTGAAGTTTAAATAAGATATGAATTCTGCCACCCTCACAGAGCTTACAGTCTGGTACAAGAATAGGATACAAATAGACATTGAAAATGTGCACTATTACAAGATAAACCCATTACAGTTATGAAATACTTTAATAAGGTAGAATTTTGTAATGAATGCCTTTTCCTAGAATTAGAAGGGACCTCATTCATCAGTGAATTTCCTAACTGGAGATCTCTCAATTTTCCCTACTCTCTAAGCTAAATTGGGTTGCGTCTTCTATCCATTTTATAAATGATGTAACTAAAACCCAGAGAGTGGCTCAAACATCATTACATAAACAAACAAAGCTTTGAATTAAAGTTAGATGATAAAGTAACAATCTTCAAAGAGTAGTATTAAATTCTTTGAGTATATACATATATATATATATATATATATATATATGCTTTTCACATCCTCTTTTATTGGGAAATAATGTGCTATCAGAGAAAGCTGTCATAATTTAATTTCAACCAATAATAATAATCAATAGCAGGCCCCTAGAGGGTGGCTATCATAGGAAGCAAATTTTTCTCAGAGAAATAGAAGAACTAAAATACACTTGAATAGATAATACACTTTATACTGTTAATCATTAATCACATCTAAAAAATAAATTTCCTAGGTATATAATGATAAAATTGTTTATTTATCTTTATTTGCTTACTTAACATCCAAAAGGACAACTGAACTTTTTTGTTGAACTTTTCTGCTGCTGTTCAATTTGCTAGATTTAATTTGACTCACTCATTTTGTAGATTGAAAACTAAGACCACAAGAACTAAAGTAAGTTGCCTAAGGTCACAAGAAGTTAGTCAACTTGTTAACTTTCAACCTAAGTCTTCCTACCATAAATCCAATGTTCTTACCCCACTCCATCTTCATCAGACATATTATCTATTCATTGGAATTGATTTCTATAGGAGTCTTTTTATTTTTTTTTTTATTTTTAGGTTTTTTGCAAGGCAATAGGGTTAAGTGGCTTGCCCAAGGCCACACAGCTAGGCAATTATTAAGCGCCTGAGGCCGAATTTGAACTCAGGTACTCCTGACTCCAGGACCAGTGCTCTATCCACCTAGCCACCCCTGGACTGTCTTTTTAAAATATAAATCAACATTAAAACACCATGCTACAGTATTTGGGGAAAACAGTTAACTTAAAAACTTATGTAAATATTACTTTTTCCAAAAATAAGACTCCTTTGGAGTCTTCAGTAAAATGGTTTCAATCATGCCATTGAAGGTGACTGCAGGCAAAATGGTTATAGAATGAAAAAAAAAAAAAGAGAGAAGAAAAGCAAGACCATTACAAACTTAATCTCCCTCAAAGAGCATGGCCTATTGATTGGTTCATAAAGCTGTGTTAATTTTAAGTCTTCTCAATTTTCAACACTTTCCCTTGGGCACAACCTTACTTCAAAACCTTAGTGGTTAGACTCCTTTATTCACACTGCTTCTTCCTACCCCACCCCACCCCCAAACCTCAACTTCTCACCCACCTCCCCACCCCCAAGCCCTTGGATGTATTTGTTAGGTGCTAATCTGAGAAAGGATGAATTTTTCACACACCTCCTCAGACTGGCCTGCATTCAGCTCTTCCAGCGTCATGCCTTTCCCATACATCAGGATTGTGTATTGAAATGCCGGCAAAAAAAAAAAAAAAGTAGTGAATGAAAAGGAAAGGATCAGATTTTTTGCTCGATGGCTAAATGTATTTATATCTAATTAGGAGACCCTACTGTGAATGAAGCAAAGTGTTTTAGCTCCACCACAATGAGGGACAAGCACCTATTATACATTCACTCTATAGGTTGGCAAAGGATTTCTAGAATCACAGTCCATATTAGTGCCACTAATATAATTGACAGCATAACACCCCAACTGACAACATTATTTGGGGCCTGACCTACAGACCCATATTAAACAAATTTTATAAGTTGGATACTTGTTTTTTTTCTTTCCATAGAAGAAATTTTTCCAAAACCTGGGCAGGTAGAAGATGTCTTAAGACAGACAAATAAAACATTGTATTTGGAGAACCCTTATAGCATAATATCATGAAAAGGGAAAAAGGCCTTTTAGCTCTGTGACTGGAAGACCCATGACATTGCCTCTCAGAACATCAGCCTCCACACTTATAAAATGAATAGGTTATGTGAGAATAATTCCGAAGTTGGTTTTTGGTCTAAATTTCTATGATTTCCTCTTAGAAAGAACAGGACTTCCCATACCTTAGAAACAGAAGCAGGAACAAGAAAATAATTTAGCTTGCCAAAAATGTTTAAAAAATACTACAGTCCAAAGTTCTTACCAAAACTCACCAAGGTATGGTTGATATATTAATACTTACCAAGCAAAGTAGTTTGATTGATGTATTACTGCAAATAGTAAACCTATGTTGCAATGAACCAACAGTGAATTGTTTAATCCTACTGAAGCAAGAAATGTGTGAATGTGTTTGTTGTTCAGTCTGAAAAAAGGTATGATGAAGGCAAAGGCCAGCCCAGATTCAGGAAGAATCTTCCAGGAAAATTTGAGAAGGGTGAACATTTTTTTCCCTAAGAAGAATAACTAGAGGCCTTCTAGAGAAGATGGCACTCAAGCTAAGCTTTGGAGAAAGAAGAGCCTTCTGAAAGGCTGAGATGAGAAGGCAGCGCATTACAGACATGGACACAATACTTGGAGCCAAGAAGTAATATGTCAAATTCAGGAAAAAGCTTCAAGCCTGATTTGGCTGTCCTATAGTGAATGCAGGGAATCAAGTTAGTGGAGAGGTGCCTGAGGGACAACCAAGAAAGATGGTCAGAATGCAATTGGAGATAAAGGAAGGACCACTACATGAATTTGAGTTTTCTGTGGCAGTGCAATTAATCACATGGATATGAATGAGATTCTCAAAGGGAAGAGCAAGAGACATAAAAAATAGGCCTCCTCCTGGGGGACACCCATATTTAGGAGATAAAAAGAAGGAAGAAAAGGATGGGAAAAGATTGAGAGTGAACAGACAGGTAGGGTAACTGGGAAAGAGAAGCTTCATGGAAGCCAAGGGACCATAAAGTATTCAGGAAAAGGGTATTCCAGATGGCCCCATGGAAGAGGACGCAGTGTGATTGGTATTGGGGAGCAGCAGACTAAACTAGATAGACACAAAGGCAGAGGGACCTGAAGCAAGGAAAATGGTCTTGTTTTGTGGGTGTTCTTTTTAGTGGTTTTTTTGCTTGTTTTTTTGCCTAATCAAGTATTTATTATGCATCTACCATGGGCCAAGACTGGGAATACAAGTACCAAGAAATAAACGGTCCTGACTTGCAAGGAGTTCATGTTCTAAATCATGAGAGACACATAAAAACATATACTACATAAAATAAAGTGAATAAATACAAACAGACATAAAGGAACTTAAAAATAAGACAGTTGCTAGTAAATGAGAAGGAAACTTTGGAGGAAGAGAAAGGAGGGAATCAACACTTATTTAGCAGTTACTTGGCCAAGCTCCAGGCTAAGCGGGAGGTATCAGCAAAGGCTTCATGCAGAAGACCCTTCTTGAGCTGCCTTCAGAATCACAGGGAAGAGTAGCAGGAGGTGGGAATTTTCTAGCCATAGGACTGGAGGGACACCTTTTGAATTGGCCCAGTATTCTAATTTAAATGCTCTGTTAAGGTACCTGTGCTGAGGATCTCAGTAGATTACAGCACGGGAGAGAAAAGCCAAGACTTATGGTGACTTAGGAAGATCCTAATGTAAAAGAGATCTCTGGTTCTGGAGAATCCTTTGTCTTGATATGAAAAAAAAAGGTTATTTTGGTAGAAGCATTAAGAAAGGATTGGATACTGGAAGAAGGGAACTAGAAAGACCTGTAAAGGGACTGTTAACTATTACAGTGGTCCAGTATTTGTGTACTGGCACCTGGGGAGGAGGGGAAGAAGGAAGGGGAAAGTTGAAGGAGATGTAACAGAATGACATTTGGCAGGATCTGTGAGGTGAGGAATAAGAGGTAAAAGGCCTCACATACAGAAGGCTCAGCGAATGATGGTACCACAATGACAAAATTAGTCAAATCAGGAAAGATTTGCTAGCCAGGAGGAAGAAGAAGTAACAGCTATTGAGAACCTTGTAGACTTAATATAACTCATTAAGGTGCCATTCCAGAGGATCAGACTACTCAGAACAAAGCAATCTCTGAGTCATTGGAACCAGGTGTTACCTGATACGACCTTTTGAGCTATACCATTCAAAGTTTTTAGTATACTATAAGCTGGTAAAATAAAGTAGAAATGTTCTCTACTGAGCAGCATTAGAGGATCCCAGCTCAGCTATTTATTACCTGTGGTATTTCAGGGAAATAATCGAACTTTTCTGGGCCTCAGTTGTCCTCATCTGTAAAGTAAATGACTTGAACAAGATGACTAATAAGGTCTCTTCCAGATCTAAGTCCTAAGACCATAAGCAGACAGATCCGTCCTCTACATATCAAAAGGTTTACCAAAAGGTAAACATTCAGAAAGGGAGATAGTTTGGAATAGTGAAGAGTTAATAGATCTGGATTCCAAAGAACCATATTCCAGTCTTACTTCTGATAACTAATATAGTGCTAGACCCCAGTTTCCTCATTCATAAACTGAGGAGATTGTAGCTGATGGTGTCTGAGGTCTTTTCCAGTTCTGGATCTATTACTTAAGGAACTTCTCCCCTGAATGAATATCTCTTTGTGTGTAAATAAAAGGCCTTCTTGAATTAATCTCCATTTAACTAATATATTTTACTAATATAGCCTTATTTTAGGTCAGTGACTTGTACAACCAAGCCTTTTAGCTAAGTTCTCTCTCTATATAACAAGACTTTAAAGAATTGCAGCATCAAAGAACTGGGAGAAGTATCTAACCAGGGGTCAGCTAATTACTGCTCAAGGGTCAAATCTAGTCAGCCACCCACTTTTGTATTGCCACTAAAAATGATTTCTACACTTTTAAATATGATAAAATTATATATATGTTTATATATATATATTTATATTTATATTTATATTTATATTTATATTTACACTAACACACACACATACACACATCCGGATTTTTTGCAAGGCAGTGGGATTAAGCAATTTGCCCACAGTCACACAGAGGCGGGACTTGAACTCAGGTCCTCCTGACTTTAGAACCAGTGCTCTATCCACTGGGCCACTTAGTTGCTCCCAATAAAATTATATTTTAATAAGGTAAAGGAACATGCTTAGCTCCTAGACCAAGCTGAAACAAGGCTTGGGCTGGATTTGGCTGACTGATTGGCTTAATTTGTTTTGTTTTAAAAATGTTAAAAAAAAAAATCCAGATAATTGTAGGATTATTTGATCCACTGGTCCTAGTTTGTCAACTTCTGATCAGCAAATAGCTACATAAGAATTCCCTCTATACCATCCCTGATAAGTAATCATTTAGTCCACCATTGTATGAAGACCTCCAGCTTCAAGGAACTCTCTTCCTCCTGAGGCAGACTGTTCTACTTTTGAATTGTTCACTGAGGAAATGTTTCCTACATCAATCTTAAGATTGTTTTTCTGCAGTTTTTACATACTGTTCCTAATTTTGTCCACTGTGATCATACAGAACAAATCTTTTTTTCCTTTTTTTGTATTTTATTTTTTCCAATTTTATGTAAAGATAGTTTTCAACATTCATTTTTAATAAGATTTTGAATTCTACATTTTATTCCCTCTCTCCTCCCTAAGATAGCAAATAATCTGATAAAGGTTATACATGTACAATCATGTTAAAGATATTTCCATATTAGTCATGTTGTGAAAGAAGAATCAGAACAAAAGGAAGTCTAATCTTTTTGCACATGATAGACCTTCAGATAGTTGAGGTATCATGTGCCCAAATGAAGTCTTTTCTTCTCCAGGCTTAAAATCCAAAATTCCTCCAGTTGATCTGCATTTGGCAAGCATTCACCATACTGGTTACTCTCCTCTGGATATTCTCCAATTTATCAATGTTCAATGTAATAATATATATAATAAATTATATTTTATCATATTGTAATTATGATTTAAAATTTTTAAATAGAATACATAATTCATATATATGTATATAAACACACACACACATATATACACATAGAAAGAGAGGGAATATTGGTGTACTATGGCCCATGGGATTAAGTAGAATAGGACATAACTGAATGACTGAGCAACAAAAAAATAAGGGAAGTGACTTCAATGACTTCTAAGTTGCTCAAAATCTATGATCTTTTGCTGGTTAAAAGAGCAAAAACAATTGCCTCAGCTATTATATCCAGCCGTTCTCTCAGTGCCTTTCAATATGTTTAGTTTAGTTCCTCACTAACTCTCTTCTGAGTTTTGTGATAGCCTGCCTACCAATTAGTCTCTCTGCCTCAAGTATCTCCCCTACCTAAATCTGCACAGCTGCCAAATTCATTTGCCTGAAGTTCAAGAGGTTTTAGTAACTTCCTATGGTTTCTAAGATCAGATACAGATTTCATGGGCATTAAAAGTATAAACATGTTCTACATGTTCATATATTAAATTAACATGCAGATATTATATATATTATAGAATATAATTTCTTTTATATGTATATGCATATATAATATATTTATATGTTTATCTCATATGCGTGTATTTATAAAATATTGTATGCAAATATAATAGATAACAAGAATTTTATATAATTTATCTATTTTATCATATAATTATGATTAAACAATATTTATGTATGATTACATAAGGGCATATATATATATGCATACATAGACATAAAAATAAAAGCTTTAAGGGACACTATCAACTGGAAGGTAGAGGAGAAAAAGTTTCATGCAGGAGATGGCCCCAGAGCTGATCTTTTTTTTTTAGGGGTTTTTTTTTTGGCAAGGCAAATGGGGTTAAGTGGCTTGCCCAAGGCCACACAGCTAGGTAATTATTAAGTGTCTGAGACTGGATTTGAACCCAGGTACCCCTTACTCCAGGGCCGATGCTTTACCCACTATGCCACCTAGCCACCCCTCAGAGCTGACCTTTAAAGGAAACTAAGGAGGCTAAGGATCAGAAGGAAAAAGGAAAAATATTCTTAAACATGAAACCCAGTCTGTGTCAAGACAAGAAGTAGACCATTACCTACAGAAAAAAGTTGACACATGGAGTGCATGATGGGGAAGAATCTGAAAACCATCAAGAGTCACCTGTGAAGATATTTCAATGCCAGAGGAATCTGTATCTGATCTTAGAGGCAATTAAGGAGCCACTAAAATTTCTTGAACTTTAGACATATGAATTTGGCAGCTGTGTCAATTTAGATAGGGAAGATACTTGAGGCAGGGAGTAACTGATAGGCTATAATGACAGGCTAGATGAGAAGTGATGAGGAACTCAGAGCATATTCCAAGATACTGAGGGAATGGATGTATATAATAGCTGGGCCAATTGTTATTGCTCTTCTAATCTCAAAGGATCATAGATTTTGAGCTAGGGAGGACCTCAGATATCATTGAGGCTATTTATCTTATTTTTACTATTGCTTAGTCATTCAGCCATGTCCTAGTCTTCCTGACATTCAGGATCACTTGTCTAGACCATAACACATCAATATTTTTCCTTGGGGTTTTCTTGGCAAAGATACTGATTTGGTTTGCCATTTCCTTCTCCAGTAGATTAAGGCAAAAAGAAATTACATGACTTGCCTTGGGACTTGCCTAAGACACGTCTGAGGTTGGATTTGAATTCGGATCGTCCTTCCTCTGGGTCCAGTACTCTATCCACTGAGCCACCTAGCTGCTTCTTCTTGTACAGATGACAAAACTCAGACTCGGAAAGGCTACAGGGTTCCTATAGCTTGTCAATGTCTGAAGTGGTTTGCCATTTCCTTCTCCAGTTCATTTTACAGATGAGGAAACTGAGGTTAAACATAAGTGACTTGCCCAGGGTCACCCAGCTGGTTAAGTGTCTGAGGCCAGATTTGAACTCATGAAGGTGAAGTTTTTTGACTCTAGACCAGGTGCTCTATTCACATATACAAAGAATGGAATAGTCTATAAAAGACTGGAAAGATAAAATGGGGCCAGATTATAAAGAGCTTTAAATGTCACACCTAAGAGTTTCTATTTTATCCTATGGACTATAGGGAAAAAATGGAGTTGGAGTAGATGGGAGGTAATATAGTCAGACCTAAGACAAGGGATGTTGAAGTAGAACTGATGAAATGTAGTACATATATAATTGGATCCATGAGGCCAATAAGAGTTAAAGATGATAGCAAGTTTGCAAAACTAGGTGACTGAGACAATGGGGATGGATGCCTTTCTTAATAATAAAGAACTTAAGAAGAGGGATAATTTGGGGGAGGGTGGTTTTAAACATATCTAGTTAAAATGGCTAGAGGACAAACAAATTGAAAAGCTAAAAAAAAAGAGCAATGTGATATTGCAGTCAAAGGGCTGATATGACCTTGGGCTACCTGAAAAGAGGAGTGGTTTATGGGAATAGAGGTGCGGGTTTCTCCATACACATCTGATCCTAGTCAGCCCACATCTGTAACATTATGTTCAATTATAGACATCACAATTTAAGGTGACTGATAATCTGGAGAGGATCCTGAATGGGGGGGGGGTGACTAAGATGGCAAGGGCCTCTTGACCATGTCATATGACATCAAATAAATGAAGGATATTTGTCCTAGAGAAGAGAAGATTCAGGATAATTTTTCAAGTATTTGAATGGCTATTGTGTGAAAGAGAGCTAAGACTTATGTGTTTGACCCCAGATGCAGAACTAAAAAGACTGGACATTGGAAAGAGGATGGTCACTTTCTTGTGGCCACCCACTTGTATTGAAGTGGGGATTCTTTTTGGGATATGACTAGATTATATGGCACTGATTCTATGATTCTGATTTCAGTCTAACAGTCTAAGCTCTCTCAATCTAGCCTTGCAGGCAAATAAAGAAATATTAGTTAGATGATGGAATCAGGTGAATTGGGACCTGGTTCAGTGGACCTAAAGAATAGTAATTAATGGATCAATGCCCTCATGGAGAGAAGTCTTTAGGAGAATGCCCCAGGGATGCATTCTTGGCACTATACTGCCTTAACTTTTTTAAAATCAATTACTTGGATGAAGGCATTGATGGGATGCATAACAAATTATAATGTCCCCAGTCTGGGAGAGATAACTAATGCATTGTTTGATAGAATCAAGATTTTTTAAAGATCCCAACAGCTCAGAACAATGAACTGGTCAAATAAGCACAGATTTAATAGTGATGAATGTAAAGTTCTACACTCGAGTTTAAATAAAAGAAAAACAAACTCTTGCACAAGTACAATAGGGGTAGGAGGCAATAGTTAATGGGAAAAATATCTGGGGAATTTTCGTGACCTGAAAGGTTAGTTTAACCACTTGAGTTCAGGTCTTAAAAACCACTTTCCTGGACCATTGAAATGTCTCCTGACCAGTCTCCCACCTCAAGTCTCTCTACGCGGGACTCTCCACAAAAGTCAAAATGCTTTTCTTAGAATACAGGTCTGACCAATCACCCTTCCCCTCCCCGATTTGTCCATGATACATTAAACAAAAAACTAATCTCAGTTTACTTTAACAGAGAGTGTGTAGGGGTGGTTAGGTTGCACAGTGGATAGAGCACTGGCCCTGGAGTCAGAAAGACCTGAGTTCAAAACTGACCTCAGATACTTATTACCTAGCTGTGTGACCTTGGACGAGCCACTTAATCCCATTGTCTTGCAAAATAAATAATTAAAAAAAAAAAAACAGGAAACAGAGAGAGTGTAATGAGGGAGGCTATGGCTCTGCTGGGTTTTGTCATGGTCTTACCACATTTGGGGTGCTGTCACCAGACTGGGCATCATAGTTCTTGGGGGACACAGACAAATTGGAACTGGTCCAGAGCAGAATGACTGAGATAATAAGGGAACTTGAGATCATGCTGTACAAAAGTCAATTGAAAGAACTAAGGATATTTAGTTGTAGGAAAGGTGAAGCTAGGGCAATGATCACTGTTACCAAATGTTTGGAAGAGGGCTTAAACTTGTTTCATTTGGTTGCAGATGACAGAAGTATGTGTGGAAGTCATAGAGAGGCATATTTCAGCTCCATAGAAAGAGAAACTTTGAAGCTAGATTCCCACTTGTTGAGAATATTATAAGGAGGATTCTAGCTCTGGTACGGATTAGACTACATGACCACTGAGCCCATCCAACTTTCAGATTCTGTAATTCTGCAATCTATAGTTGGGCTATTATATTTACTAGAGACCAAATCCCCACTCATGGGAGTTCCTCATGCTGACAGATTCACAAATCCTTCATATCTGTACATATGAAATAAAATCATATAAAGAACTATAATTTTTCATTCAGACTTTGCCTCTTTGGAATTTAAATGAACAAATAAAAAAGTAGCATACTTAGTTTTGGATGGAAATCTTTCAAAAATATATAATATTATTGAATTATAGATTTAGAGCTATAAGAGACCTTAGAGATCATCAAACCCAACCCTCTCTTTTTTGCAGTTGAAGAAAATGAGGCCCAGAGAAGTTAAGTGACTTGCCCAAGGTCACACAAGTAGTAAATAATAGGCTTGGATTTATACCCAGGCTGAGAATTGATCCAAGATCCTGCAGCTGGAAATCCAGTGTCCTGTCCACCACATCATGACACTCAATTAAAATATGCTGAGTAACTGTTGACCAGAAATCACAAAAAGGTTGATTACCTCTTATGGTTGTTGTATCAAATCAAATAATATGTGTGAAAGCATGTTATCATGAAGTACCTTAAAATGTAAGTTGTTATTATCAATGACACTCTATTAAAGTAATGCCTGTACAATAATAATAATGGTGATGATGAAAATTGATGATAATAGTAAAAATAGTAATAGCTAGTATTTATATAATGCCAGGAATCAATGATATCATTTGATCTTCACAACCCACTTTGGGAGAGAGGTGCTGTTAATATTCCCAGTTTACAGTTGATGAAACTGAGGCAGACACAGGTTAAATAATAGTATCTGAAGCAAGATTTGAATTCAAATCTTCCTGACTCCAGACCCAGCCCTCTGTGCCACTGAGCTGCCTAATAAGGTATATGAAACTATGTGACCCAGACACCAAAGAGTCTCATTTGATGTATTTCTGAATTCTTATGTTTTGTCTTCTATAGTTTTTCCCCCCTGTATTTTTTGCTTTCAGCTGCCACATCTTCATGCTATTTGTACTAGTGCGCAGCAGCCCCCAAACCCCTTCTAAATAAAAAGATTGTTCATAGAATCCTTCATCCAGAACTGGAAGGTCTTCTATTCCAAATGCCTCATTTTATAGGTGAGGAAACTGAGGTTCAAGCAAGTCAAATGACTTGCCAAAGGCACACAGGTGGTATCAGAGGTAGATTTGAACTTACATCTTCTGATTCCTATGTAATTATCATGCAAATTATCCTCTTGAAATCATCATAGAGGAAAATAAAGATAAATGGGTTTGTCTGAAGATAATCAGTCTCTCCTCTTGATTAAAAGTCTATATGGTTCATGGACTTGGTTCTAAGGTGGTTTCTGAGCAGAACCTCATTTTCAGCTATGTTCCTAAAAGGTAATATTGCTACATATTTGATTTTCTGATAAGTGAAATATATAGTAATGATGATGAGGAGGAGGAGGATAGTCAGCATTTACAGAGCATTGTGTGCTAAATGCTTTCACAATTATTATCTTATTTTGGTCCTCATAACAATCATGGGAAGTAGATACAATTATGATCCTCATTTTACAGTTGAAGAAGCTGAGGCAATCAGGATTAGAGGACTTGCTGGGGTCACACAGATAGTGTCTGGGGCCTAATTTAAACTCAGGTCCTTCTGACTCTAGGGCTAGCACTCTCTTCACTGAATCCTCTAGCTGTCCTCTGTAAAATTAGGGAGGTGGATTGAATGATCTCTAAGGTCCCCTTTAGCTCTAAATCTATAATCCTATGAGAGCATCACAGAGGATAAGGATGAGACCTGTGATTTCAATGGTGGAAAACTCCCTGTACCAAACCAGGCAGGTCAGTCTTTTCTGTAACATGATCATTTACATGTAACATGTCCAGGGTTATACAGCCGGTATGAATCAGAGGCAGGACTTGAACCTGGATCTTGGCAGTGGTCTTGGTAGGCTCTGTATTCAATATAGAACAAAATACTGGGCTTCAATCACAAAGCTCCCGATTCTAACTCCAGGTCTGGGATGTTCTACTTGACTTTGCAAAAATCACTTAATTTCTGCCTGAGGCTCAGATTATTCATCTGTAAAAGGGGAACAGTAATACTCTACTGTCATCCTCATGGGGTTGTTTGTAAAGAAATTCTTACACTGCTCATTGTCCAAATGTTAGTCATCATTTCTACCTGAGTATCTTTGTGACAAAGTTGAAAGCTGTTCTTAGCCCTACATTTGCACAAGTTTGTGTGTCTCTTTACCATAACTATCTCTGATTTTCTTCCTAAAGCTACCTATATGCTATTCCCATGAAAATTACCTTATTCAGGATTTAGTATGTTTATGTGAAAGGGGGAGACCATGAGACAGGGAGTTTGGAAGAAGGGAGTGAGAATTTTATCCTAAGGTTTATTTTAACAGAGTTGAGGGCTGTATTCCATTTCTTACTGTAGCCTACTCTTCATTACAGCTATTGCTGGCTTTGCCTCAGTAACCTCTAAAGAGTAATCAAGGATTATTGCTTTGGGCCACTTATTGTTTTCAATCCAAAGGGAATTCCATATGTCATAAATAAACAAGTTAACATTGGAAAAATAGTTTTAAAAAGTCACAGAAAAAAAATCAGTTGAATTCTTCTAAGTTGTATATACTTAATGCAACTTATTTTTTATTTCATTTTTTCAATATTTTATTCCATTAAATATTTTCCAATTAAAAGTAAAAAAAAATTTAACTACTTTTTTTTTTAGGTTTTTGCAAGGCAAACAGGATTAAGTGGCTTGCCCAAGGCCACACAGCTAGGTAATTATTAAATGTCTGAGACGGGATTTGAATCCAGGTACTCCTGACTCCAGGGCCAGTGCTTTATCCACTATGCCACCTAGCTGCCCCACTTAACTTCTTTTTAAAAAAAAGATTGAGTTCCAAATTGTCTCTCTCCTCACCCTTCCTGCACCTTGAAAAGGAAAGAAATTTGATATCAATTATACATGTAAAATCATGCAAAATATATTTCCATATTAGCCATGTTGCAAAAGAAAACACTGACAAAACAAGAAAAATAAAGCAAAATTTTTAAAGTATGTTTCAGTCATTCAGAGTTCATCTCTTTCTGGAGGTGGATAGCATTTTTCAACATGGGTCCTTTGTAATTATCCTGGATCATTGTGTTGATCAGAGTAGCTAAGTTGATTATCCTTGTAAAACTGCTGATACTGTATATAATGTTCTCCTGGTTCTGCTCACTTCTTTCATGAGTTTATGTAAGTCTTCTAAGGTTTTTAACTGAAACCATCCTGCTCATCATTTTTTTTTGGTTTTTTGCAAGGCAAATGGGGTTAAGTGACTTGCCCAAGGCCACACAGCTAGGTAATTAGTAAGTGTCTGAGGCCAGATTTGAACCCAGGTAACTCCTGACTCCAGGGCCGGTGCTTTATCCACTGCACCACCTAGCCGCCCTCATGATTTCTTATAGCACAATACTAATCCATCAAAATCATATACCAGAACTTATTCAGTCATTCTCCAATTAATGGGTATCTTCTCAATTTCTCATTCTGTCTGGGGCCTAATTAAAAGGAGTTGCTAAAAATATTTCTTTACAAATAGTTCCTTTCCCTTTTTCTCTTTTCTTTTTTGATCTTTTACAAACCTGGTAGTGATATTGCTGGGTGAAAAGGTATACACAGTTTTATAGCTCTTTTTGAGTATAGTTCCAAATTATTCTCCAGGATGGTTGAATTAGTTCACAACTCCACCAATAGTACATCATATCCTTTTCTTACATCCCCTCCAGCATTTGTCATTTTCCTTTTCTAGCAACAATCTAGTAAATGTGAAGTGTTATCTCAAGAGTTGTTTAATTTGCATTTCTCTAATTAGTTGCTATGTAGAGCACTTTTTCATGACTATAGATAGCTTTGATTTTTTCCTTCCAAAAACTGTCTAATCATAATCCTTTGACTGCTCATCAACTGGGAAATGGCTCTTATTTTTATAAATTTGGTTCAGTTTCTTATATATTACAGAAGTGAGGTTTTTATCAGAAAAATACTATGAAAATTTCCCCCAATTTCCTGCTTTTCCTTCTAATTTTGGCTTCATTAGTTTTGTCTTTACTCAAATTTTATTTACATTTTATTTTACTTCCTGTAATCCTCTCTGATCTCGTTTGATCATAAACTCTTCATCAATAGAGCTAAAAAGTAACTTTTTCCATGCTTTTCTAATTTAATTAATACAATTTAAAATCACACCAAATAGCATTTGGATTGGAAAAGATAAGCCAATTCCAACTCTCTACTCCTTAGACTATAGAATATAGGTATATAATATATAGATAAGATGACAGAATAAAGAATCATTATACTCAATTTGATGTATTCCTAGCAGTTCTACCTGGTCATAATTAATCATGTCATTTACATTAAATGCCTGGGATAATTATCTAAATTCTTTTTTTTTAATGACAAATATTTTCATAAAAAACAGCACTACCATCTCAAACTCTGAGTGACCATCATACTACACTTTTCATTTGCAGCTCTCCTTGGTTTCAACTTCACTAAATATGATATCCCCGGAAGTAGCCCCAGATGTCCCCACTATCTCCAATTTACTTTTTTTTGTGTTGTCTTCTCCCATTAGATTATAAACTTCTTGAAGGCAGGTACTTTCTTTCCTTTTCTTATTTGTATTCCCAGAACTTAGCTTAGAGTGCTTTGTATATAGTTATATAGTATATGCTTAATAAATGTTTATTGAATTGAGTTAAATTAAATTGACTTTTAAAAAAACTGCAAAGAAATTAATGCTTTATATTTTCTCTATGAAAGTGAGTTCCCTGGCTACTTAACATCCCATGCTGGCAATTCATTCCCAATAATGATGAAATATGAGATCTGTACATTTTTAGTATTGGGATTTTGCTCAAATTATGTGGTTCTTTCTATTTTATGCCCTTGAAAGTTAGAAATACATAAATTCTTGATTAAATAATGTCCACTCATTTCACCTTTCTTCAGAGTAAAACCACCCCACCTACTTTGCCTTTTTTTCCTTCAGGAATTGACAGAGAGCCAGTTTACCCTACACCACCCTTCACTGACATTCCTCTAACACTAAATCATATGGATTTACTAATACAAATTTGAAAATGCCTTTATCTTCCTGGTTTGTATGAAGTATTTGTTCTTCAAAACTCTCCCCCTCTCCACCCTCATCCTAATTCTATCCAAATCCTTTTGTGCCTATCCTGCATAATCCCCTTCTCCTAAGTATTAAGCAAATGGTACCAAACACCACATTTTCACCAGCAATTTAGATGGTTAAAAACCAAAAAGGGTCAAATCTATCACCTCTACTATTCATTTTAACAGAGAGAATATTTCTCCAATCTCTCAGTAGTTCCATTGCCACCCCATCAAGGGAACTGAATCTCAAGGAAAAAGAGATTAAATCCTTTGGAGGGGGGGGTGTCTCAGATTTAGGCCTAGTGCTATTTTAAAAAGGGGACCCAAGATACATGGCTACTTTCTTTAAAGAAATCTTGTTTGTAACCCTCAACCAATTCTTCTTCTTTTGGTTTGTTTATTCTGGGCCAAGCTGGTCAATACTGAATTGGCTAATCAAGATAGGAAAAGAGATAACAGAGCTGCCTCCAAAAACTATAATCACTGAGGTCATCACCTTTGCTTTGAAAATGAGAAATGTATTTGCTTACAGGAGGACAAAACAGTTCCTTTTAAACTTGGGCAATTTCACTTGAGTTTTGCTCAGTCTCAAGCACAAACGGTTAAACTATCTGAACTCCAAACCAAAATAAATATAGCTCTGAAGTTAAACAATGTTATTACATCAAGGCTGATGTAATGGCTCCAAACCATGAGAAAATAATGTTTCAGCATAATGGGCCCCTCTGTTGAGCCAGGGGAAAGGTTGGGCTGCTGGCTTCTAGTCAACTGAATTTGGCATTTTTCAATAGGAGCTAAGCATCTGTGTGTGTGTGTGTGTGTGTGTGTGTGTGTGTGTGTGTGTGTGTGTGTGTTAGGAATTTTAGCGTGAACTTTTGTAAATATGCATTAAACTATAATTGAGAGGTATGAAGTACATATCTCTGGACTTATATACAAATATTGGTTCAAAACAAATTCTTCCTCACATATCTCCAAATGATGCTTTTCCCAGGGTCATGTTTATCAGGCTAACATAGAACCTCATACCTGCTGGAATAGGAACTTTTCAAGAAGCTTATATCTGAGAAACAGGCTCAAAAAAAGTTGCATCAAGGGAAGGGTGACCAAATGAAGTGATTTTGCTAGTAAATGGAGGATATTGCTAGTAAACCACATAGTTTATAGTTATTCCTCTGTTTTTATTAATTATCTAGCACAAGGGACACCTTCATTCTGAGCATCAGTTTCCAAATAAAGAGAGAAGATGCAACCAAACAAAGTGCTGGCTATCATCATAGTTAAGATGTTAACCACCAGCAACTCTTGAAAAACTCTAATGTTGGCTGGAGGCAAAACTGGGAATTGTTCACACAACTAACCAGAAAAGAGAGCATTCTGAGTAAGAAAAAAAATTTACTTTGAAAGTATCTGATGAGCAAACATATCTCCCTCCTCAGTGGAAAAGTAGAGACCCTTAGGTGTTCAATGTGGGCTAGGCTGTCAGACAAGGTTGCTGTGTCAGTTGGTCTTGCCTAATTTTTTTTCTTTTTGACCATGAAGAACTCTTCAGCATGAAAGAGAAAGGGAATTTGGTTAAAGTTATCAGTGTAAAAAATAAAATTCATGAATAAAACTTTAAAAAGAAAAATATATCCGAGTCCAATATAGTTCCAAAAAGTTCTATAGTTCCAAAAATACTAGACAATGTATATAGATATATATATATATATACTGTCCAGTGTTTTATATACATACATATACATGTATATATACTGTCCAGTGTTTTATACACACACACATACACACAAAGTTATATAGGTAAAGCACTTTTGACGTTAAATCAATATATTAATGTCAGTTATTTTTTCTTTTAGATTATTCATCTCCTTCCTTCCCTAACTTAATCAAATCCAGACAGTTCTGATGTTGTTCCTAATACCTGGATGGTCTGTCTTGTCTGAGGAACTGCAGGCAGGTGGGCATATCTGGATCATAGAGTACATGGAGGAGAGTCAAGTGTTAAGACTGGAAAATTTCTCCTGTCTTAAAAATGAAAAGAGCCCTGAAATAAAGAGAAATGGTTTCTTTTCCCAGTTCCGCCATTAATTTTGACTTAAAACAAGTTATTCCAAGTCCCTGTGGACTATCACACAATGCTAGCACTACCCTGTTCTGCCTCCCCATATATACCAAAGGAATATTTCCTTGACAGATACAAAAGCCCTAAGGACAAAAGTCTACATAAATTCACAGGATGGAAATTGAAATGGGCTCTCTTTTCTAAAGTCCCCAAGCCAGAGATGATATATCAGAGAGCTCTATTGACAAATTAAGTCTGATCTTTGCTGATTAAAGGTTCTACATAAAATTTAAAGGTTGTTTCTATGTACTGTTAATCAACATTAAATACCAGCCACCTGCAAGAACACAGAGCTAATCACTGCTCTGGCCCATGGGGGTCTTTAACTAAATTAGGCACAAACAGAAAACCACAGAATTGGAGATCACAGCTTAGCTTTGTTCAGAGGCTCAGGATGTATTAAGTAATTTCTCAAATTTCCATCTAAGGTTTTAAGTCACAAGGGAGAGATGGCAATAGACAGATGAGTAGAGTTATTGGTACTTGGCTCTCTCCACAGCCACTAGCTTCCCTGGGGGCAAAACAATGCTTACACTTTGGAACCTTTGCTTTATTGAAAACTGATGCCTGTAATTTATATGATCAAAACATTAGAGAACCTGAGAATCTGGCTGCTAAGTCATCTTCTAGGCATACATGAGAGAAAGAACTATTGACCTCGAAAACAAGTATGAAAATAGATTGATGTTGCTCTGTTGGCAAACATACAAGACATAAATGTATGACCAGGATGGACTAGTAAATTTATGTGCAATAATATATAAATATAATTATTTAGAAAAGAAAATATAATAATAATATACAACAACAATAACAGCTCAGCTTTATAAAGGTTTTCAAAATACTTTCCTAAAACATGCCTATCAGGCTCATGTGTGTGAGAGAGAAAGGGCTTTAACTTGTGACTTCATTAGTCTAAAAGAATTCCCTGAAGTAGTATCAAAATCTCCTTTGATTTGAAGGTCTTTCTCTTGATTGCCTACAAAACTTGTTTATAAATTGAATTGTTCGATTTCCCTACTCAGTCCCTGGATATTTTTTTTTCCTAGAGGTGATTTGTCAATTCTCTCAAATGGAATTTCATTTTTTACCTTCAGAAGTTCTAGATAGTTCTCTTCTGTTATTTCCTTCATTATGGTATTTAAGTGTTTTTTCCTATTGTGTTCTTCTGGAAGACCTCTGATCCTTATGTTGACTCTACTATTGTCTTCTGAGATCAGTTTATTTAACTTGGTTAGTGAACTTTTCTTTTAATGCTACTTTTTGTTTCTCTTCTAGATTGTCCTATACTTCTATTTGCCTTCCCAATTTATTATTCTCTTTTGTTTCTTTGGTGGTGCTTGCAATTGTAGATTCCAGCTTTCCTATTCTGCCATTATTTTTTGCTGCATAGGATATAAATTCAGTTCTCATAATTCCTGTTTCTCTTTTGAACCACTCAAGAACAATGTGTGGCAGTGCTCTATTCGCCTTAATGCTGTCAAACTCAAAACCCAGGTCCTCTATCTCATCAAGTATTGTATCATTTTTCCTTTGTTTTTCAGTTTTCATTCACAGATGCCTACACTTATAAGCTCTAAAAGCCATATTTCCTTCTGGTTTTTTTGGTTTGCTTTTCTTGAGGATTTACCTATTTATGTTCTTTGACTTTTCCTTCCTGAAATCTTTGGTTATTTCAGTCCATTCCCCCCCCCCCAATTTTCTCTATCACTCATTTTCTGACTCCTTCCCCTCTGTGCTCTCCTGGGGGCCCCAGCTGGCTGCTGTGTTGTCCCTCATGAATAGTAGAATACTGCACAGCCCTCCCCCCTTTCCATCTCATACCCTTTAACATAGTGACCTAACCCACTCCCTCTGTTCCTCAGTTCTCTGACTCAGCAACTGCCAGTTCAGAGATTTACAGTAATGGTGCTATGGGGTTGCAGCTTCCAGCCAGCCTTTGCTCCTAAAGAGCTATGCCAAGCAGGCTGTTTTAGCCCAGGCAAACTATTACAGCCTAGATTCAGGATCTTCCTGGCCCTGAAAAGAGTGACAGAGGAGGAATAAGGTCGCAAGCAAGCCTCTCTAGAGTCTTTGGATCTGCTAATACAGCCTTGCTACTTGTAGCATGAGAGGTGGAGGGCAGAGAGAAGGCACTGAACAAGTTCAGGGTCACCAAGTGTCAGTTCATGGATTTCTAAGATGTTTTTAACCTTCTTTTGATTCTGGGTATCTTTGATCAGGTTAATAGTTGAAGTTGTTTCACTTTTGAAACACAATTCCTGTTTTTGAGAAGTCCAAGAGGTTGTATAGTTGTCCATTCTGTCACTCAAATGACCCTTAAGTCCAACTCAAGAGAGATTTGGGGGCCACTGATCCATACATATGGATTCCTGCCCTATATATATCCTGCCCTATATATTGACTTAGTTTTAAAATATAATATTATCTATGTTTTATTGCCTTCTCGTTTATGTTATTGGACATTTCCCAATTACATTTTAATCTGGTTGGGCCCTTACTCAGGACTGCTGCTGATGCTTGCATGCCACTCACCAGCTATGTGACTGACATCTCTGGCCTGGAGCACTGGGTTAAGTGACTTAACCACAATGACACAGCCAATGCATGTTAGAGCAGGACCGAAAGTCAGGACTCCAAGGCTTTGAGGCCAGCCCTTCTCCACTTTGCCTTGCTGCTTTCTCTTGTTCAAATATTATTTTTCTAATTATGATTGTGGAAAGTAAGGTTCAGGAAAATTAAGTGATTTGCTCCTGGTCACATGCCTGGTGCTAGAACCATCTGAAGTCTTCTTGCTCTAAGAAGAGTGACTCTAATGCTGATGCTGCTTCCACAATAGTGCTCTGCCTCCCAACTAAATATTTGTTTCCTCTTTATTAAAGTGATAGACATAAGACAAGATTTCTACTCTACATCTAGTTATGGATTTACAACTGACATTTATCTAATACTTTTAGGTCTCTGAAGCATTTGTATATAAATTAGTTCATTTGACCCTCACCACAACCCTGTGAGCTAAACACTCAAAGAGATTATTGTTATTTTACAGATGGCAGAACTGAAATGAAAGTCTCTGAAAGGTTTAGAGACTTGTCTGTAGTACTATTATTAATAATGTCAGAAACAGGATTCAAACCCATGCCTCTCCTGGCTCCAAGACCAGAGTTCTACTATTCTATGCTAAGTCTCTATTTCTTACAATTGAATTCTTTCTTTATCTGTAGAGGAGATGGGGGGGGGTGAGGGGGACTGGAGTCATTAGCCAATGATCAGTAATTGCTATGACATGACATCAAATGCTGCTACTTTGGCAATGTAGTCAAATAATGAAATGGCAGAAAAGCTGCTCAATTGATTTCAACAAATCATTAGATCTTTTCATAAAAAATCTAAAATGTAGCTTTGCAGATGGGCTCAAAAACACTTCTGCTTACTGCTCAAGGGTTTTCTTTTTGTTTTCTTTTGTTTTTAAAGACCCTTCTGAACATTTCTAAGGGGTACAAGGCTGCATCAGTTGGCAAAGAGCATCATTAGTAGCTTGGCAGCTGTTTTGTTCTCATTCTGACATGCTTCCCATCTGACTAATTTCAACCTTCCTTTGAGTTTCTGGGACTCATTTGGATATCTAAACCAAATTCAGTATCTACAAAACAAGGATAAGTAACTGCTGTGTGTGTGGAATGGAAGATCTGAGTAGCTTCTAGAACTCCAAATAGCTTATAAACATATTTTACCTCTAAGATCCACAGGTGTTAGATGAAAATCAAATGTCAAAGTCTGGGGGCGGGGTGCTGCTTGCTTGTCTTGGTTGCAATGGAAAATGCAGATAGATAGGCAGGTTTTGAATCAAGGCAATGAAGTGAATTGTTTGATACCAATGAGTCATTCTATATTTAAAGGAGTTACTGGGGCTGGATAGGGGACTTCTCTATAAGTCTCTGAAAATAAGATCAATTCTTATCCATTTGGGATAGGTTTGATGAGTTCTTCCCCAAAAAAGGAAATTGACATGTCAATCCATAGGGTCTCCTCCCACCCCAGGGTTACATGACACTATGAAAAGCTGACAAGAATAATTGGCAAGTGACAGCAGTTGACAGATTCCAATGGCCTATAGCCTGCAATGTGGCCCAATCTGGGCAAGGTAGCTGGAGTTAATCAAAGGACAGTCACATATAGCAATAAATCCAAAGGCTTTCAGGATTAGGCATTTGACAGGCTGTACAAGCAAGGAGATGGAATTACTAGGTGCACATCCATCAACCGTTGTATATCCATAAAGGAAACAGAAGCAGAACAGGCTCTCAGAATACAAAGTGTAGGTGTATGTATATACATGTGTCATAAAACACATAGACACATAACTATTTATATCAGGGTGTTGGAAAGGTCTGCTTGGGAGGTCTAATTTCCAAGATAATAAAAGTACCAATAAACAATTAAAGTGATTTCTTCTTAAGGGCTGAGCATGTTTTCTGCCTTTATCACCTCTTTTATCTTCACAACATCCCTCTGAAGTGGGAAGAGGTTGGTATCATTCTCCCTATTTCACAGAGGACCAGAGATACTTAAATGACTTGGTCAAAATCACACAGTGAAGCAACTTGAGACTACTGGTAAAAAAAAAATTCCCCTGACATCTAATCCATTGGTGTTGATTCCCTGATTCCTATTCATTTGCCTTCTTCTAAAGCAATTTTAGTTTTAAATGCTCATTTCTTGAACCTAATTTGAGATCCCTGAGTCTGAAACATCACAGCATATTAGTTAGCCAACAGTTTTAGTCAAAGGTTGACTCTACATGCTTAGAATTCTGTGAGACACTGTAGGAGATACAGAAATATGATGTGTGATACCTGCCTATCTTATAGTCTGGGTAGGGAAGCAAAACTAATACCCATGAAAACCTAATAAACAATATTGCAGTGTGTATGCAGTTATGATATGTTACATTAACATATATATATATAATTAGATGACAAATTTGGTAGCACGGGTTATAAGTGTAACAATGAGAGAAGGAGAGCTTGAATGGACCTCTGAAGGATTGGTAGGGTTTGAATAGATGGAGAAGAAAGAAAAGACATTTCAAGGTGAAGTAAAGACCAGCAGCAAAAATAAAGATGGAAATTAGCACAATGTCATTATGATGAACAGTAAGAGATAAACTTGAATGGAGAGGGTAGATCAAGATTATGGAGGGCCTTGAAAAAAGTCAAAGAATAGAGGGAGTCCCCAGAAGTCTTTGAGAAGAGGAGGAATGAAAACATCTTTGCAGGTTGGATTGAAGGGAAGAGATGTCCATCAAAGACTAAGAACCAAAGAAATCCACTTATGGAAGTTGTCTTAATGGCATGAATAAAATATTCATTAGGGACAAAGACTGCATCCCTAGAATCAATCATTAAGGGCTGGAAGTCAGTTGGACAGATCACCTTTCATAGTGTCCTAGCACTAGGGGATTAAAATGAAAAATTTGAGAAATCTTAGCAAGCTATTCAGCTCATGATCACCTCTTACCTCTCACCTAAATTGTTATATGATAGACATGGAGATCCTATTAAGAGTTATAATCATAAGTGCAAATTCTGGGTCTTCATGCTAAAACTCTTTCAGCAACATTACCCACAGAACAGACTAGGTCTCTGTCCTCATTTCAGTGATGGGGTTTGCTGCTTAGATGACATTAATTCCCTTTAAGAGAGAAAATGAGGACATCTTGCTCAGACTACAGCTTGTTTGCTGTTATTCTCCCTGGACCTTTCTTTTCCTTTTTTTTTTGAACTTTTCCCATGTCAAACTAGAGCAAGTCAATACATATTTTAGTTCCACTGGTTATCACATGAAAATATGGCACCTTTATGGAAATGTCAGTCTTTAAACATTTGGTAACCATCATTCTTTGAGACTCCTTGTAACACAGAGAAGAAGAAAGTGGTAAACCTGGGGTCAGGAGACCTGGTTTCAATCCCATCTCTGATATGATGTGACTTTGGATAAATTACTTAAAACTCTTGTACCTTCAGTTTCCTCATCTGTAAAATAGAAAGTATTCTTGGATTTGCCCACCTTGTGGTTTTTTTGCAAACCTTAAAAGTAAAATTGTGAGTTATCAATCATTATTGCTTATTGAACCATCAGACCCTGGCTACTGTAAGGGGATGCTGTCAATGATTTTCATCTTCTCTCTCAGGATGCTTTTTGGAATACCTACTGTTGAGTGTCAGGAAGCCCATAAAAGGAAAAGAATTCCTAGGTTTGCTCCCTGACCAAATCTATTTCCAAGAAATCTAACACATTCACCTCACTTCATTTGGTCCTCACGGACAATAAAACACAACCCAAAACCATGACAAAGGGCAATGTTTGGACTTGCCCTTGATGTCATATTAACCACACCCACGGCTGCATTATACCTGTTTTTTACATATTTTTCCAAAGAGCTCATGTAAAAAACATAGTAAAGTGGATTTTTTCCCTCTGTGCTGTTGATTAACTTTCTAGATGCTACAAGGACAATAATAAGGTAAAACATATCTTCCCTAGCAAGTGCCAACTTGCTCCTGAGACTGAAGTTTTCCTTGCCATTTACAGAAGAGGTGGGCAGTCAAGAGGCATGAACGGAGCTACAGGTGACACTCAGTTAAAGACATTTTAAAGCCTATTATTAAATTAGGCATAAACAATCTTTGAGAACTTTGTCATACTAAGTGAATTCAATTCACCCTTGGCTACTTTATGTGCAATGTGAGCCTTCACTTGAAAACAAAATTTTTTTCACCTTTAATTTGCTGCACACTCCTTATTCTCTAGATTAGTCCTAAACATCACTATATTAAATAAAGCTTCTGTGACATTTAAATCCTATAACAACTTTTCACAGTTTGGGAGATCTACATCAAATAACAATTCTTTTAGACTCTGGAGGGCATAGAAATGTAAAGTATTGGTCCTAAAATAAATTTAATTAGCTCTACCTTTCTAGTCCCAGTTTTGTTAGCTTTTCCATGGAAATTTGTAAGGGAGTCCTATTTTCTGAAGCCATTACTGTTGTGCTTTTAATCTTGTAATTAAATGATACCTAGGATTTCTGTAACCCCAGTTCTACAAAGAGTTTCTTTTTAAATATCAAGCATAATGCTTGGAAGGATGGGCAGAGGTAGTGATTATTACTGGCTTCTAAAGATGGAGTAAAGTGAGCAGCCCAAAGAATTTAAGTGATTTGGGCAAGATTATCTAATAGTTCAAAGGCAGATCCCAGAATAATCAAAGTCTATATTATCCTCACTGAATGCTTTATCACAAAGATCATATTGCCCTGACCAGAAAGAGCAACTGGGCTAAGTAGGAGAAAGTCATTGCTAAGTACACCTAGGATTATGCAGGTAACATTCCTTTAAAAAAAAAGTGTTGAAGAATGTAGATCCAAGAGAACACTGTATATGGTAATATTGTTCAAAGAATTATTGTGAATGACTGTTATTCTCAGTATTATAAATATTCAAATTAACTATAAAGGACCTGTGAAAGAAGCTGCTATCCATTTCCAGAAAGTTAGATAAGATGCACAGTAAGCTTTACATGGATACAAATCTGTTCCTTTTCTCATGAAGGGGAGGGGCAGGAGGGAGAGAGAGAGAGAGACAGGTAAGAATTTAAAATGCAACACAAAAATTTTTAAAAAGAAATGTATAAGTATTATAGAGTTGAAAAGTATTATTTGGTGGATCGATTTTTAAAACATAAAATTGTTAAAACATATTACCTGTTTTTTTAAAAAAAGTAGCTTGCCATATCCCTCAAGGCTCAAGAAGCACAGGCTACCAAGTTCATAAAACAAATTGAACATCTGACAGATCAAAATATATGCCTATACATTTTAAAAGTACTGTTTTCATGGATTAGGTTATTTTAAAAGTTGCTTACTTGTTTGCCTGCACGCCTTTTCAACTTATGTGAAAGACCATAGCTATTTGGAAATTAGTTTTCCCATAGTTGGCCCATCAGTTAAGGTCTAACCGGTGGTGGAAACAATGATGGGGGTGCTCCCGATGGCCAAGACCCCCCCTGAGAAGAGCTGTGAGGCCGGCCTCTGGCCTGGGTGGACCCTCGGCCTGGGTAGCACGCTGCTGCAAAATACCAAGTGATCTTTCAGCCGCCTGGTTTTCTCCAAAGGAATGAAACACTGGCATTGAGGGGCGGCCCACTCTTTGTTTAAATGCCCCGGAGATGGACGCCTGGTACATCACTCTTTATGTCTGTAAATATAATGCAGGCTGTGATATGGCATGTGCTCCCTATGTCTGCACACGTACATGGGCGTGTTTACTGAAACAAGAAGTCCCTGCGCCGGTCTAACGGCACAAGATACGGAATGGACAGCAGAGCGGCGGCGGCGGCCATCACCGGGACCGGAGAGGCCTCGGCTCCCCGCCACGACCCGGCTAAAGGCACCGAAGGCCCTGACAGGCCTCAGGCCCAACGAGCCTCGTCCATGCTCACCCAGGGAGGGGGAGGCTGTGCGGCCCGGCTGCCGTGGGGGGCGGGGGCATCTCCGGTGGAGGGCCGGCCCGGCCCCGCGGCCTCCCCTCGGGCCCGGCCCCGCCCCCGCGGCCTCCCCTCGGGCCCGGCCCCGCCCCCGCGGCCTCCCCTCGGGCCCGGCCCCGCCCCCGCGGCCTCCCCTCGGGCCCGGCCCCGCCCCCGCGGCCTCCCCTCGGGCCCCGCCCCGCCCCCAAGGCCTCCCCTCGGGGCCCGGCCCGGCCCCGCCCCGCCCCCAAGGCCTCCCCTCGGGCCCCGCCCCGCCCCACGGCCTCCCCGCCCCCACGGCCGCCCCCTGGGGCCCGGCCCCGCCCCGCCCCCACGGCCTCCCCTGGGGCCCGGCCCGGCCCCGCCCCGCCCCCACGGCCTGCCCTCGGGCCCGGCCCCGTTGGCTGCTTCTCCCCGCGCCGGGAATCCGCGGCTTCTCGCAGGACGAGGCTCTTGCTTTAAGGAGGGGGATCTGCCCGCTGTTATCTAACAGGATCGGCGCCCGTGGGCGGTGATGCCCGGGGGACCGGGGAGGCGCCCACCTAGAGCCAGCCAGCCCCCGAACCAGCCCCTGCGCTGGGCCTGATGCTTTTCCACAACATCATTTCGCCATAAAACTTTTCCCGGGCCTGCAGAGCGGGACCCCCCTCCCCTCCAGACCTTCAAACGGAGCCACGGATTACTGATGGTATTGGCACACTTGTCATTTTCTGAAATTGGCGCAACAAGTTCGATAGGCCGCGAGACACTGAGGTAATATTCCTCAAAATGAGCCATTTCGAGGGGCGGCTAGGTGGTGCAGTGGATAAAGCACCGGCCTTGGAGAGTCAGGAGTACCTGGGTTCAAATCCGACCTCAGACACTTAGTAATTCCCTAGTTGTGTGGCCTTGGGCAAGCCACTTAACCCCACTTGCCTTGCAAAAACCTAAAAAAAATAAAAATAAAAAATAGCCATTTTCAAATTGATTCCAAAACCAAAGTACCTAATTTGTGTCCAGCAATATGGTCACTACCATCCAGGAAGTTACAATATAGTTAGCGTCCAGATGACCCGGGGGACTATTGATCGCTGGACTTAGAGTCAGAAAGGCGGAGTTCAAACGTGACCCCTGGACAAGTCACTTGACCTCCAACTGTATTTTCTCCTCGATACAATCAGTGGCAACAATAAAAGTGCCTGGCTCCTAAGTAGAGAGGATAAAATGAAATCATATTTATATAGTACTTTGAGATTTGTTAGGGCATTATAAAAATACTACCTTGCTATCTATGATTGGAAAGACAAGACTAACCCACATTTAAAAATATTTGGCACCAATTAAAATTACAATAAAAGTTGAGAGAAGAGAGAAATCACTGCAGGGTGGAAGGCCTTTTGGGGGGAAAAAATGGGATCCTGAGTTGGATGAAATTTGGGCAGTCAGAAGAAATAGGAAGAGATTTTGAGAAAGAGGAGAAATAAGCATGGTGAAAAAGAAGGCAGATCAAACTGGAAGGGAGGGTGATGGGGAGAATAATGGGAATAATAGCTTCATATTTATGCAATGTTTTAAGAGCCTCTCAACAGGCATCTTGTGAAGTAGATGGGACAAGTACAAAGGAAATGAAGGTTCAGAGAAGTTAATCAAATATCCATGGTTACTGAGTTCATGAGCAGAAAAGATGGAATTCAACCCATATCTCCTTCTTTCCAAGCTCAGGAACCTTTCCACTGCATTACACTGGACAGATCAAATGCAACTGATTAAAGAGGATCTTGAAAGCCAGTTCTAAGACTTTAGATTTTTATATAGTAGATGATAATAGCAAAGTATTAATTATATAAGTATATAATAGCATGATGAAAGTGATGTTCAAAGAATATCAGTTTAGTTCATGGAGCCATAAACTGCTCCAGTCCTTCTGGAACTCAATTTGTAAATATGTCCCCAAAACGATTAAACCATGCATAGTCTTTGACCCAGTGATGGTACTACAGACCCATTACCTCAACAAGATCAAAGAAAGAGGGAAAGAACACTTATACATTAAATATTTATAGCATTTTTTTCATGTTACCAATTGGAAATGGAGAGGATGCTCATCAATTGGGGAATGACTGAACAAGTTAGAGAATTTGAAAGAACTGGAATGCTATTGCACTATTAGAAATGATGAATAACAAATGAAGTGAACAGAACCAAGAAAATAATTTATACAATAACAGCAATATAGTAAAGAGAGATCACTCTGAAAATCTTAGGAATTCTGATAAACATAAGTTTCCAGTGAGTCCAGTTCCAGGGGATGCAGGAGAAAACACACTACCCACCTCCCAGTAGAGTCCAGAATGTGTTTGTGTGTGTATATATGTATATTTATGTATGGATAGCTATATCTATATGTATATGTGTGTATAAGTCATGTGTATATATGGTGTATATATAACGTGTATATGTATATAATATATTGTATAGTGTACTATATATGTAGGGAAGCATGTATATGTACATGTGTATACACATGCATACACACTATATATATATTTGGACATGCTTAATATAAGAATTTATTTTTCTTGACTAAATAAAATATTTTCTGATCTTTTGTAATGAATTTTGGTTTTACTTCTGATTGAGGGGAGGTACAGATGGAAGGGAGAGATTTAGACTTGAAAATAAAATAAAATTGGATTTATACATACATACACATAAATAATAATATATTTTGATTTAAGAATATTAGCTTGCACAAGAATATTGGCTGCATAATATGAAATGCATAAAAAACAGAAAGAGAAGCCAGGGAGAACAGTAAGAAATTAGATCTATTAATTCAAGGATGAATGCCAGATTAGAATAATAGTGATGAGAATGCAAAAAAAGGGGAAAAAAATTTAAAGACAGAATAAATTACAAGCCTGGGTGATATGGATATATGGACATGGATTAAAGAAAAGGAATAAAAGATGACTTCAAAATTTTTTAGTATGAAAGAAGAAAGATTGTGTTAATGTTATTAGAAGTTAAAAAAACAAGCCAGATGGGAATATAAATATGTGATTAGACTCTTGGTGGAGTTGTGAATGGTCCACCATTTGGACTTCAATTTGGAATGATGTTCTCCCCTCCCTTTTCTCCCCCCCTGCCAAAAACAAGTGAATAAATTGTCAATACCCTTAGACCTAGTGATTCCATTACTGGGCATATACCCAGAAGGAAACAGAGGACTTGAAATCAAATTCCTTTATCAAGCAAAATATTTAAAGTAACATTTGTGATAGTAAAAAATGAAATAAAGTGCCCATTGATTTAGGGAAGGGTTGAGAAAAGTGTGAATAAGAATATAATGAAAATGTTGTACAATAAAAAGTGATGCACATGAGGGATTCTAAGAAGTGTGGAATGATCTGTATAAATGAATACATATTGAGGCGGCTAGGTGGCCCAGTGGATAGAGCACTGGCCCTGGAGTCAGGAGTACCTGAGTTCAAATCTGGCCTCAGACACTTAATAATTACCTAGCTGTGTGATCTTGGGCAAGTCACTTAACCCCATTTGCCTTACAAAAACCTAAAAAAAATAAATTAAAAAATAAATGAATACATATTGAAAGAAGCAGAACCAAGACTATGTATGATGACAACAATATAAAAGAAAATCTCACTAAAATCTGAATACCTGAAAAAGAAGTTCCCATGAATTTTAGGTCATTCCCCCATAGCTGAGAGGACTAATGGGAGGGAATACTATGCCTTCTGGTAGATGACTGTGGATTGGTTATTTTTGCAGGTATTTCTTCATCACAAGAGAATTACCTCTAGAGAGGGGACTGGAAATAACTATGATCATGGCCAACCACAATTTCATGATCAATGATGAAACGGGGCATTTTTACCTCCTGAGAGAGGTGATGGACACAATAAATGGGTATTTTTTTAGATGTGACCAATGAGGAAATTTGTTTTGTTTGACTATAAGAGTAGTTTTTCCCCCCTCATGGAGAAAAATGGGGAATAAAAATAGATTTTTGGTCATTGATAAAATAAATTTATATTAAAAAAAGAAATGATGACATGAAGATAAAATCAACAAAATGTATTTTAAAACAATAATGAGCAAGGAAATAAAAGGAATAGAGTAATAGCTGGAGTAAGAAAGATGATTTGGAATGGTCTAAGGTTCAATAGCCAAGACAATCCTAGAATGGAATCTTTTACAAAGCAGCACTAATCTGTCCATTAATCCTGGCAAATTTGGGTTTTATTTTTTATAAGGAGTCAGTAATCTATGAAATTCTCTGTTCTGCTAATGTGGTTAATCATCAAAAAGCTTGAGAACTATTTCTTTATCTCTTTTATTGTTATGACTTATCATGATAGCCTTCTAAATTCAATTCAAATCAACTAAACAAACATGTTTGGTGCTACTGTTCAGTCATTTTCAGTCATGTCTGAATTTTAGTGATGCCATTTGGGGTTTTCTTGGCAGAAACACTAGAGTGGTTTGTTATTTCCTTCTCCAGCTCATTTTACTGATGAGGAAACTGAGGCAAACAGGGTTAAGTAAGCAATTATAAGAAAAGTACTGTTGTAAGAGCTGCAGATACAAAGACAAAAGAACACAACCCAAGTCACTGCCTTCAAGGAGCTTGCAATCAATTAGTAGAATACACCAGGTAAACAACTGAGCAAATATAAATGTAACACATACAGAGTTCAAGTCTGGTCCTTGCATAAGATTCTCTTTATTTGTAAAAAGAATGATTATTTAAATATCTGTGCCTGTGTGGAAAATTGGTAAGAGTTTGGGAGAGTTTTTTTTTTTTTGACTTCCAACTTTCGAAAAGAGATCCATTAGAGAGAGATCCCTGGAGGGACAAAAAGATTTCCAAAGAAGTGAATATGTAAAGCCCCTGGCACCTCCAGCACATTTCTGTTTCTATTTTGCTGCACTAGAGAATTTAGGGAATCTCTAGAGTGATGGACTCTTGTGTCTCTGTCTCTTTCTTTGGCTGTTTCTCTCTGCTAAACTGAGATATCTTGCTTCTATGGGAGAACTCATTCACTCTGTGTATTGCCTGGTTGGTTCTAATCTAGATTTAAGTATAATGTCCCTATGTGCTGTTTGCTCTCATCCTGGAAAAATGAATTTATTTGCCAATTAATATTTGTGATGGTCTTTGTGTAAGTAGTATATGGTAAGAAGGGAGGATACAACTTCAATCTTCCATTAAGGAAAAGTGACCAGGAAAAACTGATTGAAGCTAAAAAATAATTTTTCCTTGTTTAGTCATTTCTGAACTTGAAGATTTCAGAACTCTTCAAGCCCACAATTGAGGTTTTCTAGACAAAGATACTGGAGAGAGTTGCCATTATCTTCTCCAGCTCATTTTTAAAGAAGGGGAAACTGAGGCAAGCAGTGACTTGCCCAGGGTCACCTAACCAGTAAATGTCTGAGACTAGATCTGAACTTATGAAGATGAGTCTTCCTGATTCTAGGTCTAGCACTCTATCCATTGTACTATTTATCTACCATAATTTTTCTCTAGAATGGTAATGTTTAATGGAACATATAAATATAATTCTGTTCCAATAGAAAAGCAAAATGGGCCATTCTTATGGCCTCAGTTTCCTCTAGGCAGAAATCAAAGTCTCCCTTGAAGAGAGGTGAAAGAGACTCAAGAAATACCTACATCTCCTTGCAAGTTGTCTTTAGACCAACCCATTTGCCCATACTTGGGCAAAACATACACTTTACACAAAGTAGATAAAAATAAATTCAAGAAGGTGAAGGTACTAACTACTCAGAGTAGGAGTAAGGTCCTTCTTAAGTTAGTAAGGAGTAGCCACCGTAACTATGCTTCAAAGAAAACTAAAGATCCTAGACATGAGGCACAAACTGGACAAAGACATGGAAAGAGAAGAGGAAATGCCCTATATTGGAAAGAGCTAATAGACCAGTTTAAGAAGCAGAGAGTGTGAGTGAAGGGAGCAAATATGAAATAACATAGGGGCGGCTAGGTGGCGCAGTGGATTGAACACTGGCCTTGGAGTCAGGAGTATCTGAGTTCAAATTCAGCATCAGACACTTAATAATTACCTAGCTGTGTGGCCTTGGGCAAGCCACTTAACCCCATTGCCTTACAAAAACTAAAATAAATAAATAAATAAATAATAACATGAGAAAAGTAAATGGAAGCCACACTATGAAGGGTTTTAAATGCCAGGTGAGGATTTATAGTTTGCCTTAAAGCAAAAGGGAATCTGATTTAAAAATAAAAACACAACCCACTTTGATTTCTTCATTCTTGCCCGTTTTCGAAAAATCACCCTCCCATTTTGTCAACTCTATTTTGCTTCTATTTACCTCCAATCCCTTTTTATTTTTTAAATAAGTTTTTCAATCTCTGCTCCAATTTCTTATCCCACATTTAAAATAATAATAATAAACCAAATTAGGGTGGGGCAGAGGGTGTGTGCCAAGTGTGGGATTTGGCATGCACTAGATCCCTTCAAAGACCTAGTGATACTGGTTTTAGTAGAGTTTGGTGGTGGTTGGAGTTGGAGCTGGTAGGTAAAGGGTGGAAGCCTAAAGGAAGTCTAAGTCCTCTACCAGCTCTGCTCAGTAAAATTGTGAAATTATTATTATTTAACTAATTTCTATATAGCACATAAAATTTTGCAGAGTGCTTTACAAGCATTCCTTCATTTGATCCTCACAACAACCATAGGAGGGAGGTGTTTATATCCCCAAAGAGATCAAAGGAAGAAGAAAAAAGTCCAAAACATATGAAAATACTTATAGCAGCTCCTTTTGTAGTAGCAGAGAATTGGAAACTGAAAGTACTCATCCATTGAGGAATAGCTGAGCAAGTCAGAATTTATGAATGTCATGGAATACCATTGTCCTATAAAATAAAAAAAAAGATAAAGGGATGCCTTCCAAGAAACCTGAAATGACTTATATGAACTGATATAAAATGAAATAAACAGAACCAGGAGGATAATTTATGCAATAACACTAATATGGGTTTTTTTTTAAAAAAGACTTAGGAACTCTGATCAACACAAGGATCAACCACAGTTCCAGATGATTCTTGATGAAACAAAATACCCACCTCCAGTTAGAGAGATGATAAACTCAAGAGTGAGGCATATTTTTTAAAAGGGGATAATGTAGGAATTTTTTTCTTGTCTATACATCTTTATACTAGGTTTTATTTTTCTTTCTTTCTGAATAGGGTGGGACAGTGGAAAGAAATTTGGACTTGAAAATAAAAATTGCATTAAAAAAAGAAAGCAAATCATCATGTAAGAATAGTGCTAGAAGAGATCTGAGGGATGAAGCAAATTTCATTTAAGATTATGGTTCAGAGGTTAGTGTTCATTTGCATGGATGCCTTAAGTAGTATAAAGCAAAGAAAAAGTTGACTTGACCAAGGCTTCCTTCCCCCCCCCCCACATACCACATCTGAAATTCAATTTTCTCAGTAAAGGAGGGTGATAGTTTTCATGTAGAAAGATTACACTGTGTTTATCCTTTGCTTTAAGCTTAAGCATCCCATTTTTCTCTAATTTATTTTCTTCTTTTTCCAACTTTTAATCCCTGACCATTTTGAATGCCTTTGCCCAACATTTTTACAAGGTTTCCCCCATCTCCCAAAGTTAAAGAGCTCAGTATTAGGCATGGTATGTAAAGTTAACCACTAGTAATTGTAGTACAGATACCTCACAATTCTTTTCTATCAGTTAAAATCATAAATTGAAATTGCTATTTTGTATCATCAAAAAGAAAGAAACGAATAGGAAGGAACTGTGCTTGTCATTTCACTTACATCAGGGACTTTCCAATGAGAAAACTCCCTCTGCCAATAAAGATTGGCACCTTCTCTGAAATGTAATTTCCTAGAGCAACGAGAGGTTAAGACTTGCCCAGGGTCACACAGCCAAAATATGTCAGAGGTGGGCCTTGAACTCAGGTCTTCTTGGCTCTGGTCAGCTTTCTATTCATTATCCCATACTGCCTTTCAGGGCCTACATATTGGATAGGTAACCTACATTATAAATTTTATGTATTCTAAACTCCAAGATACAAAGAAAGGCAAAAGGCAGTCCCTTATCTCATGGAACTCACAGTCTAATGGAGGAAATAACATGCAAACAACTATGTAGAAATAAGATGCATACAGGATAAACTGGATAGCAGTAAGGAATCTAGAAAGTCTTCTCATAGATGAGATTTTAGCCAGGACTTGAGAGAAGTGGGATAAACCAGGAGGCAGATATGAAGAGGGAGAACCTTGCAGGTATGGGGGGACAGCCAGGGAAAATGCCTAGCCTTTGATGAATGCAGACAGATTTTCAGACCTGGCAGATTCAGAGAAATTCTAAGTTTATTTTTCAATATTAACTAAAATGCTACAGTGGAAATGACAAGACAGCATATAGGAAGAATATGTTTATATTATATTGGATCATATGTTTTTGCTTAGTGTTTGAGTCATAATGAAATCTTTGATCAGAATCCCAACTGTAATTAGAGATGGTTGGCATCCTGCAACAATGGGTATAATTCCACCATCATGTCATCTGTTGAGCTTCAAATAACCAGGAATTTGCTTCTCTTTTAGCTCAATTTGTGAATCAGTTTTGAAACTCTGTACCACTAATTAAAATGTACACCATAAGAATGGCTTTTGTCAAAGAGATGGTGGGTGGGGGGAGAAGGGAGCAAAATAAAGGCGGCAGACAGACCCATTGCTCCTTTTAGAATGAATCTCATTGAATCACTCCATGTCTCTACAAGCTAGTCTTCATGCCCCTCTCAGCCCTGTCCTGTTTCCATGCTTCCAAATTGTGCTACTTCGCTGGAAGGGCAAGCTTCTCTTCCCCTTGGTGAATTTGAAGGGCCCAAGTCAGTCTTCATTCCTCTCCCTGCCTGTTCTTGGCCCCTAGACTTCCAAGTCATATTTCTTGAAGACCAGAGACTATCTATTCACTGTGCCACCTAGCTGCCCCACCAGCTTAGAGATGAAAATTCAATCTATGAGAGCTGATGAAGTCAACAAATTAAACAGTATAGAGGAAGAAGAGAAGGGTGGGGTCCAGGACCAACCCTTAGGTACACCTACAGTTGGATCAGCATGATCTGGAGAAGGATCCAGCAAAGGAGACAGAGAAGGGGCAGATTGATAGGAGGAAAAGCAGGAGAGAGTGTCATCCCAAAAACCTTAGAGAGAAGAGAGTATGGAAGAGGGGAAAGTAACCAACGGGTCAAAGACCACAGAGAGAGATCATGAGGATTAAGTAAAGGCTGTTGGATTTGGCAACTGTGAGATTATTAGTAACTTTGGAGAGTGCAGTTTCAGTGGAATGAGCTCTGATGCCAATAAGGTAGAAGAGAGTAAAAGGAGAGGAAAGTGGAGGTTCCCATTGTGGATGGCATTTTCCAAGGAGAAAAAGGACTCTAAATTATCAGGGATAGATGAATGGAGCAGGGGTTGTTTCCAGAAGAGGGGGGCTGAAACAGAGGCATAGTTGTAGACAATAGGAATGAGCCAAGAGATAGGGAGAGAGTAGAAATGACAGAGAAGGCAATCTGTTGGAAGATGTAATGGGATTGCTTGGACAAGTAAAGACTAAGTCTTTGGTAAATAATGAGGTCGCTTTATCATCATTATGTAAAACATGAGAGAGAATTCTTCTCCTAAGTACTTTCTCTTTTCTAGGTTTTGTGCTATGGTTGGTTGGCTGGGTTTTGTCCTTTGCTATTTAAAATGACCAAAATGACATCACTATGTTAGAGATGAGTCACATTGTGTCTGACTGTGGTTGATCAGACCAATATGAGCTCAGAATGCTCTACCCCAGGTTGGGCACAAATTGGTAAATTGGTGTGAGTGATGTGTTTTGATTCATGCATAAATTGGATTTAAATGAGGCAGAGTTGCATGAAGTCATCAGCCTTGCTCTCTTTTCCAAAGTCATCACTGTCCATTAGCAAGACAGAGTTGAAACTGCTGGCTCTAGATACAGTAGATAATCACTGCCTTCATGATCAGTGAAACGAATTATTCTCATTTGTCCACTCTACTAGTGGAAGACTTCAATGCTGAGGTAGACACACCCTCCCAACTCACCAATGGGTTTGAGACCTCTCTGTTACCCTCAGCCTAGTTTAGCTGTCTGCCCAAAGGTTTTCCCGGGGTGTGGTTGCTGTACATGTTACAGCTTCTTGGAGTCACAAGTGAGAGTTGGATGCCTCAGGTGGACATCAAAGGTGGAAAGCAGCCCTCACACCAGAGGTCCTATACCCTTCTGTGGCTCACTACCTGTCTTTCTAACTGCACCCTCTCAGTCTCCTTTGCTTGTACTTCTTCATAAGTAATCATGGGTAAATCCTATGGTGCTGTATTGTGGTCTTCTTTTTTCTCTATACTATCTCACTTGGAGATTTTATCAATTCCCACAGGTTCTGTAATCTCTATTCTAAAATCTAAAAATCCCAGATCTAAAAATCCAGCCCTAAAGTCTCACCATCACCAGACAACTCTTGCATATCTCAAAGACATCTTAAATTCAACACATCCAAAATAAAATTAATATCTTTCCCTCCAGACTCTCTCCACTTTCAAACATTTCTATTTCTGACAAGAGTGCCGCCATCCTCTCCGGTACACAGGCTCACAATCTTGGTGTCATTCCCAACTCCCACTCAGAAATATTATCTTCCATATCTTCACAATATTTATTTACAACCTATTCCCTCAACTCACAAAGTCATTAACCTCTCATCACCTCTCACCTGGACTATTGTAATGGCTTTCTAATTCTTCTATTTCAAGTCTTTCCTCATTGAAATCTATTATTTACTCTGTTATTTTTTTCTCTAAAGTGTCACTTTCTTTCTCAGTGAGTTCTAATGGATAATTACCCCCAGGTTATGTCGCCTACTTCAGGTTCTTCATAACCTGCTCTCCTTCGTAATCTACACTCTCGATTCTCTTTACACTCTACAATTCAACTACACTGGCTTATTTCTATGAACCTGATGCCTCATCCTCTGAGTCTGTCATGTCTGGAATGCTCCCCTTCTCACCTCTGTCTCTGGGTTTCCTCATTTTCCTTCAATACACAGTTCAAGTCGCACTTTCTTCTTGCATATCTTGCATATTCCTGAAGCTTCTAGTGCCATCCTCTCTTGGATATCCTATCTCTCTAGTCTTCATACATCTTGTACATAGTTATTTACATTTTTGTCTCTCCCATCAGAATGGATGTTCTTTGAAGGCAGGGGCTGTATTTGCCTTTCTTGATGTCTCTAGCACTAGTACTTCATCTGTTTCAGTAATAAACACTTGTTACTTGATAAGGCTAAAAATCACTTTGAAAGATCTGAGCACTCTCATCAATACAAAAACCAATCATGACTACAGAAGATGAATAATGAATTCTGCTTCTCACCTCTTGGCAGAGACATAATGAACTAGAGATTCAGAGTGAGAAATATGTTTTCAGACAAGGTCAATGTGTGAATCTCTTTAGCTTGAATATGCTTTTTTTGGTTATGAGAAAACCAATTAGTGGGGAGTAGTAGATATATGCAAAATAGAAAAGAAAATATCATCAATGAAACATTTTTAAAAATGCACAGACAAAAGCAGAATAAAATTCATAAGGGATTATAGATAAGATTATATATAGTTTTATAATTATTATCTTAAATGCAATATATATATTTAAAATGCTTTATAATGGAATTGGTTCCTTATATAACCAATATTTTCTGAATATTGAAACATTCAAGCTTGTTGAAATTTGTTACTTTATTATAAAAATGGGATAAATTCAATAGTTTTCACTATCATTTGCTTTTTTGTTTGTTTGGTTTTTGCAGGGCAATGGAGTTAAGTGACTTGCCCAAGGTCACACAGCTAGGTAATCATTAAGTGTCTGAGGTCGGATTTGAACTCAGTTTCTCCTGATTCCAGGGCCAGTGGTCTACCCACTGTGTCACCTAGCTGCCCCTATTATTTATTTTAGTTCTAGAATGCTACATATAACAATAATTCTTTCATAAAAAACAAGGCGCAAAAAGGGAAGAAATTTATCTTTAATTGCAGATTAATATGATATGAAATTGTATTTACAAAACCTCAGAAATTTAATGAAAAAAATAATCAGCTAGGTAAACAATGATACTTTTTCCATATAGCAATATAGAATATATACATATTTAATAAATATATTACTATATTTCATCCTTTCCATTCCAAGAGGAAAAAAGAGAAAGAGAAATTCTTTTTCAAACTATCAAATTTATAAAATACTTGTAATTTGACTGTTCAACCATACTCAGAATTTATATAAATATAACCACAAAACAAATAAAGAACAACAAATAATTGAAGAAAGCCATTGTTCATAGCTATATCATGTGACATAATACAAAGGAACTATAATACCTTAATTACATGGGATCACAGATTTAGACCTGGAAAATACCTCAGTCACCATTAGAAAATCAATTCATTTTATTGTTAAGGAAAATGAGGTAAAAGGAAGATGGGTGACTTGCCCAAAGTCATGTAAGTAGTAAGAATTAGAAGCAAGAGTTGAACCAGACGCAGCTAGGTAGCATCCTGGCCCTGGAGTCAGGAGGACCTGAGTTCAGACACCTAATAATTACTTAGTTCTGTGACCTTGGACAAGTTACTTCATCCTTGCAAAAACTAAGGGGATAAAAAGAGTTGAACCAAAGTTCTCTGACTGTAGTGCTAGTGTTTTTTCCATGTACCGTTCTCCTCATCTAACAAAGAGACTAAGTAAACAGAATTTGTAAAAAAAAAAATAAATAAAATGTCAAGAATTTCAAGGGAAATAATGAAAAAGTTTAAGAATCAAGGCTTAGCATTACTAGGTCCAAATTATACTACAAAGTGGTATATCAAGTAGTTATCAAAAAAGTAGATTAGTGGAACAAACTATATGGATTGGAAGCAAATGAACACAGTAAAACAGCTCAGTATTCCATACCCCATAGTCCAAACTAAGAGGAGGATTCTCTATTTGATAAGAACTGCTTTGAGAACTAGAAAGTAATTTGGCAGAAAACAGGTTTTTATAGTTGTGCTATTTTCCATCTAATATCAACCATCATTCCTAAATAGATGCATAGGGAAAAATTAGGACTTGTTTGTTTTTATTCTTTTGAAATCTATCAACAACCACATCACACTCCTAAACATTAATAATAAAATGCACTCTAAGGTTTCACTTCATAGTCATCAAATATGCAAAGACGATAAAAAACAGAACAAGTCTATTTTGTAGAGGCTGTGGCAAATAAAGTAAACAGATACACTGTTCAGCATATCTGTGAATTGATCCTACGATTCCACACAACAGTTGAAGTCCAGAGACAATGGATATGGCATCCATTGACTACCATCATCAATCAATCAAGCATTTATTTAGCACCTACTAAGTACCAGGCAATGAATGTGCTTTGTCATAAAGGAGACAGAACACATTAAGGCATATTCAGAGTAAGTACAAAAAAGAATACATGCAAACAAATACAAAGTAGTTAAATACAATGTATTTTGACAGGCAGGGATGCCACAAGAAACTATGAGGTTCAGATTCATGTGGAAGATGTTGCTTAAGCTGTCTTGAAGAAGGAAGAGAGGGACTCCCAGAGACAAAGGCAGGGGTCAGGGTTGGGGGCATGGAAGACAGCCTACAGCCCATGTGGAGCAGGTCTCAGGGCTCTATCACCAAGAGCTAGATAGAAGTATCATACAATGAAGCCAGAGAGATAGACTGAGGCAAAGTTGGGAAGGACTTTAAAAGTTAAACAGAGGAGTTGATATTTATTTATTCCAGAAGCAATAAAAAGCCACTGAATTTAACTGAGTAGTGAAATAAATTTGACCATATCTACACCAATAGATTCCCAATGGGTTATCAATATAGAAGTTTTTCCACATCAGCTGTCTATACATAGTCAAGCCATCACCTTATTGGACCAAGGATTAGGGAGCACTGGACTTGAAATCAGGAAGACCTGGGTTCAAATCATGCCTTCGAGACTTTGTCTTGCCTATGTGATTCCACGCAAGTCACTTAACTTTTCAGTGTCTCAGTTAACGTTAGGTGATTAGACTCAATGTCTCCAAAATCCCCTACAGGGATACATTTATGATCCTATGATCCAATTCTAAATTAGAAGAAAGAATTAAAATGAGAAGATATACCATGCAATTAAAAAAGTTCCAAACCTATATTTAAACAAGCTGCTGACATTAAAAATGATAAATGGATTTAAAAAAACAGACATTAACACAAAATATAACCATTTCCTAAAGTAATTTAACCAACGTAAATCAGATACCACAAAAAAGATGCCCCAAAAGCCTATAAACCACCTCAGCCAGTAAATGCTGGCTCTACCTTCTTGGCCAAGGGATAATGCAGCCAAAGGAAACATTACCTTAACTATAAACTGGTTCATAAAATCTTATGAATTATGGAGGAGGATGGTGGAAGAACATGAACAGTATTGACTCCTAAAACAATGAAAAGTGGAAAAGGAGGAAAGCAAGGTAACAGAAGACATGGTGAGAGATAACTCATTTATTTGCCAGAACATCTTAAGAATGAAGAGTGAAGCTAGAAGACAAATAGGTGGGGAAGGGGGGGGGGGGGTAGGGGGTCGTTTGCTACTGCTTTTCTAACAGATTTGCTCCATCAAGTGACATCAGATCCATCACATCCGGGTTCCAATGGGAGTATTAATAAGGAGAGCAGACAGACTGGACACCTAACCAGAAGAGACCTGAACTGGTGAAGATGCAATTGAGAAGGCTGAAGAATGGATTCTCAGCAAATGCTTAGGCAAAGTTATGAAATTACTACTGGGGGTGGGGGTGGGGTGGGATAGGATATGAAGTATGAATTTTAAGAATATCAACAACAAATAATTGTTATTTTTCCATCTCTAGTAAGCCTCAGAGAAAAATGTTTTAGGCTCCAAAGAGTAGTTCATCCAAGTCTAATGACTGGAAACAAGGAAGTCCTTACCTATACTGGCAGAGCCTGGGTCAGTCCCTTAACCTCTCAGTGCTCTAGGACAGGACAGCTGTCATTCAGAAATTATTACAGTAATCCCAGTGTGAGGCAATAAGAACCTAGAGTGGTAGCCTCAGGAATGGTGACGCAGCACGAATGGCCACTTAAAAAGAATATAACTTGGTGACCAGATATTTAGGTCCCCAGCAAAGGGAGGAGTCAAAAGATAACTAAAGCCGAGTTAGAGGACCAGAGGATGCTAGAGGGTGCTAAAATGAAGACTGGGCCTGTGTGTCTCAAGGTCATTAGATACTCCCAGAAAAAAAGCTACCTAGAAGGTAAAGAAAAAGTAGAAAGAAAAATTAACTAAGAGAGGGGATAATGCATGATGTCGAGAGAAAGTAGGGGGCTGAGGAAGAGACCGAGTTAAGTTTTCGAGACTAGACCTGGGATTTCACTAATAGAGGGTACTCAATAGAGAAAATTTCCTGCCATTGTAAGTTGGCACCTTCCCTGCAACTTGGAGTATTAGAGAATTGCCCAGAGCCCTGAGAGCTTTGAAGGACCTGCCCAGAGTCATATATCCTGTATTCATAAGAATATGAACCCAGGATGTCCTGGTGCCATAGTGCTTCCTGATAGCGGCAAAATCATAATAATAGCTCATCTATGCTAAGGTTTACAAAATATGTTACATCATTATTTTATTTTTATAACAACCCAGCAAGGTAGGTAGTACAAATATTATTCCCATTTTACAGATAGAGCCAGGTTTCATGGAAACTGAATCTTGCCCAAGATCATAAGCTAATACGTGCCATAATCTGCAGAAGGCTTGACAGTATAAGAAACCTATGTCCTGAGATACAAAAAAGGGAGATATAAATTTTGGTCCGATGTCTAAGGAAAGAAAAAGTTAGGAAACCACCGCCTTGGGCACTACCACCTCCTACACAGACGATATTATCCAAGGTTAGCAAAGAGCTGGCAGCAAGCCCCACAGTCTTTCATCAAGTTAGCCACATCAGCTTGCCCTGTTTTATTACCTTTGCATTGCCTCAGAAGAGTTCCCTCCATCTGGTTGGAACTGTTAAAAATGTGCTTGGCTTTCTTCTTAAAAATAAAAACCCCAATCAAGGGATGAAAGAAAGTGCTTTTGGAGGCAGTCCAGGGAACCACTGCATACAGGTGGGAAGGGGGGTAGGAAGGAGAAGATGCAGGAAGAGGGAAATCAGGTGGAGGTCAGAATCAGAAAAGGATGAAAAAACAATTTGATTATAACAAAAGCACCCACTTTCAAGCTCAAGATGAGCCAAAATATGTTTTCCAATGCCCGGAGACTGCAAAGATCTGCCACTTAGTGTAAAGAGGGAAGAGAGGTGTGAAAATGTAATTCAAGAAATATGCAGCTACTTTTAGCAAGGCAGAGCCATAGAAACATCTGTTAAAAGCCTGCATTGAAATGTAAAGCAACATATACTCACAACTCCATCTTCTACAAGTGAATGATCTGTGCTTTGTGGCTAATCTATGGCAGTCCAAGTCACATTCAATCCAATAGTTAGGCTCTCAATCCTCAACAAAATGGAGCTGGAAGGAGGGCGAGGCCAAGCACCATGTTGCAAGTTCCCCTTCAACCTTTAGTTATATCCATTCCAATCTTAAGGCTTTTTGTTTGTTTGTTTGGGGGGGAGGTTGTGAAGGCGGGGCTGAGATGGGGTCTATAATATTTAAAGTTCATTTCCTCACAGCAATATCCTCTCTTCCCTGTTCTCAGTCAAGGTTTGATGAAAACTTAACCAAAAAACCAGAATTTCCTAAAATTAGACTAATGTCTACAACCTAATTTTTATGATGATTTGTTTTCACATTAAAGGCATGTACTTCAGTGCACAGTGGGACTGAACCTTTACTATTAACTTGCTTGAGCACAGTCCTTCAAATACAATCAAACGGCAGGAACTAAAACCATACCACTGTTGGCATCACAGCAGAACTTTCTCAGAATCAAGGCCCAGGAACTCTTTAGGTATATAGTAACATGGACAAACACTATTCAGAAAAAAGAATTCCCTGGCATCTGGATGGCCTTGGTACAAAAATATTTAAATTTGGTGAAGGGCTATGAAATCCAAGTCATTTTGCAGTAAACAAGACTCAGTGTGGGAACAATGTCCCTATAAATTACAATACAAATTGATTAATGCCATAAAAATGTTGCTGAAACCACTGGCCCTTGGAAACAGTGGGTCTTATGTTGTCTGCTGTATTCCAAGGAAGATTTAACTTTGGAGCTTGTGTATTGTTCACCCTTTATGTTGGCACACAGACAAACTTCTTATAGCATATAAGACAGGTCATTAAACTAAACAACGTAATTTGGATCATTTTCAAGGGAGTGATTGAGTCATGAGTTCTCAACACACAATCAGTTTACAATATCTTATCAGATGTTATAAGAAGAGTGGGAAGACAAGCCAGAAAGTGTTTTTCTTGCTTTCTGGAAAAGTTCACCTTCTCATGGCCACAAGGTGGAGCTAAATGTTTTTTTTTAAATAGTTGAAAAAATAGTTTAAAACAACAGGACAAGTTCCAATTCCCTAGGCTATACCATCTAGCTTATACAGCTAAATACAAAAAGGAAATAACAGAAGAGATTAAATGAACATGAAATTCTTAAGTGTGATGCTTGCACAAAAAAATATAATTTACATTCTGAACTCAAAGTGGAGATAATTACTTGTTTATACTTAGGATCATGCTTGTCATTTCTGAAGAAGACCATGACATCAGGGAAGTGATGTCATGACAAGCACATGAAATGGATGTGAGGGGGCTGTACTAAGTCACCAGCCTCACTTTCTCCTCTAGAGCCGTCTGGGTCCAGTGGCCAGAGAGGAATCAGGATGACTGGAGATGGCCCTTGTTGCAAGGCATCAGGGTTAAGTGATTTGTCCAAGGTCACACAACTAGTGTCAAGTGTCTGAGGCTGGATTCAAACTCCCAACTTCCTGACTTCAGGACTGATGTTCTACCCACATTGCTATCTAGCTGTCCTATCATATACAGGAATTGGGATCATAGGATTTTAGAGTAGGAAAGAAATTTAAGATCATCTAATCCAAGCAACTCATTAAGTATATGAAGATTCTGAGTAGTGAAGTGACTTGCCCAAGGCCATAGAGGTAATGTGACAGACCCAAAAGGGAAGTCAAGTACAAAAAATTAGAAAGATAGGTTGGATCCTGGCTGTGAAGGGCTTTAAAAAAAAGCTAAAGGAAATAGGGAGCCACTGGAATTTACTGAGTAGAATGACAGGCTCAGACTTGTACTTTAGGCAGCTGTAAGGAGGATATCCTGGAGAAGGGAGGGACTTGAAGCAGGGACCAGTCAGGAAGCAAACAAAGTAAAAGCCTGCTCCAGAGGCAATACAGTCCAAGCCCAACCTGAACAGGAATGCCCCCACACTATTCCCAATAACTTGTCCTCCGATTATGAGGCATTCTACGTTTTGTTTTGGGGTATCTCATTGGGGCAGTAAACATTTTCTATTTATTATTCTGGACACTGCTTCTGTTTGTAATAAGGAATTACATTGAAATTGGGACAGTCTTGGCAATCCTAATGAGCTGGCAATCCAAATGTATTTTATTACATTAATTCCATCAAACTTAGCCTAGATTGTTTTTACTCACTATTCTTTATCATCCAGAAATAATCCACAAATCCATAATATTGTTGTGACCCTTAAAGTATTATTTTTATTGTTGTAGTTTACCAAATGGATATGGGCCTATAAAATAAATCACTTAAGGGCATCAAGTATAGGCTGTGCGAAGAAAAGAGCTTAGGGATAAGAAGTATTTCCTGATTAAATTTTCATGTTCAAAATTAAATGAAAATTCTTACAGTAAAAAATTATAAACACATTAATTTCTCTTATGATTTCCACCAGACTAGACTCAATGATTTAGTTTGTATGGTAAGGACCTATGAATTCCAAAAACAATAAAGGTTATTAGACTCCAAATCATGGCTGTTTTATGGAAAATAAATAAATTTTTTAATACAGGGCAACAAATATACCTTCACTCAATTCAAAATATTTCTGTTAATTGCTGTAAAATCAATTTTTGTAAATCAAATCATTTTACTTGCAATCAGGAAATTTGCATTATGCTTTATAATTTCAAATACATTATCTACCTAATTTGATCCTAACAACAACCCTGGGAGATAAGAGATATGGATGATATTATGCTTAATGCACAAATAGAGAAATTAAGAAGCTCTTTAATAGAAATAGTTATTTCTTACATTTATTTTATCACATTTTCTTAGACACATTTGTATTTCTGACTACATTCTATACTAATAAAAATAATTAAATTACCACATAGAAATATTAATAACTCTAGAAAAATGCAGTAATGTAGTTTGTTTTAAAAGGAAATAGGGCATCAAAAGTAAGTGCTTTAGAAAAAGGCAGAAAAATAAACCTCAAGAGAGAACAAGTTCAAAATGTGTTATATTAAATCACAGAAGATGGTAGATGAGAAAAATCAGGAGAGTCCAAAGGACAGAAATGTGGATCATTAAAGCAGCCTTGAAAAGAGTAGTATCAACAAAGAAAGACTTAGAAGTGACCATGCAATTATAAATTAAGTAGAACTGAATACTATTTTTAAAAATTTTAAGCTTAATATAAAAATACAACAGGTTTTGACTATGACTACTATTACTATGTCATGAGTTATTATTGAATCTTCACCTATAACTGATCTCTTCAGATATGTTGAAACTCTAGATATACAATTCTTGATTAATAACTACAAAAGCCCAAATACCTCCAAAAGAAAACTCTACATTTAAGAGTAATTATTGCATTTATCAGACTACTACCAGAATAAGTTGATTCTGTTAGCAGATATTGCTATCATATAAGACATAGTAGTTCAATTTTTCCTGTATTAAAAGATTTATTTTCTAAAAAATAGCCATGATTTGGAGCTTAGTAACCTTTACTTTTTGAAATTCATAAGTCCTTACCATACAAACTAAATCATTGAGCCTAAAGTATGGTAGAAATCTTAAGATTATATAATCCATTGATTGTCTACAATATTACAACACATAATAGTGAAACTTCTTACAGATTCTGGAATCTACCCTTAATAAACAGATGAGAGAGAGAGAGGATAAAATCATAGTCCATGAAGTGAGTGGTTTAATTTTCTTATTTCATTAATGCAATTTCAGTTACATTTGAATACTTTAGGAGCCCACAGTTATGAAAAACAAAGTTCCTTTACAATTTCTCATTATTTAAAAGTGGTATATTTAATGCAACTATTAAAATATTAAATTAAATTCAGAGTTACACTCTATAGTAACCTTCTACTTTAATTTTCTCACCTGGAAAAACTACATGAAACACTTAACTGCTTAATTTGTTCTAACATATAAACAATGTTGTTTTAATTGTAAATTTCCTATTTGTTTTAGTTAAGTTTTAATTTAGTTTTAAGTTTCCATTTTAATTAATAATGCTTTGTAGACTTTATTGAACAAAGTTCAACTGGAACTCACGACATACTTGATTGTAGACTTAACCAAAATCTGTTGTCCTTTTATATTAGGCTTAAAATTTTTTTTAAATAATAAGGTACATTTATTTTCTATTCATAAAAACAATTAACTAAGTAAGGAAAAAAATCTTTTCCATCTGCAACTACAGAAGGGTCTTAATCATGAATTGAATCACAACAGACCTGAAGAGATCAATTAGTCCATCTCTTTGTATCATCTCTTTGTATCATCCAGATTATCCTAGGTCACTTGTATTTGGTGAACTTTCAAGCATAAAACTTTTCCCCCAGTTTGCCTTTCCTCCTCCATAACTCTCTCACCTGAGGGACAGGAGGTGGGAGAGAGGGAGGGTATGTATGCTGTATGTACTTGGGTGAGGAGGGAAGAAGAGTAACATTCCAATTCCCTAACAGTCAGTCCTGGTAGACCTTAATTCTCCTTTCCTTTTCACTTTCTCAAACCCTGGTAGACCACCTAATATTGCAATTAAAAAAAAAAAGAACAGATTACAACATCTACTCTTATCAATTTCTACCATTCCCAAGGAAGCTGGAGGGAATACTATCATTAAAAGGGCTAGGCACAATGCCTTAACAAGCATTCCCTGCCAACCTGGACATAAGCCTCAGGTCCTCACCTCCCTAGTGTTACTTTGCTACTGTTACACAACCAGGTGTGCCAATTTTGACTTAATGTGTTACTTGTGTGGCAATGAATCATTCTGGCAATATGTCAAATATACTATAACTGAAACTAGGGGCCAAAAATAAGAGAAGAGAGATGAACAGCTATATTATGTTAGAACATGATTTAGCATCTGAACTAAAAAAGAACCTGTGGGAAACTTTTTTCTGTTCACTTATTCTTATTTAAGTAGTAGGAATTAGTCATCTGGTTAGACCATGTATAAAACTGTAAGTTGCTCAAATCAGCATGATTTTGAAATTTTCAAGAAACAGCTTCTCCAAATGCTCTATACAAAACTAGAATTAATGAAGGAATGCAAACAGCATGTCAAGTGGTACAACTCAGCAGTTTCCATGTTCACTTTGCAATAGCAAAAATAAATATTACTAGAGAGCACGATAAAGAATCCTGAATGAATATGCAATTTATGCAAAACATACAAGATTTTAAAACATGAGTCAAAAATCTCATGTCAAATATGATCAATGTCTGTAAAATCAAGAAAATAAGTATTCATTAATCAAATCCTGACATCTGAGGCAAGAGGCAATCTCTATAAATTTAAATTAGTGGAGAGACAAATAAAACAAATATCATTTTACAAATTCATGGTGGAGGGAAGGATAAGGAGATGATACATTATACAAAGGAATTCAAAAGAGGCTTGGGCAAAATTTATGAATACTTGACCTTTCAGGGTGATGTATAATACTGAACATTAAATCACGTCATTGTTTCAGGCCTCAATTTTCTCTTCTGTAAGGGGATGAAATTGGACTGGTAGATAATCAAAGATCCCTAACAATTCCAAAAACTAAGACTCTATGCTGAGCAAACAACTGTATGTTTTCAAACATCCTAGACAATCTCTGTTGGCAACAGAATGAATACTAGATTGTGGCTATGTTTAGCTCTATGTTTTCCTACAGAATAAAAACTGTTACAAAGTCCTATGAATTAGTCCTGCAATATTATTTTGCAATGTTGTAATTTTTGTAATGTAATGTAATTTTTAATGAGGTCAAGTAAGTCAAATAAATATTTTCTAATCTATGGTTTGCAATGAAAACAAAATACTCAAGTATTTGAAAACATAAAAGCCGAACCTACTTTAGACTTAAGATATGATTTGAACACATAACTATCTACAATTTCAAGTTTCTATGGCTTATTTTTTTAACTGTTTTAATTTCCAATGAAAACAAAAATTCATTTGTTTCATTATTTGTCACTTTTAATTCAAATTATAATATGCCTATTTTGTTTTTCTTCCAGTAACAGCCCAGTGTGTGTGTATGTGGATGTGTGGATGTGATTGCATATACAACTTTTATATTTCATGTCTATGTGATACTACCTCCATTGTTGCAGTTCACAAAAATATACAAAGAACTAAATAACTGGGGAGAATAAGTCTAAATTATTAGACACTAATGTCATTCATTGGACCATTGGCTAATTATCTATAATTTGCAAATAAAACAAATTTTAACTTTATTCAAATGAAAATTAATATCTATACAAAGTCTTAAGACAACAGTTCTAGTTACTACTATTCAGTTAAGTATGATTTTTATTTATTTTTTATTTTAGTTTTTTAGTTTTTGAAAGGCAACGGGGTTAAGTGGCTTGCCCAAGGCCACAAAGCTAGGTAATTATTAAGTGTCTGAGGCCAGATTTGAACTCTGGTACATCTGACTCCAGGACCAGTGCTCTATCCACTGCACCACCTAGCTGTCCCCAAGTATGATTTTTTAAAAAACATCAATACCAAAAATAATTTCCACAGTCCAAGCTACAATGCAAATATATCACAACCTCCTTTATTTCCAAATCAGCCTTGAAATGATATATGTAATGTAAATAAAATGGGGGAGAAAGGCTGAATCAGAGAATCTAGATGACTATTCAGAGAATCCTATCATTTAGAAGTAGAATTCCCTTGTTACCCAGATAAGGAAATAGAAGTTCATGTAAGTTGTGATTTGCCCAATATCACATAAGAAAATGATAGAGCATGTATTTAAAGTTGCTTTCTTATTTACATACTTCCTCACCATGTGTTTACATTTGTTTGAGAGCTCAATAGTTTTAAATAAATATTTTGTTTTCCAATTATATACAATAGTAGTTTCTATCTTTTTTCTAAGGTTTTGAATTTTATAGTTTTTCCCGACCCTCCCTTCTTTCTTCTCTCCTCTCCCCACCACAGAAGGAAATCTAATAAGCTTTACATTGTTTCCATGCTATGCATTGATCAAAATTGTATGTGAGAGAAAAAAACACATCCTTGAGGAAGAAAAAAAAATATTAGAGGTAGCAAAATTATGTAGTACATAAAACCACTTTTTTGTTTATTTGTCTTCAAGGCAATGGGGTTAAGTGACTTACCCAAGGTCACATAGTTTGGTAATTAGAAAGTATCTGAGGCCATATTTGAACTCAGGTCCTCCTGAATCCAGGGCCAGTGCTTTATCCACTGTACCACCTAGGCACCTCAAGACAACTTTTTTTAAAAAAATTGAAGGTGATAATCTTTGGTCTTTATTTAAACTTCAGTTCTTTCTCTGGATACAGATGATATTCTCCATCATAGATCCCCTAAAATTGTCCCTGATTATTGCACTGATGGGGCAAGGAAGTCCATTAAGGTTGTTGGTCACCCCAATGTTGCTGTTAGGGTGTACAATGTTCTTCTGCTCATCTCTCTCAGCATCAGTTCATGCAAGTCTTTCCAGGCTTTTCTGAATTTCCATTCCTCTTGGTTTCTAATAGAACAATAGTGTTCCATAACACAGATATACCATAATTTATTCAGCCATTCCCCAACTAATGGACATCTCCTCAATTTTCAATTCTTTGCTACCACAAACAGAGCTGCTCTGAATATTTTTGTACACATGATGTTTTTACCCTTTTTCATGATCTCTTCAGGGCATAGACCCAATACTGTTATTGCTGGATCAAAGAGTCTCAATAAATATTTTTAAGAGGTAGATATTCAAACTAAATGAATCAACTTAAACACCTTGAAGAATAGCCCAATGAATGATTTAAGAAAATTAAAGTGACACTAATATTTGTAATAATGTTTCCCATCTTCAATTTCAAAGAGTTAACATAAATAATAAAGTTAGTCTGGTAGAGATTCAAGCTTGAGAAAATAAATTAGAGGAAGAATGTTTTCCTTTCACTCCTTTTCATCACACTAACACAGTTCCTTGTATATTGTAGCTGCACAATAAGTTTGAATGAATGGTAAGAAGATATAAAATAAAAAGGTCCAAAGACAGAAGTTTTTGTCTGGTTTTTTTATTCCAAAAAAAAAAGGTTCATGATTCATTGGGAAGTTATACAAGATGGTTTTTCAAATCAAAATCATAATCTTTACAATTTCTTTAACAATAAAATAGAGAGTGTTTTTCTTTTCGTCTTTTTGGCACCTACACTTGAGGTCTCATTTTTAATGAAAAGAAAAGGCTGTTAACTTTTGACTTTTTTTAACCCTATTATTCTTCCTTCTAATAAAATTTGCATGATTGCTTAACTTAAGAATATGGCAGCAGCAAATAGGACAGCTACACTCAATCGTATTTCTCCCATTAATAAAAATTACTTTCTAAATGTTATTATGTTTGTCAGAAGAAAACCATATGAAAAACTGCAACCAGAGAGAACATGGCAGTGGCCTACCTTCTCTCTCTCTCCTCACTGTTATTCTGATTTAAATTTAGAATTACTGAATAATTCTGTGAGAGGTAGCAAAATGTCTGGCACTGGCTCTGGCTTCATGATTTTAGGTTACAACTGTAGCTCATGATTCTTCCAAATAATTAGTAATTAAACTAAACAAGGTAGAGAAACAAATAATAGGACATCAAGCAACATTTGCTACACACACAGGAGTCTATCAGTGCCCTAAGAGAAAATATAATTTTTAAAATGATGAGTTACTTTGGGGATAAAAATGATGCTTGTAAATTGTTAATATCAATTAGTATGCGAAGTTAGCGTGAGCATGAAATTTTAAAGTGTCTTGAGGGATTGTTTTGTTTTGTTTTTAATTAAAAAGCTGCAAAAGATGAAGTATGAGAAAGTGCACTTCTTAAAAAGTTCCCACATAGTCTTAGGAGCCCTAGGAAAGAACCAGACAATAAGGGTACAACTAGCCAATATTTAAATATTAAAAAAAAATAAAGCCAGAACAGATTATATTTCATACCTTAAATATGTATGAATGAGATTTATGGACTTCATAATGACCTACTGGAAACAACTCAAATTTACATTTTAGCTACTTTGTCAGATTCTTCTGGGAAAAACTACTAAAATCTGACTATAAAAGTTAGTCAATTTTCCTTAAGTCATTAAATATAACCAAAACACTTGCTTGGTAATTTAATGCTTTTTCTGACTGCCATTAATAAAATGGTAAAGCGTTAAGATTGCAAGTGTGTAGAAGAAAGTCTGGTTTTCCTTCCCCAAACCTAAAGAAAACAAGAAACTTTCATTTCTGACCAAAATGGTGATGTTATAAAACTGGAAACATATCATAAGCTACAATATAGGATTTTGAAAATTAATACTGGATTACTTTCAGTCTGTGGCACTAAGTTTGTTTTTAAGCTTTTAGAAGGAAAAAAATTGAAAAAGGAGAGTTCCATTCCAGAGAAAAGAGGTCATTTTTTTCTGCCAGCTATTTACTGATTCACAAATCTTTTTTTTTTTCATTTAAAGAAATAATGAATCAGATAAAAGGAAAAGAAAGTACAACTAAAGAAATTGTCTTCCTTTCATGAATCCAGTCCTGGGTCCTCAGTGACAACTGACAGATTTGATACACCTGAACAATCACAGTAAACAGCATCGTTCTTTAAAACTTTTCTTGTTCTTGCTGCTTTTTTTGCCATTTTTATCTTTGTTTTCTGACATCTTCTTTGCTCTTATTTCTCTCATTAGATCAAAGAATACCTGGAGGAGAATAAAGAGGAAAAAAGAAAGTCATTTCACCAAAAATAATTCTACAAAGTAGTAAAAATCAGGATGATAATGCTAAACCAGAAATCAAAATTAAATTTGAGAAAAAGTAAAAATATACTGTGCCAAGATCATAGGACTTGAAGCAAAGAACGAAAATTATTTGAATATAGTTGTCAATTGAATGATATTTATATCATATAAATGATCAAAAAAAGAGAATGGAAAGGGACATTCTTAACTATTAACCAGTCATTTAGCAACCTGTTTAAATTAAGTTTGTTATTGTTTTTGTGAAGCATAAAAATAAAATGCAATGGAATATAACTTAAAGGAAGGGTCCATAAATTTTAATTAAAATATTCATAGCAGTACTTTCAGTAGAAATAAAAAACCAGCATTATTAGGTGTACAACAATTGGGAAATGGTTGAATCAACTGTGGCATATAAACTGTAGGATATTAATGACTCAAATGAAATGACAAACATGAGAAATTCAGAGACACATGGGAAAATCTGTATGAACTAATACAGAGCAAAGAAAACAGAACATATACAACCACAATAATACAAATGAACATAAGAACTGAAAGAAGCTAAGAGAATTTTGATGAAATTCTGACCAATGATGGATTCAGAGAAGCTAAAACACATTAACACTGGACAAGTCCAGGAGTTTTGTTAGTGATGTCAATCAAGAAAGAGATTTTCCCCAGTAGAATTCAGGACCTAAAGAAGTTTTATGACTTAGAAGTACTCTTTACTATAAATCTGCTACCTAAAAGACCACTACCCATTATTAACAAGCTTATCATCTGAATTATAATAACAAAACATGCATTTCAGGTTATTTTTGTTCTAGCAACAGAGGAGAAAGGATGACTCAATTTAAACAGATGACACAAACAGTTGTCAGCTGTCTTGAAAAACAGTTCTCTTTCACATAAATTGTTTATAAGTGAAAACAATACTGCTTTTCCAAGATCCTGTTTGTTCTGGTTTGACAAGTAAAGCTGGTCCAAGAGGGAGAAACAAATTTCAGATGTGGATAAAAACATAATTAATCAGTGATTTCATACTGAGAAAGTCTTCCTTATTTGCTTAAAAGAAAGTCAATTATCTGACATCTATTATTATCATCTCTAAAATTAAGGATCACTTAATTCCAAAGGAAGCAAAGTTTGGAACTATATAACAACTAACATCCACCTTTAATACTGAATATCCCATGACCCTATTCCTCAGAATGTTTCTTACAGCTAGTTTAGAATACTTGGGCTTATGTGTGTAAAAGCTCTTCTCTCTTCATAATGAAGATGACTTCTCTCCAAATGGAAAAAAGTTCATACAAATGTATGGGGAAAACTTGATCCATGTCCAGACACAATAAAATTAATATAAAGAGATTAATAACTTGCTAAGTTAATAGCTGAATTTGAAAAACAAGACCATGCAAAATGATGATACCTGGTTTGGGTTTTTTCCTGGATAAATATCCTGACTTTATAAAATCACATCTGCTTCAAAAAAAAAGCACTTTTTTTCTCCCCTTCTCACTCCTCTTCCCTAAATTTAATTTATCTTAATATCCTGGATTGTCCTTGGCCATCCAAAAGGAAATGTAAAGAACCTGGCCTTTAAGAATGATACTATTTAGAAATCAAGTTAGAAAGAAGTACCTTTAGTGCTTTTTTGGGTAAGGGTAAGAGAACTAAAATACCAGAGTTCAAGGAAAACCAAGCTAATGGTTAATTTTTTTGATAATAATTGCTCCTCTGTGAAGTGGACTGAATTAACCCTAACTCCTGAAAAGAGATCAAAATATGTTATCACTTCTTTAGCAAGCTTCCCCAGAACATACTGATTATTTAAACCTTTACTTCAAGTAACTATGTAAAAATTCAATATGCTTTCACCAAAGTTCTCCAATATAAATCAAAACCTTTGAGTTAGTTCTTTTCCTATGTTTTAATAGGGAAAAAAAATCTTAACTTTTTTTATAGCATTGAATAATAATAAAATACTCAAATACGTGGAAATATTCCAGTGTTTGTGTTCTAATTTCTGTAAGTTTCTTTATAACCACCACAAAGTTAAAAATGATAATCATTTTATTATTTCTTATATCACCTTAAAAGAAAAAAAGAGAAATTCCATACCTTGTCTACATTGGCTCTAGTTTTGGCAGATGTTTCTACATACTGGACACCCCATTCTTCTGCTTTACTTCTGGCTTCTTCAATAGGTACCTGTCTCCGCTCTTCCAAGTCAGATTTATTTCCCACCACAAGCAAAGGGATTTTATCTTCTTCAGCCTTAACACGCAGAATCTGTTCCCTGATGCATTATATCAAAAATAAAATAGCTGACAAGACTGTGGTATGTCACATCAGTAGTGATAAAGGCAACAACAAATTGAGCCTTGGAAATGATGAAGACTTCACAATGGCATGATGAGGAGTTTCTGCAGTAGTCACATTCCAAGCACTTGGAATTGTAAGCATAATTTAGATCAGATTAAAAGGCAAGGAGTATTTCCACAAATAAAGAAATAAATAAATGTTTTAATGTCTCTGGAATAGTAGGGAAGCTCAACACTTCCTCAAGGTGGAGCTCCATGGCAATCCTGCTGAGGCAGCTTACTTGGAGCAGCAGACTGAGGAGGCACATAGTTCTTTCTAAGCTCAGGAGCATCTGCCAGGACCAAAGGGGAAGGCATTCTCCTTCCAACAAGCACTTAGTTAAAGCTCCTTCCTTTCTCCCCAAATAAGTTTTTGTTATATAGCAACCTTCATTATCTTTTATTCATATTTTTTCTTAATTTTAGGTACACAATATGCTTCAAATATGAAATGGCAGTATTACAAAGGTCTTTCTGACTCAGTATCTCAAGAGTATATGGATAAGTTATTTTAAAAAGTCTTATCAATATTACTTATCAAATTTCTCCAAGACATTTAGCATAGCAGTAAAGATGAAGCCCCAGAATTTCATATCAATTTCCAAACTCAAAGTATTCCTTAAGACTGAAAAAAAAATGAAACTAAGCTAACAGTATACAGTATACTGTCAAAAGCACTGGCACTCTTGTAAACACAATCTGCAACCTCAGGATCATCATCAACTCTTCTCTCACTCACCCATATAAACAATTAATTCTTTCTCCACAGCATCTCTCCTATGTGTCCCTTCTCTCCAGTAACTACATAACCAATTCCTTAATTCTCAAACCTTCATTCAACTTCTTATATGGACTACTTTGTTAGCTTCCTAATGAAATCTTCCTGTTTCAAATCTCTTCCCCTCCTTTCAATCAATCCTCTATACAGTGACCTCCAAAAAAGCACAGATTAGACTACAGCATCCCTAAAATTCAAACCTCAGAAGCTATTACCTATTGGATAAAATATAAACTTCTCTGTACAGAATTTAAAGTTCTTCACAACTTAATCTCTTCCTGTCTTTTCAACCTTCTTATATATTACTTCCTGGCATGCATTTTATCCATTCTAGGCATGCTGCTAAGTCTCACTGTTCATCATCATCATGCTCCATCTTCCATGATCATACTTCTGCACTGGCTATTCCCCAAGCTTAGAATTTTCTCTTCCCAACCCCCCTCAATCAATCCCTGATTTAAAAATACTCTAAATCAAAGTTTAGCAAATCTTAGTGGCTAGTTGTTCACAAAAAGGAGGAAAGTTCTTGAGTGGGAATTCTGAGGATGGGCAATTCCAAGGGTTGGACATTTACAGTCAGCTTTTCCTGAGAATGGGACATGAAGCTCCAAGTTATATTTCTGTAGGCACAGAAATGAAGGTATCATCAGAATCAGGAAGGTGGGTGGGCATGATAAAGGAAATCTGAGCAGAGGACATATTATATGAAAGCACAGGATAAGATGTGAGAAGGCTGGGCTAAGTTTAGGAGATGCATGAAATGGGACCTCTTATACAGGGATGAGCAGAAGAAAATATCATTGGACATTAGGGGAAGGAGAAGAACTCTGAAGTGCTCTTAAGTTTGAAGAAAATAGGAGAGGGAGGGAGGGAGGGAGGGAGAGAGAGAGAGAGGGAGAGAAAGAGAGAGAGAGAGAAATTTTTCTCAATAAATATCATAAATATGAATTAATTATAGAACAATAACTGGAAGATCTGAAAATGAAAAATAATTCAAATAGAAAACTTCAACATTAGAAAGAAAGAGGTGTCTTCTAACTTTGGGGGGATATATCCTAAGTTCTACGCAAAACAAATTTTGTCCCTTTATGCCCTATATCTTACAAGTAAGTTGAGGGAAATTCAGTCTTAAAAGTTCATAGAACAGAAAGTAGAATTTGAAAATGATGTATAATAACTTCAATGAAAACATTGATAAAAGGAAACTAAACTCAGATTAATTTCAATGACTAACCTTGTTCTAAAAAGGAAAAAAAAAGACAATAAAACATACTTCCATCTTGGGAAAGAAGTGTAGGGGGAGAGGGAAGGTTCTAAGGGATACAAAATGATGCACATATTGTCAGATAAAGACACCATATTGATGAATTTTGCATAACTGTTAACTTATTACAAGGAGGGAGCAGCATACTTAAAAAGTTTTGCTATAAAAACAAAAGATATCTAAACATTAAAAAATTTACATAGCTATAATCTACCATGTTTTATCTCCTAGAAACTAAAATTTTTATATCGTAAATGAGACAAGAATCACAGCATAGTGGATAAGGGTTGGACTCAAAGTCTGAATAAGTTGATTTCAAATCCTGCCTCAGATACTAAACACTTCAGTGCCCCAGGCAACTTTCTTAAAACTATGTAGTTGAAAATCTACATTTGTGAGGAAGTTCCCTCACTGAAACATCCTACAGTGTGGGAAGTCACAGGTCCAGACCAAAACAAAATCATCAATAGGAAAAAATCCAAAGGTTATCCAAGATACTGTAACTGGGGGGGGGACGCGATCCCAGATGGATTCCTACCTCTATTTCTGAACACAAATTTTTGGAAAATCAAATATATAAATATATACCTTGCAGAATTTTCCACTTGTGTATCATACCTTAAGTGATGTGTTTATAAATAGATAAAATCAGTTCTATTAAAGCACATGAAATCAAATCTTCAGAGGTTAGAAAAGAAAGAACATGTAAATGCTGGCAATTTGCCTGATAAAGAGTTATGTTATCTCTAATGTTTCATGGGATCAATCCTTCTCCTAAATCATCCAAGCTCACAATCTTAATGTCATCCTCAACTCCTCATTTTCACTCACCCCACATATCTAATCAGTTGACAAAACTTGATTTCCCTTCACAACATCTTCAACATATGTTCTCTTCTCTCCACTCTTCAACATCAATCCTAGTTCAGACCCAGATTACCTCTTGCTTGGGCTAATGCCAAATAGTCTACTAACTGGTTTTCCTGCTTGAAATTTCTCCCCATTTCAAGTCTTCACTCAATTGACAAGGTGATTCTCTGAAGAATAAATCTGATCAAGTCATCATCCCCAAACTCAATGGGGGTCTAATAAATTTCCTATTAAACTCCTTTGTTTAGGATTTAAAACTCTTCAGATCCAAGCCTCTTCTTCTCTTTTCAGACTAATTACACTTTATTCTCCACAACTATGATCTAGTTACATTAGTAGTCTTGCTATTTCTTGAAGATGACACTCCATCTCTCACTTTGAGACTATTCTATTGACTACAAGCCAGTCCTGAAATGCTCTTCCCCCTCACACCTATCTCATTTTTACTGTTTTCCTTTTTAAGACAACTCACATTTCATATTATGTAGGAGGCCTTTTCTGGTTCTTCTTGCTAAGATCTTCTCCTTTTCTTTTAATTTACCTTCCCCCTACTCTATATACATCCTGTATTTACCTATTTACATGTTTTTCCCCATTAAAATTAGAAATGGAATGTTCATCCCTGAAGACAGCAACTGGTTTGGGCTTTTTCTGAAGGGGTGCCTTTTTTGTATCCTTAATGACTGGCACAGCGCCCACTATATAGTAAGTGCTTTGAAACTGACTGAAATGGGCTCACCTTAAAAACATAATTAAAAAAATAGACTTTATCATAGTAGGTTCAAAACATGACATCCTATAAAAAGCACAAGAAAATGGCAAATCAGTGATCCCATTCCATCCCATCTCCTCCCCATGCCATTAGCTATCTTCAATATCTCTCTGTCTATACTGGCTCTTTCTCTATTGCCTACAACCATTCCCATGTCTCTTTGCTATCCTCCAAAAAAACCTTTTCTGGGGAGCAGTGGACAGAGCACTGGTCCTGGAGTTAAGAGGACCTGAGTTCAAATTCAGTCTCAGACACTTGATACTTACTAGCTATGTGACCTTGGGTCCATATGTAACTTTGGATCACTTAAGCCCATTGCCTCACAAAATCCCCCCCCAAAATTTAAATTTTAAATTTTCCAGTACCATGCCCAATTTATTTTTAATAGTGAAGAGTGGCCTAAGAGTCATTCCATACACCAATCTCCACCTGTCCCTATTTGATCACAAAAACATTGGCTAGTTCTGAATCAAAGTTTAGAGCTCTATTCACAATAACAGTGTAAAAGATAGTGCATGTATTATCTCCATTTTACATATGAAAGAGATTAAATGAATATGCCCTTGAACATAAAATGAGACCTGTACTAAGAATACAGTACAGGTCTAAAACATTCTTTCATCTTGCCTTTCAGAGCTATCCTTTTTTTAAGGCTCCTTTTACATTATCACAAAATTCTCCAAGTGAAACAAAGACCTAATGTTGAACCATTAAAGGACATTAATGTTAACCTTGTTAGAAAGGAAAAGAGTGACAGAGTCTTTCATCCAGAGGTTAACAGTACTATTCTCCTTTTAAGTAAGTAATGGAACCAGAGAAAACAAAAGATTAGAAGAATAAAATGTTGTACATGTCCTTTTTATCTTTTGAAGAAGTATAAAAAAACAGGAAAGGCTGCAACCCTCCAAAAAGTGAAAATAATTCTGAGTACATATGTTACATGTGGCAACCAAGGTCATAAGGAACAGAAGTAGGAAAGGAAATTCCTGAAAAGAAAATTCCTGAAAAGAAAAAAAAACAAACTAAAATCTTATGCTAGCCTCTTTCCTTTTGGAGGAAAGAGTCCATTATAATAGATGTGTTCAGTTGTATGGTATTATATACTATTTTAAAAGATAATATATTTTAATCACTCAAAACTATACAATGGAAGAAGTTTGCTTTTGTTCTCTTATTTACCTTAATTTGACCTTTGAGGCCTACCTGGCTCAATGATGCTTCCTTCCAAATCTTGGGATTAAAAAAATTAGCTTCCTCATTTTCACCCCTTGTTGTCACCTGACTCTCTGACCAGAACTTGCTAAGAAAGGAAAAGAAAACACTGGGTGTTTTGTCCGTTGTTAAGGTCTCTGAGTTTCAGATACTTTAAGCTTATTTAAAACTGGGTAACTACTTATGAGAAGTACAAATAAAATATATAATTCCTCAAGAGAAATACATAATTTTGATTGAAGGAAGTATCAAGGTAAATAGAGACATATCTCAAAAATACTATTTCTTATTATAAAAGATAAATAGAGCTGGAAGTATTTTTAACTATTTGTTTAAAAAACTTTTAAAATGTATAATTAATGTAATCTATTTTTCTTCAAAATAAGAAATTAAAATTCTTAATTTGTCAAGCTTTGTAGTTCCTAATCAAATCTTTCCTTCTCTGGACAGTGTCTTATGTAAATAAACTTCAAAATACAATCAATGCCAATTTTCCACTGAATTTTTAAAACAAGTGTGTCACATTAATCAGTTACTTTCTCTTAAGAGTCACAGAAATATATAATCACCAATTCTTTTGGAGAAGATAAGATCTAAATATCTGTAACTATAAAAACAAAAGGTCCACAGAAGGAATTTAATGCAGACTGCTGCTTTAATGCATTGGTACCAGAAAAACAGACTATGTTTCTATTTAGAAAATAAGTCCCAACACATACTCTGTAAATAATTGGGACACTGGGGGGGGGGGGGGGTACATGTGTGATATTATTGGCATGTGTTATTTATCAACCTAAGCTATAAGGAAGGAGAACAAAAAAGCCCTCAAGAAACTTCACATCACTTTTATTTAAAAACATACCTGAACTCTGCTGTGGCTGTAAAGGATTCATGTTCTGTTATGGAGAAGACTAAGAGAAAACCCTCCCCACTACGGAAGTAGTTGTCTCGAATAGCTGCATAATCTTCTTGTCCAGCAGTATCCAGAATGTCTATCTGTACTTCTTCTCCATCAAGGACCACTTTCTTTCTATAACTGTCAGCTTTAGTAGGTTCATAGTCTTCTACAAACTAAAGAACACAATAATAATATCATCAAATAACTAAACATTACAAAAACAATTTTATTATTACACACTTATACTTTTGCTTATAAACTAAAAATATTTACTATATGTTATATAATGTCTTCATTGGATAATTATTATTAATGTTCTGCATTTATATGGTGGTTTAGTTCCCCCAAAGCAGTACATAATCTATCATTTCATTTGTCTTTTTAATACTTCTGTAAAGTAGACAGGTTATTATCCTTATTTTACAGGTAGGATAAGTTGATATTGTCACAAAAACAAGAAGCACACATTTATAAAGCACTTTGAGATTTATAGGAGCACAATAATTATACCCCGTTCCTTCCCAAACACACTAAAGATATCTTCATTTTTTGCTGTTGAACTTGTTTCAAATAAACCAGGTATAAAAAAATATAAATCTCATGATTTAAAAAAAGTTAACTGCTAAAAATGTCCTTTGAATATCATGTTCATTTCACTTTCATTGAAGTATTTTTGAGCTAATTAGTGAAAAAAACAAAAAAAAAAACTCCCACTAAACTTCCGTTTATTTCTTTGAGATTGGGAGCCAGGATGTCCTGATCCTATGATATACTTTATTACTAAATGAAAAATGTATGTTACTTTTAGATATCTAAATTACAATCCTGATGGTAACATTTTTCAGTTGGAGAACAGGCAATGAGACTTTATAAAGTTAGGGAACATGATCTGGACTGATTCTACAGGAAAAAAGAAACTTTCTGATTCTCTCTAAAGTTGTTATTTGAAAATTCTTAAATAATAGCTGAAGACTTTATATACCTATAAATTTGTGAATTTTTTTTGTTTACTTATGCTTCATACTGACATCCACCTCCCCTTTGCCAATTGCTACAGGAACCATTACTGCCACAATTATACCATTCTTATCTTCAGATTTCTGGGCATCAGTGTGGGATCACATAACTAGAGAAACCCAGAAATTAATGCTTAACTTCAATCCCACTGAGAAAGCAGTCACCTGCTAATATTTCACAAAAATTCTATAACTGCTGACTTCCATGTGTCATTTTCATTCTAATGAAGTCTGATTTTCTTCAAACATAAAGAGAAATCGAATGTAACAGAAAATCAAATAGGGACAAAAAAAACCCCCAAGTCTCCTATTGTCTATGTTTTTTTCTCTATCCCTTCCAAAAGTCTTCACCTGTAATTGCTTTGCCATATTACCCCACCAGCTGTCCTCTACCCAAACCTTAACATACACCAAAGCATAACAGCAAACTATTAAAAGTTAGCATTTACATATTGCTTCGTGGTTAAGAAACACTTCACATCTATTGTCTCCTCTGTGAGGTAGGTGTTTTTATTCTCCTTTTACAGTGGAGGAAACTGAGGCAAACAGAAATGAAGTGACTTGCTCAGGATCCCACAGCAAGGAAATGTCTGAGGCTTGACCTGAACACTAGTCTTCCTGCCTCTACCTAGAACCCTATCCACCATGCCACCTAAGTTCTCTTAGGTTTTTCAGGGAAGGGAAATGTTAGAAAGATGACTCCAAGTCTGAATAGTTGACCAAAGCTTAATACTCTCACTTTTTAAGATTTGTTTTTTGTTTTTTTTTCTCATGGCTTTTTCACATTTTTTTCTGATTCTTCTTTCATAACATGACTCCTGTGGAAGTATGTTTAACATGATTGTACATATATAACCTATATCAGAAAACTTGTTCTCTTGGGGCAGGAAAGGGAAAGAAGAATGTGGAACTCAAAATCTTACAAAAAATAAATGCCAAAAACTGTCTTTGCATGTAAATGGAAAAAAATAAAATACACAATATGAAAAAAAAAGACCATACTTGTATCCATTCTTGCTCCTTTTCCTCTAGTTATCGTCCCCTTCAAAAGATAAAAAAAATATTCCTCTGTGGTTCAAGCAGTCACAGTGGTAAGGCTTAGCAGCCAGGGAAAGGACCTGCCCTCATAGCCTTAATCATCTTGGATTAAGAACTGAAAGGAATTTGGATATTGTCCAATCCAGGAATTCTCAAACTTTTAAAAAATTCCTGAAAATCCCAAAGAACAGTTGCTTATTTTAATATTTGTGTTGATATTTACCATATAAGAAATTGGAAATGCTAAAAAATGATATTTATTATTTCATTTAAAATAACAATCAATTCATTACAAAAATAAATAACATTTTAATGAAAAATCTATATTTTCAAAAACAAAATTTTGGTGAGAAAAGCGTCACTGTTTTACATATTTTTTGCAAATGTCTGGCTTAAAAGAAGTCAGCTGGATTCTCAGATCTGCTTCTGCATTCAATCTGTTGTGATATGTTGTTTTGGTTGAAATTTATGAAGAAATCCGGCCTCACACAGATTTCTAGTTGGAAGAGGGAGGAGCATTTTAATAGACAAATAATGTCTTTATATTTTAATGAAAATAATTTTGACCTCAAGGATCCCCTCAAAGGACCTTAAGAACATCCAGGGGTCTGCAGACACATTGAGAATCAATAGTGTGGTTCAACCCTTTCATTTTACAGATGAAGAAATAGTTTCAGGAGAAAAAAGTGACTTATCTACCTAAGATTACACTGGGATAAAAGAGAAGACCTGGGAATTATAGCCTATGAATCCAAACCATTGTTCTCCACACACTAACAGAGATTCTGCTCTGCACCTGAATTGTGGATTTGCTAACCTGTGAATATTCCCTTCCTTAATCTACCGGGCTCTTATGATTCCCCATTCCATCCTCTGCTTCAGGACATGGAAGAAAAAGTTAAAGAAACATACAAGTCACTGAAAGGAAAAAACCATCTTTCTGCTCTAGAATCTAAATCTGTCTCTCCTTTTATGTAAATAGTATTTTCATTCAATCAAGTAGATATCTGCCTTTCCATTTTAGCTTGTGGTACAAAAATAAGGAAAAATGGACACCAAAGAAGGTATTTAACCAGCAAACAGAATGCCATAGGAGCAGTTCAGCTACCCCTTCTAAATAGACCAGCAAAGAACACTCCATCTGGGGCACAGAGCAGTGGGTCCTTTGCCAAACTGTATGCAATATAATATCTATTATCACACCAGATGCAGCACAGTTTTGATTATGACACCCACATCAAGTAAGTGATTTAAACTTTGGCAAGGCTGGGAAAGAGACAGAGAGCCAAACTTCACTCTTGCTGTATGGAAGAAAAGTAGAGAAAATTTTACATCTAATAATTATGGCAAAGAAAATCAGATTCTTGACCTTGTGAAACTCAATTCAATTCCCCTCCATTCCACAGTTAACTTTTCACAAGGCTAAGCACCTGATCAGTGCATTAGAAACTAAAGGTTACAGGTTTTTCTGTCTCCCTCTCCTCCCTTTTCTCCACAAACAGCAGGACCAAAGTGTAACAAGAAAACTAAAGGCAAGAAAAAGGAAACCTCCCCTCCAGGGCCCTCCCAGCCCTGCCAAAGTTTAAATCACCTACCTGATGCCAATAATTTCTAAATTTTATTCGTGATGAGATTCAGAGGAGACTGCAGACCTTTCACTCGTCAGGAACCTTTTACAGGGGTTGATTTGTTATATAACCCTAGAGGGCACATAGGGAAATACAGACTAAGAAAAAACTTTTTAAAGGGGGGGCAGGGGGAGGGGGGAATATTTGTACCAACAGGTAAAAGAGCACAACTTGTGACTAAATCATCTTACCTCATCATACATGAACTGAAGGGTAAGTGCAGATTTGCCCACCCCTCCACTGCCAACCATGATCACTTTGTGAAGAACTAAAGAGCTCTGGTTCTTATTCTTGTTTGCAGCCATTGTACTTGTTGTTGAGGGTTGCTGAGCACTGTCAAGGAGCTGTTGAAGAACTGTTGGTAAAAAAGACAAAGACTTAGAGGCACTTTGTTCTCTACCCAACAGAAATCAAATAAAGTTCATGCTTTCTACTGAAGGTTAGCCCACACATTTCCAAACAGGAACTAAACTTTTAGATTGGGAAAGCAATAAAAAACTTCCTAAAGTTCAGAAAGTCAATAAATATAGGAGTTTAAGCTAAGTGAGAAGCAGTAGCATATATGATCCACCCAGCCTGTTTCACTGAACAGGCTGGAAAAGGGGGAAAGAGTTTAAACAAGGAAAATCTGTCTTCCAAACTGCCACATGTTTCCTCAGTCAGAATGACCAAACAGCCTCAACTTCCAGATCCCATTCCACCCCCTCTACATCACTGCCACTGGATAGAATCTCTAGCTCAGGCTCAACATTTACACAACTTCATTTTCCATCCTCTATTCTCTCATACTCCTTTGCTAAAAAAGCTTCCATCTAAATTTGATGAGTGTGAGTTATAAATGGAGAGAATTGAGTATATTTTTAATCCACTACCAAACACTGCAATTTTAAAGGATTTGCATTATATTTTTAGAGTAATTTTACTGTGAATTTATAAAACAATCTTTATTTTCATCTTAGTGTGACAAGTTTTTAAAACATTAAGTATTAATGATAATGAAAGTTTGCCATTATTTCCCCAAGTATAAGACATACCCTTCTTCAAAAAATTTGGGATCTAAAAACTTCTTATACAATAGTTGTAGTTTTTTTTTTTTTTACTTGCACTTCCCACTTTTTTGTGCTTGCTGTCTTTGCGTTCATTGTTTTGCATTTACTACTGGTATATTTGGTTATGTTTTGCCATGTTCTGCCCAGAAATGGCTCAGAAAAGATTTTCCTACGTGCTGAATTCAAATTCAAAGCAATCTAGTTTGCCCAAGAGAATAGAAATCGTGCTATGGAACATCAGTTTGGTCCTCTTCCAACTGAGAAAACAATCCAAGACTGGCTACAGGAAGAAGAAATCTTACTGAAAATGCTAGGGCAGAAGAAGGTCAAAAGAGGCAAGTCAGCAAAATGGCTTGATTCAGAGAAGAAGTTCCTGTGTCCACAAAGATGTGCTGATGAAAAAAGTGACTGATTTCACAGGAGACACAATTGGTGCTTCAGGTTCATGAAATGGAATGGACTAAGCATGCATCTACACACCAGACTTGCCCAAAGATGCCTAAAAGCTATGAGCCAAAGGTCCTTGAATTTCATGATGAATAAAATTTTAGTTCAATAACTTTATGTAATACTTTTTTTTTCAAATTTTGGGTCCCCAAATTAAGATGCATCATATACTTAGGAGTGTCTTATAAATGGGGAAATACAGTAGTTACCATGTTAAAAGAAAAAAAAGAACCCAGACTGGTAACTCCTGTATTAAATATCACATATAAATGATACTTGTCCTTTGTCCACAAAGAAGACCATGACATCAGGGGGATAAATGCCATGACAAACACATGGATTGCATTTGAGTGGGGGGGGGTGCACCTGTACTGAATCACCAGCCTCATTTTCTCCTTCAGAGCCATCTGGATCCAGTAACCAGATTTGAATCAGTACAACCAAAAATGGTCCTGGATGTGAGGCAATCAGAATTAAGTGACCTGTCCAAGTTCACACAACTGGCAAGTGTCAGGTGTCTGAGGTCAGATTTGTACTCCCATCCTGCCTCCAGGCTGGTACTCTTTCCACCACATCATCTAGCTGGCTCCAAATAAATGAAGCCCTATCCATTTTGTTTCGAAGACCAGGTCAGTTCATCTCTACCAGGTGCAGAGGCTAATCATATGCCTGATTCCTCTACCAACATAGGAGATTTGACTTGGGTCTTTAGGCAGTCTGCTTCTCCCCAAACTCTACCACTCCATCACTCTTCAACCTTCATGATCTAGAATCATGAAACTCCTCTCAGATCACTGATCTTTATTACTGCATCTCTCCTCCATTTTCTTAAACTATTCTTTGTGCTCAATAAGGTAATCTCAGAGGGATGGCATTAACATTAAGAAAAATCAGCAAGGGTCTCTTTTTGAAGATGGGACTTTAGCTAAGACTTGAAGGAAGCCAGAAGGCAAGGCTGAAGAGGGAGAGCATTCTAAACATAAGAACAGGCAGTGAAAATGCAGAGTTTACTAGAGTTTACTAAATAGAGGTGTGACCTAGTCAGATGGACTTTAAGACCACCAATATGACATACTGGAGAACAGATGAGGACTGGGGAGAGACTTATGGCAGGAAGACCCACTGGCAGCAATTTCATTAGTCTAAGCATGAGGAGATTAGGGCCTGTATCAGGATGGTGGTAGTGTCAGAGAAGAGAAGGGGGGCATATATGAAAGATGTTACAGGATTTGACAATTGACTGAATATGGTAGGCAACAAGAGAGTGAAAGGTTGAAAATGTTATCTAATTTTTGAGCTTGGGTGACTGGAATGATAGTGATGCTCTCTATACTAATAGGAAATTTAAGAAGGGAGGGTTTTAAAAGAAGAAAATAATGAGTTTAGTTTTGGACCTGTTAAGATATCTACAGGAAGTTGAAAATGTAAGACACCTCAGCAGAGATAGGAGGATGAATATATAGGAGCCCAGAATCAACTTTTAATTTATTAAGGAATGAGAGATAACACAATAGCAAAAGCTGATTGTTGGGAGTGGTGAAGAAGTAGAAGTTAATTCTCTCTGGGAGCTTAACAATGAAAGGAAGAGTGAAAAACGACAACAGCTCAATGGAAATGTCAAGAGCAAATGAAGACTATTCTAAGAATGGAGGAAGGGACATGTGTGTAAGAAGCAGAAAGAGTTATTGGGAGAAAAAAACAGAAGAGAAAGGAATAATTTACGAAGCAAACTCCTGAAAGAAACAAGAAGAGTTAAGTTCAAAGATAAAGAAAAGGGGCTTTGATTTTAACTCTGACCTCTGAAGTAAGGGAGAACTTGAGTGAAGATGTACAGTGGTTTTCCAAAGATCCTAGCTCTAGGAGCAAGAACTCACTAATCAATAAAAACTGCTGGGGAAAATTGGAAAACAGTCAGGCAGAAACTAGGCATGTCATATTGGGTACATGATTTAGACATGGAAGATGACATCAATAAGAAAATTAGGGAAGCATAGAAAATTTTATAGATTATGATCAAACAAGAGATAGAAGATCACAGGAGGTAAAATTGATCATTTTGATTTCAGATTGGGAAAGGGTAAAGTTTTTTTAGCAAGTTTCTCTAATAAAGGTTTCATTTCTCAAATATATAATTAACTGAGACAAATTTATAAAAAATAAGGATTCCCCCCCACTGATAAATAGCAAAAGGATAGGAATAGACAATTTTCAAAGAACAAAATCAAAGTTATCAAGAGTGATATAAAAAAATGCTCTAAATCACTATTTGATAGAGAAATGAACATTAAAACAACTCTGAGACACTTCCTCACACCTATCAGATTGGCTAACATGACAAAAAAGGAAAATGATAAATGCTGGAGAGGATGTGGAAAATAGGGTCACTAATGCACTGTTGGTGGAGCTATGAACTGCACCAACCATTCTGGATAACAATTTGAATTATGCCCAAAAGGGTTATAAATTGGTGAATACCCTTTAACCTGCAGGGCCAGTACTAGGTCTATAACCCAAAGAGAGCAAAGGAAAAGGATGTATTTGTACAAAAATATTTAAAGCAGTTCTTTTTGTGGTAGCCAAGAAGTGAACATTAAGGGGATGCCCATCAATTGGGTAATAATGGCTAAACAAGTTATGGTATATGATTATGATGGAAAACCACTGTGTTATAAGAAATGATGAGTAGGATGTTTTCAAAAAAACCGAAGATTTAAATGAACTGATAAATAGTAAAGTTAGTAGAAACAAGAGAAAACTATAAACAGTAAAACCAAAATTGTAACAATAATCAGCTGTGAAAGACTTAGCTACACTTGTCAATACAAGACAATTCCAAAGGACTCATGATGAAAACTGCAATCTACCTCCTGAAAGAGACCATTATGAGTACAGATTGATGCATTGTTTTTATTATTTATTTTTCTTGCTTTTTGAGAAGGAGGCAACATGGTTGACATGGAAATATGTTTTGTATGCATAATGGTAGTTTGTTTTCTCAATAAAAAGGGGAGGTGGTACTGAAGGGAGGGATATAATCTGGAACTCAATTTTTTTGTAAAAAAATGAATGTTGGGGCAGCTAGGTGGTACAGTGGATAGAGCACCAGCCCTGGAGTCAGGAGTCCCCAAGTTCAAATCCGGACTCAGACACTTAATAATTGCCTAGCTGTATGGTCTTGGGCAAGTCACTTAACCCCATTTGCCTTGCAAAAACAAATGAATGTTATGGGGCAGTAGATAGAGAACCAGCCTTGGAATCAGGAGGACCTGAGTTCAAATATAGCTTCAGATACTTGACATCTATTAGGTGTGTGACCTTGGGCAAGTCACTTAACCCCATTGCCTTGCAAAAAAGAAAAATGAATGTTAAGAGAAAAAATAATAACACATGAAAAGCATAATTTTAATTTTATAATTTTAAAATCATAAAATTTTAAAGTACTATATAAATATGAAAACATAAAAGCTACTTTGAGGGGAAAATGATGTATACGACTTTTGAAGTACTGAGGATGAGAGAGTTCATAATAATGATCGTGATTTTTCTCAGTTAAGTAGGATAACATAATTTTGATCATATGAGAAGCTTCTGCACAAAGAATATATCTTTCTTAAGAAGTCATTTATGAGGAAATATTCTTTCAGGTTTCTCAGATTAGAATATGGTATCATAGATAGATACATAGATACACATACACACATACAGACAATAAGGTTAAAGGATATGAACAGAGTTCTCAAAAGAAGAATTCCACACAATAATTATATGAAAAAAATGACCCAAATCACTAATAAGAGAAATATACATCAAAACAATGCTATGATTTCACTTCACACCCACCAGATTGGAAAAGATGACAACCAGATGCAAAGTCACTGGAGAGGTGATAGCTAGTGCATTGTTGGTGAAGCTATGAAATCTGAGGCTTTCATTTTATTGAGCAATTTGGAATTATGCAAATAAACTTATTAAAATATCTGTGCCCTCTGACTCAGAAATTCCACTATTAGGCTTATAACTCAAAAGAAATCATTAGAAGAAGGTCACCATCCACCAAAATATTTATAGAAGCATTTTTTGTCATAGCAAGGAATAAGAAGTACTGCAAATAGCCAGAAAGAAAGAATTCAAAAATCAAAAAGCCACACAAGTCAAAATCACATATGATTTAGCAGTCACCACAATAAAGAAGGGAAGAACTTGGAATCAATATTCCAGAAGATAAAGCATACAAGGCTTACAGATCAGAATAATTTATTCATCAAAACTAAACAAAATGCTACAGGGAGATAAAAATGGACCTTTAAAAAAAAGGATTTCCAAGCATTCCTGACAAAAAAGACCAGAGCTACATATATAAACTTTGAAATTCAAACACAGGAATGAGAACATAAAAAAGTAAACACAAATCAACAATGATAAGTCATTATTATTTCTTATATTTTTTTTTTAGGTTTTTGCAAGGCAAATGGGGTTAAGTGGCTTGCCCAAGGCCACACAGCTAGGTAATCATTAAGTGTTCGAGGCTGGATTTAAACTCAGGTACTCCTGACTCCAGGGCCAGTGCTCTGTCCATTGCACCACCTAGCCGCCCCTCATTTCTTATATTCTAAAATGGGGAGATGATGTATATCCTGGGTCACTAAAAGAGTCAAATTAGACAAGGATTGGTTGTGGTTTTCTTATTTTGGTGGATATGGTGACTTTCTTCTAATAACTTCTTTTGGGTTATAAGCGTAATAGTGCAATTTCTATGTCAAAGGGCATAGATATTTTAATAACTTTATTTACATCATTCCAACTTTAACCTCACTGTCATCTGAACTTCCTTCAAAGGAAGGAACACACACATACACACACACACACACACACACACACACACACACACACACAAACACAACTACCCCTCCCCGAAAGACGGGTACAGAAATAACATTTCACACAACAGGGAAATAGGTAGGAAAGGAGAGAAAAGGAGAAGGGGGAAATTAGGAGGATAGATTGAGGGAGAGATTAATCCTAAGCAAAACATACTTTTAAGGATGTACAAAAATAATATGAATTTGAGAGAATATCCATCAAATGGGGAATGGCTGAGCAAGTTATAGCATATAACTAATGGAATATTATTGTGCTCTTAAATAATAAAGGAGAGGATTTCAGAGATTTGTTTGGGAAGTAAAAGAGGGAAGATTTATGTGAAATAATAAATAGAATCAGAAGAACAATCTATAACAACAAATGGTTAAGATAAACAACATTGAAAGAAACTCTTATAAGCACAATGACCAACAATGAATCCAGAGGAATACTGATGAAACATACCAGTCACTTCCTGGTAGAAAGATGAAGGAGACAGATAGAAAAATGGGAAAAAATTTTTTTGAAATGTTAATGTAGAAATTTTTTAAATTAACTAGACATATTTATAAGATGTTTTGTTCTTTTGCTCTCATTTGGGGAAAGGAACTGGGTAGAAGGTTTAGAAAGTAGATATTTTCTGAATGAAATACATAAAATATAATTTTTTAAAAACTTAAGTGTGTGCTCCTTGATAGCATGAACTCTGTTTGCTTTTCTTGGTATCCCCACACTTAGCACAGTGCTGGAATGTTGCAAGGACTTAATAAATGCTTGTTGATTAAATGATCCTGCTTCCATTTTATACTTCTAGATGATAATGTAGGTACTGAGATGACTAATATATTAAAATAGGCCCCAGCAGGTTCGAACTAAAGTAAACTTTCTTCTTTTCAAGCAATTAGGATAGTAAAATGTGAATATACATAAGAACAAAGGCCATGTAGCATGGGAAAAGCACATACTAAAAACGCTTGATGCCATAATAAAATCAACAGATACCACATAACTTAATTCCAAGAATATGTCAAGGCTGCTCAATGACAGATGTATAAGGAATCCTTAGGATTTGTGTTCCTTTGGGTCCAGTTCTGGGGTTCCAATTTTTGATGCTTTTTCCTCCAAAGTAATTGTCTCTGGCTCTACATTGGTTATAAAACAAAATTCATATTCTTTCCCCCTAAATCCTGCCCTCTTCTCACCTTTCCCTTTGACTACAGAGGGAAATACTATCTTCCTAGTAGTTCAGGTTAATAATAACCTGGGAGTCATCCTCAACTCCTCACTCTATCACAACCCCCATTTCCAAGCTTTTGCCAAGGTCTATCAATTTCAGCTCTACACCATCTCTCAAATTCACTCCCTTCTCTCCTCTGACAGGGCTACCACTCTCACATATGTATTGCTGTGTAGGTGGGTCTACCTGTCTCGAGTCTCTCCCAACTCCAAGGTATCCTCCATCCACCAAGTAATTTTCTTAAAGGATAGGTTTGATCATGTGACTCCCCTATTCAATAAACTCCAGTAGCTCCCTATTACCACCAGAATCAAATACAAAATGCTCTGTTTGGCATTCAAAGCCTTTCATAACCAAGTTCCCTTCTACCTTTCCAGTCGGTCTTACTCCCTATCACATGCTTTTCAGTCAAGTGACATTAGCTTCCCAAATCACACTCCATCTCTTGGCTCTGGGTATTTTCTGTGACTGGAATGCTCTCCCTTCTCAACTCCACCTACTGATTTCCCAACTTCCTTTAAGTAACAACTCAAATTCCATCTTTTACAAGAAGCCTTTGCCAACCTCTCCCTCCCTCTCTCTCTCTCTCTCTCTCTCTCTCTCTCTCTCTCTCTCTCTCTCTCTCTCTCTTAAGGTTTTTGCAAGGCAAATGGGGTTAAGTGGCTTGCCCAAGGCCACACAGTTAGGTAATTATTAAGTGTCTGAGACCAGATTTGAACCCAGGTACTCCTGACTCCAAGGCCAGTGCTTTATCGACTACCCAGGTAGCCACCCCATCCAACCTCTCTTAATTCTAGTGCTTTCCCTACTTCAATTATGTCCTTTTATCCTGTACATAGCTGACTTTGTATTTATTTGTTGGTATGTTCACTTCTCCATTAGATTTTAAGATCCTTGAGGGTACAGACTGTCTTTTGTCTCTTTTTATATTCCCAGTGCTTAGTACAATGCCTGGCACATAGTAAATATTTAGTAAATGTTTAATGATTAATTACTCCACACCTTAATTCAAGAGTTCCCTCCTAATCCAGAATGAAGGGTTGTGAATAAAATAGTTTCCTTCTCAGAGCAACACAAATCACCAGTCTACTTAGATCATCTTCTCTTTCTAAACTAATTTGTGACTCATGACTTCCACCTCTTAGAAAGGAAATTAATGAATGTTACAAATTCAAATTGCAACATTTCATTACTTTCCTTGTCTTCCCCTAAAGAAAGCCAAAAAAAAAGGGGAGGGCAAAGTGAGAGAAAAGGAAAGGAAGAAGCCTGCTACAGATGATTCAGAATTATTTATACTTTTAGTATTGTTATTTTAGTATTTATTAAGTCTTAAATCAACAAATTTGAAGAACATGCTTTTTTCCTACCATAGATGATAAAAATGACCAATTGAGGATTAAGTCTGCCATCTTTGTGACAGTTTGGAGAAGATATTTCAACTAAAGTTTGCACATGGAAGTTACATTCCAAGATTCTTTGCTCCCTGTCATGTGGAATGAGCTGTTTTATTTGAAGATTATTCTATTTTTTCTTCTGCACTCTTATTTCGTTCTTTTTTCTAGGGATAAAGAGGTAAGTAAAAGTCCTCTTTAAATAAAAAATTCAAGTACTGAAAATTTGAAGAAAATAGGTTACTATAAAAGAACTTTGAGGTTCTAGAACTGTTAAATTTCAAAAGGCTCTATTTTCTACTAATAAATTCTACTTTTTTTTACTCTATATCTTAAGAATAGAAAAAAAGCCTTAGAAGGAAAAGAAGCTACAGCTTATGATTTTATGAAATAGAAACTCCACTCAATGCAGTTGTCTCTCTCTCTTTATCCTCTAGTCATATACTAAATCCATTAAAAGACTGAAGATATTTTATTTGAAAAAAACTTTTAACAGTCACTATTTTCTTATAATGATCTTTATCCATTGTTCTTAAAGAAGATATGACATCAGGAAAGTGATGCAATGACAAGCACACGAATTAGATTTGAGTGAGGGGGTGCTGTGCAAAGTTTACACCAGCTTCACTTTCTCTTCTGGAACTATCTGGAGCCAGTGGCCAAATCTGAATCAGGATGACTGGAGATGGCCCTGAACGCCAAGCCAATCAGGGTTAAGTGACTTGTCCAAGGTCACACAGCCAGTAAGCATCATATATCTGGGATTGGATTTCAACCCAGGTCCTCCTGATTTCGGGATCACTGTTTTATTCACTGCACCATCTAGATAACCATATTTTCTTTTCATTAAACAACAACAACAACAACCAACCTGCGAAATCATGAGCTATTTTCTTATAAGAAAATAATGGGAAACCATATCAAAATGGAGTTTATCTGTATTTTAAAGTAATAAAGTCAATCTGATTGAAATCAGTTTCTTCCTACTAAAGTTAACCTGAAATGAACAAACATGAAGATACAAACAACTAAGCAATTGGGCCTAAAACAAAGACTTTACTTCTTTAGAAAATTATTTTCTAAATGAAAATATATGTTAAAGTTAAGTTTCAGAAAATAAACATACATAAAATTAACTTTTAATAAATAAAATTTTATTTTTATCATAAAAAGCCCCATAAGATTAACTGAATGTTTCTTATTGCTCAAGAGCAGGCTGAACAGCCAATTATGTCCATTTTATATATAAAATAAAGTTACAAACTCATACTAGATGTAATGAGAAAATAAAAGGGAATTCTTGAATGTTTTTACTTTAGTCAGAAATAATATTAATTTTACCTAAATGTCTATAGAATATTGGAGTGGGAGAAGAGTCTTTATTTTTTCTTAATGCATTTGCAGTGATTTAATTAAATCTCAGTCAATTTGTTCCATAAGGGCAAGGAAGAGGAGCTAAATTATATATATATATATATATATATATATGAAATTACTGATATGAAAAAAGAAAAATTGACACTTACAATAGCTGAAATTTACTTCAGTTTCTTCAGAATAGATTTGTCTTCATTCTTTACCTTGAGAAAATAACACAAAATGTATCTTCTTCTCTCAGTTAAGACCTGAAAATATGATTAAGGGAAATGTTTAATATAATATTTGGTGTTATTTAGCTTTTGACACAAAAATTTCAAAATCTTCAAACTAGAACAATTCATTCATTATTCCAATAGAACAGAACTCTACCAGGTTCTCCTCTACCATCCACCATTCTCTCCAACTCTAACCCTACAAAAAAACTGTTCATACCCTTTGATCCAACACTATTACTACTAGGTCTGTATCCCAAAGAGATCACAAAAAAGGGTAAAAACCCACATATTCAAAAAAAAATATCCATAGTAACTCTTTTTCTGGTGGAAAAGAAATGGATATTGAGGGAAAGTCCATCAACTGAGGAATGGCTGAATAAATTGTGGAAAATTAATGTAATAGAACACTATTGTTCTATAAGAAATCATGAGGGTTAGTTCTTGAGGAAAGCATGGAAAGACTTCGATGAACAGAAGCTGAATGAAATGAGCAGAACTAAAAACAATATGAACACTAATAACACTGGGCGATGATCATCTACAATGGACTCATTCATTTCAGCAGAATAATCATCAAAGACAGTTCTGGAAGATGTGATGGAAAATGCCATCTATATCCAGAGAGGGAATTGTGAAGTTTAAATGCAGACTAAAGCTTACTATTTTCAATTTTTACAAGTTGTTTTATATGTCATTTTTTTCTCTAAAGTTTTTGCTTCCATTTGGATTTGATTCTTCTTTCACAACATGATTAATATAGATCTAATTACACATGTAAAGCCTATATTGGGGAGAGGGAAAATATAAAACTCAAAACCTTGCAAAAATGACTGGTGAATATTAAAACTGCATATAGTTAAAAAACAAATAAATAAAAATATTAATAAAAAAACTATGGCCTTAAAAAGCTTCACATTTTCTGCAATTTTAGTATATGGCTTAAAATTTTACATGTCATTCTATGGAAAATTCAATAAATTCTTCCATATTTTTAAGATATTGTTACTGGTTTTCTGTAGGTTTTAATTGGTTTAAAAATAAATTTCTGCTAATAAGCTTCTGCTAACTTACTAATTTTTGTTCTAATATTTAGAAATTAGGATTCTAATTGTTAACCTTGGCTAATTCTTCCACTAGGTAAGAAACTAATCACATTAAGATGTCTTTAGCCTAAATGGTTGAGGGCAGGGGTATGAATTGCACAGGCTAAAAGCAAGTGTTCAAATCACTCAAAATATTTGAGAAGTAATACTATAGCATAATTGCTGGCTGTTAGGAAATTCTCAGCAGTTAATTCAATTATCTACCAAATATACTAAACAAAGTTTTACACTGACAATTAGAAACATATAATATCATATGCACCCAAGAGATCAAAAGAAGCTAAATATTTGAAAAATGTGCAATGTTCCCTATTACTAAATCATTATACAAGCTTGTCTAAATCTATAATTTTTTTTTTAGATTTTTCAAGGCAATGGGGTTAAGTGGATTGCCCAAGGCCGCATGGCTAGGTAATTATTAAGTGTCTGAGGTCGGATTTGAACCCAGGTACTCCTGACTCCAAGGCCAGTGCCCTATCCACTCAGCCACCTAAATATATGATTTTCAATTGTGTAGTGAGCAAAATAGGTTAGAAAACTATTTTGAAGTTTTGTACATGGTTGTATATGGGGAAGGTAGATTTTTAGTGTATAAAATAAATCTATAAAAAAAGTTTATCCATTAAACAAAAATTCATCATGTAAAATTTTCACCTCCAATATGTCATATTTAACGTTCCATGGCTTTGAAATTTTTCATTTCAAGTCTAATACTGTTCAATGTTAGTTAAAAAGAAGGGAAATGATCCAAGTAAGTATATAAATTATAAATTCTAGCAGATTAAAGCACAAATGCATGCTAAATTAAAGAAGGTTTCAGGACTTCTGACACTGTTTTCATGGGTTTTTAACCAGGGATCCATAACCTTAGATGAGTTTTTGGTTTTGATTTTTTTAATTATATCAGAGTAATTCAATATACTTGGTTTCTTTTGTAATCCTATGACCTTTACTTTATGTCCTTAAAACATTATACTGTGGAGGGGGTCCCACAGGCTTCACCAGACTGCCAAAGGAATTCAGGATTCAGAAAAAGTTATGAAGTCCTACACTACTGTGATACCTAGAAACAGATCCTGTGGCTGCTTGAGTTAACTGTTTGAAGAGAAAAAGAACTGGGAAGGAAAAGCGCTAATTCTAGGAGGCAATACACACACACACACACACACACACACACACACACAAACATACAAACATGTTAAAAAGAAAATTAAACTAAAATTAAAATTAAAAGGATAGGTTAATGAAAAAGGATACAAAGGTCAGCCTTAAATTATTTTTTATAAATTAAAATAAAACTTATCCTCTGCCTTCCCTCTACCTTCAACTCTTATGACAAATTATAACTGAGTCTAATACTGAAGTTCACATCTCTTGGAAAATAAACTTGACTGCTTGCTAGTAGCTAATTGATGCAGTTGATAAAGCATTGGTCTTAAAAGTCAAGCTACGGGGCATAGTGGATAGAGGACCTGAGTTCAAATACAACCTCAGATACTTAATAATTACCTAGCTGTGTGACCTTGCGCAAGTCACTTAACCCCATTCCCTTAATAAATAAAAAATATATTAAATTTTTTTTAATAATAACTGTCTAGCTGTGTGTGTGACCCTTAGGCAAGTCACTTAACCCCCATTGCCTTAAATAAATATTTTTTTTTAAAAAAGAGTCAAGGGGATCTAAATCCATATCTGGTCTATGATACTTACTTGATATGAATTTGTTCAAATTATTTAACCTAAGTTTTCCTAAGTAATATAGTGATAAAATCAGCACCTACTTCTCAGAGAATCAAATGAGTTGATATTTATAAAGTGCTTAGGCACAATATGTAGCAGTCACTTAAAAATGCTTATTCTTCCCTCCCCTTATCTATATTGTTTTTAATTATAAAAGACATAATGAGTTGTTATTTATAATATACTTCCTAGTTTTAACAACATAAATCTTAGAAAGGAAGTAATCAAAGGATATGAACAGGTGTCTCTCAAGTGAAGAAACACAAATTATCAACAACCACATAAAAAAAAAGGTTCCAAATCATTAATAATGGTGAAGAATCTATTAAAGGTGTTACTATGTTCCAGGCACTATGCTAAGCACTGGGGATACAAATAAACAAATTAAACAGTCCTGTCTTCATGGAACTTACATTCTAATAAAGAAACTCGACTCACAAAAGGAAGGGTATTTTGTAGTATTGATCTTATTACTGTCCTTAAAGGAACATGCTGCAATGAAGACCTCAAGAAGTAAGTGGTGGGTCTGGATCTAGGCCATATCTGGTAAAAGCTCATCAAGCAAAAACTCAGGCATCCAAAGACAGAAGATTAGAAGCTGGAGGGTAGGAGCAGGGTTTAATGAAGATGGCAGATATAAAACAATTATGAAATTCTACATTACATTCATCATACTGGCAAAGATGACAAAAGAGAAAAATTAGGATTGTTGGAGGGCTGTGTACCTGAATATATACATGGTAGAATTATGTATTCATTTAACCATTCTAGAAAACAATTTGGATCTCCAAGACCAAAGAGCTCAAAGAAAGAGGAAAAGAACCTGTATATATTTTAAAAAAAAACCTTCACAACTGCTCTTTTGTTGTAGCAAAGAACTGGACTAAAGTCTGAGAGACTTCTTAGATACTTGTTAGCTGAACCCTGGTGACCCTAGGTGAGTCATTTAAAAATTCTGTGCCATAGGGGCAGCTATGTGGCATAGTGGATAAAGCACTGGCCTTGGGAATCAGGAGTACCTGGGTTCAAATCCAGCCTCAGACACTTAATAATTGCCTAGCTGTGTGGACTTGGGCAAGCCACTTAACCCCATCTGCCTTGTAAAAACCTAAAAAAAACAAAATTCTGTGCCTTCTTTTCTTCAGTTGTAAGATGGGAATAACACCTACTTTGCACCATTACTGAGAGGGTCAAAAGAGAATATTTGTAAAGTGCTTAGCATAGTACTTAGCAATTAACGAATGTTTGTTTCCTTCCTTTCCTTCCTCCTTAAAGCAAGTGAGGAATGATTGAACAAATTATGGCATATGGAGTAATGAAATATTACCACTCTGTAATAAATGGTGTTGTGTGCCAGGCCTGATTCAGGCTAGTCTGGTACTTCAGGTTCAGAATTGTAATGACATGATAAATTCATAAACTAAGAGCAAATGAAAAACTTACTTAACCATAGCAAGGAAAGAATACTCATCAGAGATTTAGTTGGGTACAATTTCCCTGCATTTATGCCAACCATGGAGGTCAGCTGGTAGTCTGAGAGAGGAGCACCTCCTTTATCCTTAAGCTACATCAATGTCCAGAAAAGCCTTAGTCCACTGAATCAATCAAGTCTTGAGTGCAGCTTTCCATATATATCTTTAAAGAACAACTATGTAACCTAACTTACATAATTGACATTTCCCTGCAAGGGAACTAGTGCTGACGAAATGTGCTGGGTCAGGAAAACAATTTCCATAATGACCAAAAGAAAAGAAAAGTAAAGAAAAACAAGTCTGAAAAATCTTCACAACTCTGATCAAAGCAAAGATCAATAATGGCTTCATGCCATCTATCTCCCATCAGAGATGGACTAGAGGATCACATTTTTAGACAGACCCAAAGTATGAATTTCTTTTTTTTGACTATACTTATTTGATACAAGGGAAAGTTTCTATTGGAAGGCAAGGGTGAGTTAATAGGGATAAAGATAGACAGATAGGCAGAGAGAGAGAGAGAGAGAGAGCAGAAGGAGAGAGAAAGAGCATCATTTTAAAAACAAAACACGAAGGACTCACAAATTTTATCAATGCTGTATTAAATTTGCTATACACTTTTAAAAATACTTAAAGGGAAGTTAATGGCTTAATTTACAGATCTTTTTTATTCTTTATATGGATGGAAAATGTTCATGTTTGTTGACTATTGTCAAACTTATAATAACAAAGAAATTTTTAACTTTGTTAGAAAGATTTTATTTATTTTGAGTTTTACATTTTCCCCCAATCTTGCTCCCCTCCCCCATCCCCCATAGAAGGCAGTCTGTTAGCCTTTATGTTGTTTCCATGGTATACACTGATCTGAGTTGAATGTGATGGGAGAGAAATCATATCCTTAACAGAAAAAAATAAAGTATAAGAGATAGTAAAATTACATAATAAGATATCAGGGTGGTTTTTTTTAAATTAAAGGTAATAGTCATTGATCTTTGTTCAGATTCCACAATTCTTTCTTTGGACACAGATGGTATTCTCCATCACATATAGCCCAAAATTGTCCCTGACTGTTGCCCTGATGAGATGAGCAAGTCCATCAAGGTTGATCATCACCCCCATGTTGCTGTTAGGGTGTACAATATTCTTCTGGTTTTGCTCATCTCACTCAGCATCAGTTCATGCAAATCCCTCCAGGCTTCCCTGAATTCCCATCCCTCCTGGTTTCTAACAGAATAATAGTGTTCCATGAAATACATATACATATACATATATACACGTATATATATTATATATATATATGTATATATATATATATATATATATATATATATATATATATATTCCACAGTTTGTTAAGTCATTCCCCAATCACAAAGAAATTTTTAAAAAAATAAACATAAGGAATAGAACTAAGAGTAGTCACAAAAAAATTTACCTGGCACAAGATATACTCAAATTTCTTCTCCTCCTTACCTAGATTCAAGGCTTTAAATCCCTTTAGAAAGAATCAAGAACAAGATACAACTATAGGAGCCAATTTACCTAGTAAAGCTAGTAATTCTTTGTTAGGCAAATAAAAAACCTCAGTCTGGTGAATTTTTCCAAAGACAACTTTCTAACTAAAAGAATTTAAAAGATTTTCATATAACTCTTAATTATAAGATTAAGATCCTGGAAATATCCAACTAAGCAAAAAGAATTTGACCTAGAGTAGAATATTTCTTGGTCAATCAAGTTATGTAAACCTAGTTTATACTGTAAAATTCAAGAATTTTGCATTCAACCCATTCATCCCAATTATAATAGTCAGAAGTTGAAAAACTTTCCCTTATAATCTGATATCCTTGGTAACAAGTTAACAAAAGCTTAGACACTGGCTATCAATTCAAATTTTGGAATCAATGTCCACAAAAGTTTTAACCTTTTCTAGTTAAGACTTTTTTTTGCAGTCCTCTATAAGGTTGGCCTTATTGCTTGCCAAAAAAAAGTCTATACTCAGTAATAAAACTATTCATCACAAACATTTCCCTTCAAACAATATTCTTTAATATTGTATATTTAATTGCATATTTAATATTGTATAAATATTGTGTATTTAATATTTAATATTGTATACCCTAACAGCTGTGATTTCATCACATTGTCTTTAGTCCTTGAAATGGCTCTACTCTTCCAAGCCTTAGGAAACAGATCTATCAAAAAACCCTTATTAAATGCCAACTATTTTGCATTGTGCTAGTCCCTAAGAATACTAAGACAAAAATTAAATAGTTCCTGCTCCCAAGGAGTTTACATTAGATTAAAAATATACATATTAAGAATAATAAAAAGATATAAAAGATAATAGAAGGCGCAGGAAGGAGAAAAAGAGAAGCCTCATGTAAAAGTAGTTTGACTTAAACACTGAATGAAACCAGGAATTCTTAGAGATAGAGGTAAGGAAGAAATATATTCCAGACATCGGTGACAGTTTGTGGAAAGGCACTGAGATGAAAGGAATATCTCATGTGAAGAAGAATAAGAAAGCCAGTTTGGTTAGACAGTGGCATTTGTGAAAAGGTATAATGTATAATTGGTCTGGTCAAGTTAGAGCCAAGTTGTAAAGGGTTTTAAATGCCTAACATGGGAGCATGGGAGTCTGTATTTGATCTTTAAAAAAAACAAAGGAGAACCATTGGAATTTATTATGCAGGAAACTAACATGGTCAGATCTGTACTATAGGAATAAGGGATATATCACCCTGGTTACTCAGAGGAGAATGAACTAGAGAGGGGGAGGGGCTTGAGGTGGAAAGGCCAATTAGGAAGCTACTGCCATAGCCAAAGACAGGTGAAAAGTACTGAGGTCCTGAACCAGGGGCAGTGGTCATGTGAGTAGAGATGATGGGATGGATGTTGGAGATGCTTTGGAGGTGACAGCAACAAGATCACAATATTAAAATGCTGATTAGATATATATGGCAGGAGACAGGTGGCACAGTGGCCTTAGGCAAGCCACTTAACTCCACTGCCTTGGAAAAATCCAAAAAAAAAAAAAACAAACCCAAACAGATATATATGGCAGATGGGAGGAGGGGAAATGATTCCACTTCCCTCACCATGCCCCTAGCAGGTCATTACCACCTTCATCCCCCACACCCCAAAGCAATTATCTGTTTTTTTCTCCCATTAAAAAATAGGTTCCTTGAGGCAGAAAATGTCTTATTTTTCGTATTTGTATCCATGCACTTATTAGCACAGAACCTGGCACACAATAAGCATATAAAGACATAAATGCTTTATCTGTGTGTAACAGAGATACTACATATGTAGGTTCAAATGGAAAAAAAGTATTGGTGTACTTATTAAATCACAATACTCATTTCTCAAAACCATCCACCAAGGATGAGCATAAGTTTTTATTAAAACTAGTCGATTTTCATTTTGCCAGATGTCAAACAGTTGTTTTTGGAAGTCAATCATCATTGTATTTTCCACAAGTTAATTAATCCACTGAAACTCTTCTTTTGGAAGATTAATTTAAACAGGTTAAAAAATTTTGTTTCCAAGTTAAGTGTGAGGCTATGAAAGATTTCACAGACAACATATTTTTTGGCAAAAAAAGCTTAGTTTTAAATGCCTTGCTAATCCTGGTGGCTTCACTTTATCCCTAGCTAATACCTCAAGGCACAATGTATATACATTTAAGATGAGATACGTAATTAATAATAGTGGACATGAATACAGATTCGAAATAATCTTAATAATTTCAAATTGTGAGGTCTAATTAGTCATTGTTTTTAATTGTAATGTGACTAGCAAAAAGTGTCAGCTCTGCCACATGTTCACCTTCTCCACAATATTAGTGTTTTTTTGCTAGAAACTTTTTTAACTGATAGATTTTGTTAGCAGCTAATTTAGTTAAAGTTAGAACATACAATCCAAAAAACCATCTTATTCAGACACATATACATTGAAAGAAAGTAAATGGCTTCAACTCTTCCACAACTATGGAATTTTCTGTCTTTCCTCAGGTCACCCTGAAAATAATACATGATACAAATTACCTAATCTCACTTTGAGAATTTAAGTTTTAATCTACAGATCACTAGTCAAACTTAATTTGTTTTTTAAATATAAATTTAAGTATTAATTTTTCTTCTTGTGTGCCAATGGAACATATTATATGCCTCCTTACATGTCTATACCCAATATGAAGATCATTGCTGTGACTAATCTCTAAAAACCTAGGCCAAATTCACTTAAGAACCATGTAAATTCATCATGGTGAAACCTTTTAAATAAAAATAATTTCCTGGTATGTGGTTTTACATTTTAAAGTGCTTTCCTTAAGACAACTCTATAAAGTATTATTCTCATTTTATAAGGAGAATTTGAGTCTCAAAAAAGTTAAGTGATTCACCCATGACAATCCAGCTAATATAGGATTATAGGATTTAGGAAAAGAAAGGAAATTTAAAAGTTTATCTATTCCAACCCTCTAACAATTTCATAGATAAGGAAATTGTGATCCATAAGTGTTCAGTGTCCCAAGTTCACAGTATGGATTTAAATTGAGATTCTCTGACTCTAAATTTAGTGTTCTTTCTACTGTTATGATTGCATGTGAAAGGTGACAACTTCACATGGTCTCTACATGCTCTGAGAAGTCAATGTCAAATAGAATGATGAAAAGAGACAGAATAGATAAGAACTTTGTTGCACCAAGATTCATATATACTGAGGAACAACCCAAATCTATTCAGATGGTCTGAGAGTCATGTGGGCTGGTCCAGGTAGAGGGAAGAAAGAAAGGGGAAGGTGTTGACTTTTAACAACAAAGGACTATATCAGTTTCTTTGAAAAGGGAAGGAAGAGTTTTCTTGACAGTCTAGGAACTCAGGCATGATCCACTCTACATTCTGGGGAGGTTTTGATCAGGTTAAATAAAACCTGTCCAAGAGTCAATATCTTATCAGTCTAAGCTTTTGCAAGAGGTCAGAGGGTCTTTTTAATGAAGCAAAAAGAAATGATATTCTTAGAACTTGCCTAAACTGGCACATAATCCAGAGACTTTACAAGTTTACATTAAGAGTACATTAAGAGATTACTGTCTAGGAGGCGGAGCCAAGATGGCGACAAGAGCAGAACATCTCTTAGGCACTCTCTCATAAAACTTCTAAACTAAGGACTCTAACTAGACTTTCGAGAGACAGAACCCACAGAGGGACCCAGTGAGGCAGTTCTCCTACTCAAGGTAACCTGGAAAAGAGCAGAAAGGCTCTGCTCCCCAGGGTCGGAGGGGCAGCCTGCCAGAGGGGTGGCCCACCAGAGCAAAAGAACTTCAGCCTCCCAGAGGCAACCCGGGCTCATAGCAGCGGGGGGAGTCTCCTGAGCTATACCCCGGGGAGCACCGGGAACAAATTGGGGGAACAGCGGGGGACCTCTGCCAGAGTGAGCACATGGAGCCCAGCCCTCAGGGCACACAGCAAGCAACCCAGATCCAGGAAACAGAAACAGGTGGAGCAGGTAAGCAGGAGCCCCCAGGGCAAGAGCAAGCTAAGCCTAGGGTGGGGAGTGAAGAGAGAGAGACTGCAGAGCTCTGTCCTCTGCCCCTGGAACAGGACTCTGGGGCTCTGACCACATTCAGATCCTGATAGCAGTCTAGGCCCCCCATTGAACAGCAAGGACCCCCCCACCTCATCCCTGTGGCAGAGGGGGCGCATATGGCCATACACAGACCAGGAGGGAGGACAGAGCCTCACATACTGAGACCCTTGTGGGAGTGTCCCAAAAGCTCAGAAAGCACCCCAAAACCAGGCTTAGGCTGGGAAAATGAGCAAGCAGAGAAAAAAGAGGTACACCATTGAGAAATATTTTGCCTGTGAGCCCAAGAAAGATCAAAACACTCAATCTGAAGATGAGGAAGCACAAGCTCCTGCATCTAAAGACTCCAAGAAAAACAGAAATTGGGCTCAGGCTATGATAGAGTTCAAAAAAGACTTTGAAAATCAAATGAAGGAATTAGAAGAAAAACTGGGAAAAGAAATGAGATGCAGGAAAAACAAGAAAATGAAGTCAGCAGCCTAGTCAAGGAAATCCAAAAAAATGCTGAAGAAAATAGCATGCTTAAAACCAGCTTAGGTCAAATGGATAAAACAGTTCAAAAAGTTATTGAGGAGAAGAATGCTTTAAAAAGCAGAACTGGCCAAATGGAAAAAAAAAAGATAAGAAAGCTCTCTGAGGAAAACAAATCCTTCAGACAAAGAATAGAACTCAGGGAGACTGATGAATTTATGATAAATCAGGACTCAATACTTCAAAACCAAAAAATTAAAAAGAAAAAGAAAATGTGAAACATCTCATTGAAAAAAACAGCTGATATGGAAAACAGATTTAGGAAAGATAATTTAAAAATTATTGGAATACCTGAAAGTCATGATCAGGAAAAGAGCCTTGACATCATTTTCAAAGAATTACTACAGGAAAATTGCCCTGATATCCTAGAAGCAGAGGGCAAAATAGAAATGGCGAGACTCCACCGATCCCCCCAAGAAAGAGATCCAAAAAAAACCAACCCCCAGGAATATTACAGCCAAGTTCCAGAACTCCCAAGTCAAAGAGAAAATATTACAAGGAGCCAGAAGGACACAATTCAAATACCCTGGAGCTACAATCAGGATCTCACAGGATTTAGCAGCAACTACATTAAAAGCTTGTGGGGCTTGGAATATAATATACCGGAAGGCAAAAGAGCTTAGAATGTAACCGAGAATCAACTACCCAGAAAAACTGAATGTCTTCTTCCAGGGAAAAAGATGGACTTTCAATGAACCAGGGGAATTTCAAATGTTCCTGTTGGAATGGCCAGAGCTAAACAGAAGGTTTGATCTTCAAGTACAGGACTCAGGTGAAGCACAGAGAGTGGAGGAGAAGGGGAAAATATGAGGGAGTTAATGATGAACTGCATGTATTCCTGTATAGAAAAATGACACTGATAATACTCATATGAACCTTCCCAGTTAATAGAGCAGGTAGAGGGAGCTTTTACAGTTGAAGCACAGGAGAAAGCTGAATTTGAAGATAAAATATGGTATAAAAATGGAGTCAACATGGGGAGTAATGGGAGAAAGAAAAAGGAGAGGGAGAATAGGCCAAGATATTTCATATAATAAGATTTTTCTTTATTACAATGAGCTATTGCAATGACATGGAAGCGGGGAAGACAAGGGGGAATGAGGGAATCTTTGCTCTCATCAGAGGAAACAGTATATATATACATATATATATATATACACACACACACACACACACACACACACACACACACACACATACACACACTCAATGGGTTATAGGCATCTGGAGTAAGAAGGAGAGAAGGGGGAAGGGGGGGGGGGATGCCAGTGACAGAGGAGAGGATGGACCATGGGGGGAGAGTTGTCAGATATAACACATTTTCTTTTTTACTTCTTGCAAAGGGCTGGGATTGGATGGCCTGTCTGGGACCATAGGGCCAGGTGGATGCTGGGCCTAAGGGGTGGTGGTATGGGGGCTCAGGGCCTCTTGGCCCCAGGACCAGGGATCTGTCTGCTGCGCCACTCAGCTATCCTACAGCAGAGTCAGAGTGAAAGGAGAGAGAAAATATAGTACATGGTAGTAGAGAAATAAGAAAGGAGGGAGTTGTGATCAGCAATGGCAATGGTGGAAAAATATGGAAGTAACTTTTGCAATGGACTTATCATAAAGAATGTGATCCACCCATGACAGAGTTGGTGGTGTTGGAACACAGATTGAAGCATTATTATTATTATTATTATTATTATTATTATTATTATTATTATTGTTTGGGGAGTACAGGGCAAATGGGGCTGGGTGACCCGCCTGGGGCCACATAGCAGGGTGATTGTTGGGTGTCTGAGGCCAGATTTGGACCCAGGTGCTCCTGGCTCAAGGGCCAATGCTCTGTCCACCACCCAGCCACCCCTATTATTACTATTTTATTTTATTCGGGGTCTTTTTTCTTTTTTCTGGTTTTTGCAGGGCAGTGGAGTTGGGGTGGCTTGCATGTCACACATCTGGGTGATTGTTGGGATATGGGCTCAGGTGCTCCTGGCTCCAGGGCTGGTGCTCCATCCACTGCACCACCTGGCCATACCTACAATTACTGCTATTATTTTTTTAATTTTTTTTCTCTTCCCTTTACTTCATCACTCAAGTGAGTCTATATTTTGGGGGGAGGGGTATTTTGTTTACTCTTAAACAAGAATATTTTATTAATGTATAAAAATGTATATATTTGTACAAAATGAGAATAAATATTAAATAAAAAAATAAGTACATTAAAATTGTACTAGGATATATAGCATGTTGGGAATGAAATGACATGAGTTTTAATGTTGACTCAACAAATTAAAATAATATTGCCTCTTCAAATTAAAATAATCACTTCTTAATCTAAATATTTTCTTAATCAGATTTTATTAAAGTATAGCAAATCTTCAATGGTATTTACAATGAGAACTAAATAAAACCAGTCATTTTACTTATTCAAATATTTTCCCCCACTTACATTTTAGTAGCTCCCACATACTGATATAACTTAAGAAAAAAAATTAAAAATGCTTCCTCTCTGCATCTCCTTCAACTTGGCTAACACTACCTGGGGCAAATAGAAAATTTGAATTTAATTAAGTTTCTCTAGTGACCTTCATTAAAATACCTGGTGTAGAACTTACAATTTGAGGTTAATTATTTATTCATCAGTTTCTTCACCTGTAAAATGAAGATTAAAAAAGGATAATCTCTAATTTTTATAATTTTAAGTGATCAATAAAGTTCTTCTAGTGATCACAGAATCTTTTAAATTGTCAAGGACATCTAGTTCAACTGCATCTAAACCAAAAACAAACAATAAATGGCCAATGGCTTTACTTGAAAACCTCTAATAAGGAAGAACATATTACCTCTTGAAATAGTTGCTTTCACTTGTATCATCCACTCAAAGCATGAAGGTCTGCCCTCTAACACCAAGGAGAATAAAATCAATCTTTCTCCATAATATAGTCTTTTAAATCCTTTAAAGTAACTGCCATATCCCTGCTAAATTTTCTCTGTAAGACACTAAATATTCCCAGTTCTTCCCATCAATTCTCATATAGATTTTGGACTATCATGGCTACCCTCCCCTCTGGACATTCTCCACCTTATTCAGGTCCTTTCTAAAATATTGCACCCAAAATTGAATATAATATTTCACATGTGTACTAAACAGGACAAAGTACAGTAAGGTTATATCAATATAACAAGTATTTATTTATTTATTTATTCGAGCCCCAGATTTATGATCTATTCTTAATTAAACCAGGTTGACGCTTTGTGATCATTTTCTTTTCTAGAAACTTACTGACTATCCCTTTAATTATATATTTAAGAATTTTGGTTGAATATGGATGGGCCCAGTTTACGTTCCATAGAGGAGGAAGGAAAAGAAGCAGTGGTCTGAAGTCTTCTTGTCACTGGTCACAAACACACAATTTATTATTAGCCAATAGTTTATAGATCCTTTTTAACTTAGTCTAAAATTCCTCAAATTAGAGAAGCAAATATCTCACTTGTCCATTCCCTTTTGCAAGCAAATGACTGAAAATAATATGTCCACTTCCCAGAGAAATAACATTTTTCAAAATGCTTTATTCTGAGCTTCTGTGAATAGAATAGTCTAAGAAAAACTGCCCCAGTTAAGCACAACTTAGTTTTGATAAAGGAAGAGAAACAGAATAAGCATTTATTCTCTTATTGCTAAGTGCTTTAGAAAGAATTCACTTGAGAATCACAACTCTGGAAGGAAGGTGCTATTATTACCCTTTACAATTGAGGGAACTGAGACAAATAGAAATTAAGTGACTTACCCAGGTTTTCATAGCTAATAAATGCTGATGGCTAGAACATCTGAATTCTGGTTTCTTTGACATGAGGCCCGGATGCCTTTCAATCCAGGAAATCACTAATTATCAATGCCTTTCAAAATGTTAAATTATCCCTCTCCAGCTTGCTTCTTTGCAAAAATATTTCCATACTTTAAGAATCAGATATGTATCTTTTACCTTCATGTTTAAGAAAATGATTTTGGAAGGTTTAGAATGTCAAATTTAGAAATTGATTTAGGAACTTTAGAAAAAGAAAATATATATATATATATATATATCCACACGATGTCAGTGTGCAAAAGACAGAGCTATTTTCCACCTTTCCCACTCCCCCCCAAAAAAACACTATAGCAAACATATCCTACCAGGAACAAAGGACAGTTGGGAAAAGGAGATCTTCAGCAGATTAAGAAAAGTTTATCTTCTGGACCAAAGTTAGTAGTAATTTTCCTTATTCCATCCCCCACCACCTGCATATTAATGCATAAAATTCCTTTAATGACCTTACATAATTAGATTTAAAAATGTAGAATACAAGTGGTGGTTGAGGTAACACACTGAAAACCCTCATCTTCACTAAAAATATAATCAATCAGCAATAAATTACTGACATTTGATTTTTTTATGCCCTGTACAACAAGAAAAATAATACTCATACTAATTAAACAGGATTTTTTTTAATGTAAAAGTACATAAATGTGTGGTGTTTATTACGATCTATCTAGAAAGATGCTGTTGGGTAAAAGCACCAGGATTTTGAATTTATTTATGGTCTCAGGGAAAGGTACAAAGGATAAATGTTTAACAATTTCAAAGCCAGGAGGGGTAGATTTTAAAACTGAATCCTCTTATTCTTATCTCTTCCCTTTCTCAAACCTAGTTAAATTTAATTTAATGTAAAGTCTTAGGAACAAATGCAAATAATTTAAGGAAAATGTGATAATGAGGAAACTAAGTGAACCCTTATTTCCTGAAAAGTAGGAGTTAGTCACCAACAAATGGGGGGAATGACACAAAACAGGAAGACTAAGCAAATTATTCAATGCATTTCCAATTTGGTTGAATATGGATGGGCCCAGTTTACCTTCCATAGAGGAGGAAGGAAAAGAAGCAGTGGTCTGAAGTCTTGTCACTGATCACAAACACACAATTTATTATTGAGTTGAATATTCATTCCCAAAGGGTTTGTTAATTGAGGCATTACTGGTGAGGTAAGAATTTACTATTTCAAGATAAAAGATCAAAAAGAAATTTTTTTCCTCCAGAGTACAGAATGCCACTTGGTACCAATGACTGCTTTTCAAATAACTTTGAAGTTAACAGTTTAAAATTCAAGTAAATCCCTTTGATATTCTTTTATACCAACTTGTTTAAAGGGTTAGAAAACCTAAATATCTAAGTTTAGTGATTCGTAAGTATTAAAATCAAGTTTGTTTTTTTAAAGTTCCAAAGTTGTTGTATATTTGACTATTTAGTGCAATCATATTAGCAACTGATGCTAGGATCCATAATTAAAGAATACTAAGTTGCAAAGTACACACATTAAAAAGCATAGCACAGTCTTTAATTCCTTACAATAACCTCAAAAATAATGAAAATAAATATATAGGTCAGGGCAAAAAGGAAGAAGGAAGAGGTACAAAAATGTCTGGGCTGAACAAAAAATAACTGATACTTATCAAGGATCTACTGTGTATAAGGTACTATATGTAAGATACCAATGACCAAGCAGGACTAAATTTTCCTTCAATTTAGCAATGCTGGTTTAAGGATATTTTCTTAAATATACAATATATTTTGTTGAGGGCAGTTAGAGTGGATAGAGCTCCAGGCCTGGAGTCAGGAAGACCTATGTTCAAATCTAGCCTCAGACATTAGCTGGGCAAGTCACTTAAACCAAACAGCCTTATCTGTAAAAAGATCAGGAGAAAGAAATTACAAACCACTCCAGCTACTTTGCCAAAAAAAGAAAAAAAAAACAAAATGGGGTCACAAAGAGTAACTGAAATGAGATTGTAAGGAAATACAGTCAAATATGTCCTTCAGGATACAAGGGGAAATGCAATAAAAAAAAAGTTATATAGTAGAAAGAAAACAGAATTTGAAGTCAGATGACTGGAATATGAATCTCAGTAGTGCTACTTACTACCTGGGTAACTGCAAATCACCATCTCTGAGCTTCATTTTCTTCACATGTAAAATGAGGGCAATGAGAGGAGGTTATGGAAAGTAGAAAAAGCACTGCCTGTGAGTCAGAGGCCCTCATAAAGTCTCAGAGAAGATGCTTATTCACTATGTGACATTGAGCAAGTAACAATCTGCAAAGGCAGGTTCAAAAGAAAAAGTTTGTTCTAGAAAGCCTATGGGCTCCTTTCCAACTCCATCTAGGATCCTATTAAGAGGAGGGATGAATTAGGCTAAATGATTTCTAAAATTCCTTCCATTTCTGCCCTTTTACTCCAAATTTTATAAAACATCGATTTTTAAAAACCACATATAGCATAGTAATCAGTCTAAAAGAGGAGCTCCTCTACATCCCCTTCTCTCCAGTAACACACTTTATTCATGACCTCATCCTCTTCCTCCCTGTCCTATCTCATCTCTCCCTCCTCCAATAGCTGCCAAATTCATTTTCTGAAGACCATGTCACTGCCCCTACTCAATAAACTACTTATGTCCTGTCTACTTTACAAGCCAGTACAAATTCTATTTGGCATTTAAAGCTTTCATAACCTGGCCTTTTCTGCCTTTCCAGGGTAATACATTACTTTCTTCTTGTTACTCCTCACATTCTATCTCCTATCTTCTAACCATTGCATTGCTTTGTCCCTCTTGTCTGGAATGATCACTTGTTTTCTTCTTATCTTTTGGTCTCTCTTATATCGTTGGCTCCTTACAAGTATCAGAATAGTTCCACCTTCTGCAAAAGTACTTTCTCCAACTACCCTAATTTGTTAGTGCCTTTCCCTCAAAAATGACCTTGAATCTACTTTATATACATATGCATATATGTACATGTTATTGCCTCCATTTGAATTTAAGTTCCTTGACCCTATTCTTGCTTTTTCCCTTTATATCTCTAGTGTAACTACAGTATCTGGAACATAGTAAGGGCCTAATAAATACTACTTAGTTGACCAGTCTTGCTCTAATTCAAATATGATTGATGGTATATGTGTGTATGTACATACACATACACAGATGTATATATATGCAGATGCTTTATCTACTGTGTATATACACATATATAGATATCCACACTTATACACACATGCACGCGCATGTGTGTGTGTGTGTGTGTGTACATATTAGCTGTGTGACCTTGGGCAAATCACTTATTTCTGTTTGCCCAAATCCAATGGAGAAGGAAATGGCAAATCACTCAGTATCTTTGCCAAGAAAAATCCTATGGGGTCACACACTAAACAACATTAATATAGACAGCTTTTTAAAAATAGCATTAATTTTCCATTTTTTTATACTAATGATGAAAAAGTTTACAATTATTTCAGCTGCAATAATTTTATTTAATGTCTTTAAAATCAATGCCAATTTTTTTATCTAATAGGCTAAGAATATATAGCAATAACAAATTATAATTCTGTTCAGGTTTCATAAAAAAACTATAAAATAATTTAAATAGTAATTGTGAATAACACTTTTACCTTGTTAGTTTGTTGTTGTTTTTAAAGGAAAACCTAAAAAAGGTTTCTATAGTTTCAAACCTTGGTGAAGATCACTCAAGAAGACTGTTCAACAGTTTGCACTTTACATACAACTGTTGTGATTAATTAGAAGTTATGGAATGACTGTCACACTAATAACCAATCATAATCATCCTTAGGCATTTACTCTCTGACATCCCATCTGTTTCTTCATCAATAAATCCAACACATCTGAGTCACCAATTCTTATGATATATACATATATCATATATAGAGAGAGGTATAAACACATACATATACCATAATTGTGTAGTTCATTAGTGGCACCTACCATCCTGTAAAAATTTACGATCAGAAATCATATATATTTGTCAGATAAGCTCTAGGATAAAGTTATCTGTAATTGGGCTGAAAGATCAAATGGTTCACAAACTAGGCCACAAAGGATCCATCATGTTTTCTGAATGAGTGGATACTTTGATTCAACTTTTCCCCTCGTACTTAGTTTCTGTATTTATCATTTAAAAAGTAGATGATGTAAATATTTTGTTAAGCAAACCATAAAGTATAGTTATCTGTTATTACTAATAGATTTCTCACTCCCTTCAGTCAGGCCCTGCATTATTGGATTCTTCTCATTAACATTTATTCAATTGTTTTGTCCTACCTTATACAAAGAATACTGGAGTCAGAATCCTGTTTGAAACGTGATTTCAATGTCATAAAATTTAAGTAGGCTTAAAATCCAGGTAAGAAAGGAAACTACAGTTGCTTTTCAATAAAGTCAATTCAATTCTCCTTATTATTATTATTATTATTATATAAAAGCTTGTAACAGAACATAATTTCAAAAGTAAAACCATCAGCTATTGCACAAAGTTTCTTGAACATACATCACTTCTACACTTGTGTAATATTCCAAGAACTAAAGCTGCAAGAAAATTCACAAATCTGGTAGAAGAGCCAGCAGAATGCTCCTAGATGATAATTCTACAATGAGCAAAGGATGGTACTAAAGCAGAAGCAAACAACAACAATAACAACAAAATCCAGTTGTAGCCTTCAGAGAGTTTACTTGGAGGAAAGAAAGGAGATGAAGATACATATGCTCATTCATGTAAATAAATACAAGAAAATTTGAGGAAGAAAAGAGTACTAAGAACTATCAGCTAAGCCTAACAACAATGGAAGCCAAAGAATACTTATGAGAAGTACTACTTTCCCCAATTTCGCAACAGAAGGAATTATCTTTGCAAAGGCATTGCAGCAAGAGAGGGAATATGAAATAAGGTTGTAAAGATAGAATGGAACTAATATGTAAAGAACTTTAAATGTCAAGCTAAAGAATACAACATGGGGCAGTGAGGTGGAGTAGTAAATACAGCTCCAGCTCTGGAATCTGGACCTGAATTCAAATTTGGCCTCAGACATTTAATACTTAGCTTGGTCAAGTCACTTAACCATTGTCTAGCCAAAAAAAAAAAAAAGAAAAGAAAAACCCATGACAAATTCAAATTTAGGTTTTCAAATTTGCGTATTTCTTAAAACATATTTGAAGTAATGGGTACAACTATCAGCCTCATATGATAGAGGAGGTACTGGTGTTCCCAAGAGGTTGCATGACTTTCCCAAAATGCAACCTGAATTCAAACTCAGTTCTTCTAAAGCCAAAGTTTTCTGCAGCTGTCCTCTACTTCTCAACCACAATCGTCCTACTTTGAACCTCTACTTCCTGTTGAACATTTTTTATTTCTTTTACTAGGTTTCTTAACACAAAAATCTTGACAATACATCCCAGAGTCTCAGATATCTCAGATATCCCCAAAATGATTTATTTACACGACCAAGGTGCGTGCCATCTCTCTGAACAATCAGGGAATAACCCATTTGGTCCAAAAATTACACTAAAAATAAATGCCTTTAAAGAGTAAGCTGAAAGTTCTTTGCAGTCCAACTGCAGAGGTTACATCAAAGGATATCAATTCAAGGAGATTAATAGTCCATTAAGTGGCATCCATCAGATCATCAAACATTAAAAAGGCAGCCCAAAGCACTTACAAGCCTGCGAACTTGCCCTAAAATTCTCGTTTGATACATTAAATTTTCCTAATAAATTTCCGCTTCGACAAAGCCCAAGAGCAACCGGGAGGGTGGGATTTCAGTTCCCTCGACACCCGTCTGTTTACTATTTTATCAGACCTAACTTTAGGCACATGCCATCCCGCCTCGGCGCCCCCGGGAGGGCGGGCAGCCGCCGCCGCACCGCAGGAAGCTTGCCAAGACGCGCGTGTGCGGGCACTGTGTGGCCCAGGGCGGCACGTGCCCGGGGGCCGGGGGGCCTCGGACCGGGGCTCGGGCGCGGAGGAGCGCGGAGGGGCCCCGTGGGGGCGGGGCCCCGCGGGCGGAGGCCTCCCGGGGCGAGGTAGGAAGTAGAGCCTCGGCGCTTCTGGGGAGAGGCGCGGGGGGGGGGGGGGGCCGGGGCCTGCGGGAGGGGCTGAGGCGCCGGGCGGGCCCCGGGGATCGGCTGCGGCCTCGGAGCTGCACCCGGGAAGACCCCGGAGCCCCCGCGGCTGCGGGAGGGGGAGGGGCGGGGCGCCGCCCCGAGCCCCGCCGCCCCCACGGCCCTTACCTGGGCCCGCGGGCCGGCTCCGCGCCGTCTCCTCCTCTCCTCCGCTCGCCTCTCTCTCCTCCTAGACTCCCGGGCGCTCCTCGGCGCCCGCTTCCTCCTCCCCCGCCCGGAGCCGGGCCACCCTCAGCCGCCGCCGCCGCCGCCTCCTCAGTATTGTCATTGAGCCGCCCGGGCACGCTCCCGAAGGCGCGCCCCCGCCGTCGCCCAGGCAACCGGCGGCCCTCGAGAACGCGCCTCCCGCTCCTGCCCGCCCCGGAGCCGCGTTCCGGCACCGCCCGCTCGGGCGCGGCAGCCAATCGGAAGAGAGGCGCTCGCGAGGGCTGCGCAGGGCGGGCCGAGCCGCGCAGCCGCGCCCCGCAGCCTGGCTCCCTCCCTCCCTCCCCGGGGGCTCCGAGCCGGCCGGAGGCCTGAAGGCAGGATCTGCTGAGTCAGGAGAGAAGGGGAGGCGGAACCGCCGGAACCGGGAACGGAAAGCTACGTTTAAACCGGCCCGGAGAGCGTGCCCGGAGCCCGCGCCGAGCCGGGCCGGAAGGGGTGACTCGAGCCGCCGGCGCGGGGAAGGGGCCCTCGAGCTCTGCGGCAATCGACAATTTAAAGGCCTTCCGTGCCCTTTTGGGGGGTTGTTTTTGAGGTTTTTGCAAGGCAAATGGGGTTAAGCGGCTTGCCCAAGGCCGCACAGCTAGGTCATCATTAAGTGTCTGAGGCCGAATTTGAACCCAGGGACTCCTGACTCCAGGGCTGCACCGCCTAGCCGCCCCTTCAGAATAAGTTTAAAAATAAGTTGAGAAAATGCTAAATTTCAGTTAGAGTGAAAATAAAGATGTAATTTTTTTTTCCTATTCAAGTTGATGAACTCCCTGAAATCTGTCCAAAAGGCTGAGTATCCCTGTAAAAGGCAGAAGTGGGGGGTGGGGAGGTACTGATGTTGCGTCATCGGTGCCAGAACGTATTCAGGGCTTGCACCCCCGGCTTCCCAACTCCATCTCTCTCAGTTGCTAGACATCTAGTCACGGAATTAAAAGGTTATTGCTCAGTACCTGACCTCAGAAGTCGGACTTGAGAAATGTTGGATTCCTCTGTAAGATAACAGACCTTGAGTCAAGACTCCACTACTCCCCCAAGCATCCCATTCTAAGGACATTTTTGTCTTTTCATCAAGCCTAAATTTGCTTCTCTGAAAAATCTACTTATCCTTCTGCCTTTCAGAGGCAAACAAAACAAGTTTAACCCCAGCTCAAAGTTTCAGAGAGTAAAGTGACTGACCATCACTAGTCCCTGAGGGTAAGTAACCCGAACCAAAGCCATAGCCCAGGTCTCTCCTTGGACACCTAAAACTTGGAATCTGCCTGGGCCCTCTTCTCTATTCGTCTATATTTTCCTACTTAGTGATTTCACCAACTCCTTTGAGTTCCCTTAAGTCTGCAGACATAACTCTCAGATCTCTATATCCAGCGCTAGTGTCTCCTGAGCTCCAACCCCACACCATGATTGCCTTTTGGATGGAATGTCTTATAAGTGTCTCAAATTCAAAATGTCCAAAACAGAACTCATGGTTTTAACCAAAAAAAAAAAAATTCACCAGTTTCTGACTTGCCTTTTCCTGGTGAGAATATCATTACTCTGTCAACAAAAACAGATTCAATACTACCATCCCCATCCTTCACAGTCTCCTTCATACCCTGTGTCTGATCAGTTGGCAGGTCCTCATAGCCATTAACCAATACATAGCCAATAACAAATGCTCTCATTTGATCCTCACAACAATTTTGGGAGGTAGGTAATATTTTTAGCCCCATTTTACAGTTGAGGAAACTGAAGCAAATAGAGGTTAAGTGCTTTGCCCAAGAGCATACTGATAAGCCACTGTCTCTGGCTAGATTTGAACTCCTCTTCCTGACTCCAGTTCTGGGGCTTGATCCACTGTGCCACCTACCATCTACCTATCCTAATTCAGCTTTCACTAGTTCATACCTGGACTATTGCAACAACCTTTCAATTGGTCTTCTTGACAATCTCTCCAATTCATCTTTACATGGATGTCATAGTGATTTCACTAAAATAGAGGTCTCACCATGAAAAATCTGGGCTCGAGCAACTCTGCTAAAATAAAGTATCAACTCATCCACTGACCATTTAAAAACCTTCACAATCTGGTTCCAGACTACTTTTACCAACATTTTACACAGTACTTCCCTTTACATACTCCACATTCCAGCCAAACATCTCCCCACACATAGAGGATGATCTATCTCTTATCTCCAAACCTTTGCACCTACTGAATGAACCCCATACCTTGAAATCACTCCCCCAATCTCTGCCTTTTCAAATCCCAAGCTACCACCAAGTAATACCATTTACATGAAACCTCTGATTCTCTCAGCTACTAGTACCCTACCCCCAAATAGCTTTGTATTTACTTCGAATGTAGTTTATATTTGGGTGGGAGGGAGGGAAGGAATGATGAAGGAGGAAAATAAGGGGGAGGGGAAAGAAAGAAAAGGAAGGAGTGAAAATATGGTTATGATTGGAAAGGAAAGGAAGCAAAAGAAGGAAAATGGGTGGGAGGAAGGGAAGTAGGAGGGAGAGAATGATGGAACAACGGAGGGATAGATCTGTTCTGGAAGAAAAGGAAGAAGTGGAAAAAGGAAGGTATGTAGGGTCAACAACTTTTAATTCCCAACATTAATATTCTTAAATTGTTTTTTCCTCCATTCTACTATCCTGATCACTCAACTTGTTCTGATTCACTCCTATTCACTTAGGCCTCATGTTTTACTAACTTCTATCTTCATCTTCCATCTTTCCCAGCCAAGGCATAGATCTTTCATGTGTAGTCTCCATCCTATTTCTAACTTTTAGTTTGCAATATGTCTGTTAGGTGTATGTTTCTATACATTTAAGTGTATGCAAAACTACACATTTATGTGTATTCAAAACTAAATATTTGGCTAAGTTCCAAAAGACAAATTTTTTTTTGTATTCCATAGGATTTTGGAAGATTTGAAGCATTATTCTAACTAGATAGTTAATCATGTATTAGTACATCTCTTATAATAGCAAAAGCTCACTCTTGTGTAATAAGACATATTCAGCACTTCCCTCAACAACCACATGAATCAACTAGTGCAAATATTATTATCCCTATTTGCAGATAAGGAAACTCAGGTTTCAAAAGTTAGGTAGCCCATGATCACGTGGTTAATGTATAAGGAAGGAAATTAACCCAAATTTCCTGGCTCCAAGTTCAATTTTATATTTATATTTATAAAATTGAAGTACCATTGCCTTTTTAAACTCCCAGAACCATACAGAATGTTAGAACTAGGGGAAAAACCTTACAAAGTAACTAAAACCCAGAAAGGAGATCATCTAAGATGGTGATTCTCTATCCAGTATTCTTTCCACAAGATCTATTATTCCATATCTGATTAAATATCTTCTACCAATGTCCAGAATAGACCCCACAAGGGTAATACTATAATTAAGTTGGAAAAATGTTTTCCCTCAGATCATGAGGTCTGAACCCGGAGCCCAATGAGACCAAAGGAATCCATGGAAGGTTGCAGGAAGTCTGTGAACTTGAATGGGAAAAAAAGCTACATCTTTATTTTTCATCAACCTTTGCCTGAAATTTAGTACATCATTCAATTATTTAAAAAAAATTTAAATTATTATAGGACAGAATGGAAGGAAGGAAGACTGCCAAAGGGGTGGATGACACAAAAAAGATTAAGAACCCCTGATTTAGAGCTTTTCTGTTTACAGCAGGAGCAGTTTAGAGTTGAACCATATCTTCCTGAAGCATCTAGTCCCCCACTCCAGGTTATTTTTACAGGTGAGAAAACAAACCCAGAAAAGTTATGTGATTTGCTCAAAGGAATTCAAATCCAGATCTAGGGTTCCTTCCAAAAATCATGCTGCCTCTTTTGTAACACCATCATTTTTTTTGTTTGTAACGCCATAATTTATTGAAAAAATATCAAAAGCCAGCATGGAAAGGATTTTTTTTCCCTTTGTGAAGTATTTTAACTAAAACAAATTTAAATATGTGAGCCAAGCCATTATTGTCAAAGCCAAATGAGAAATTCAGACAGCAAAGTGAACAAATTCAAAGAGACACAGAATTTTCCAGTTCTTCCTGAAACAATGCAATTCTTAAGTGATTCCTTCCTTAGTAACATTTAAAATGATTATTTTTTTTCAGATTGCTAACTAGGTGTGTCAGGGTCTGCATTCTGCCTACCCCCTTTTTACTCTCCCAACTCAACACCTGGAACCACCAAAGGTCCCTTTTTCTAATTTTTCTCTAATTGTTTCAAGACTGTGAAACCTGTCTTCCCTAATTAGACAACAAAATCCTAAAGGAAAAGATCATTATTATTCATTAATATTACATAATTACATTCATTATTATTATTATTATTCATATTTAACAGTCCTTTTAATGAAGTAGATCACTGATTTTTGTCTGAAATCAATAATCTGATTATTGATTATCTTTCTCCCAAAATTATAATATTTAAATATTATATCTCTTTAATAGATTGTATGTTCTCTGAGGGCAGAGATTGTTTATCCTTTTTGTCTTCTCATCACTAGTAAATAGCCTTAAACTGAAAGAGACCAAGGTCTCCCACTGTATCCAGGGTCATCCAGGTCTATCTATATCTGGCCATAGGACCCAGATGGCTCTGAAGGAGAACTTTACACAGCACTCCCTCACTTAAATCACATTTACTTGCAAGACAAAGCATCACTTTCCTGATGGCACGGTCCTCTTTGAGAACACAGAAGCTGAGGTGCTCAATAGATGAATGAAGACAAAGTACCTGATGAATTCTTAGAATAGCATATTAAGATGAAAGGGGGAAACTGAGCTATTATCCCAACTGAGTCAACCTGAGCAAGTCACTTCATTTCTTTAGGGCTTCAGTTTTCCCCTCTATAAAATGGAGTTGGGTTAAGTCAGTAAGCAGGCCTACTATGTGCTGAGGACTGAGACCAGGATACCAAAAAAAAAAAAACCCAATATAAATGACAATCCCTGCCCTCAAGATGCTTATAATCTAATAAAGTTAGACAATGCACAAAAGAAAGCTGAAAAGAAACCAGGTGGGGAATGCCTAACCTAGGCACTTTCCTTGAGGGGAGGTTCTGGGAGCAGCCAGCAACCCTCCAATCAGCCAGAGTTTCTGTTTTATATTTATATCATTCACAGAGTGTGTATTTGGCTGTCTCAGCTCTAGTAGATGCTTAACAAATAACCAAATCAGTCAGTCAATAAATCTTAATTTATTGCATCTCCAAATTCCCTCCAGGCCTCTGACCTACTCTGATTCTATGACTAATTGATCCATGTACTCGATCTATAAGTCGCCATTCTTAAGTCTTCATTTCCTGCTCTGCTTCCTCTATCTTCACCATCTGACACCTGTTCAAAATCCAAAGGGATGATTAAAGAGAAAGCTGGGCCCAAATTATCTGGATGGCCAAAGAATTTAATTTATTCTAATCATCTTGGAAATATGACAAGTCTGCCCTAGGTTAACTGTGAAGTAAGCAGCATTCCTCTTAACCTCCCTATTCTTATTCATTTTTCTCATTCATTAATGAGACCCAGTATCTTTGAACTCACTCTCCACTATACCAAAAGGACACTCGGGAATGGTTTTGTAAACTCTTTTCCATTTGCCCATTCATTAATTCCTTCAATAAACATTTATTAACCACCTACTACAGGCAAAACTGTGTTAGGGGGTGATGGAGATTTGAAGTTTAGATAAGACACAGTCTGCCCACCTGAAGTTTACAATCTCATAAAAGAAGTCAGTCCCAATTAGAGAAAAATATGAGGGAATGGATCCTGGATAGTATATACTTCCTAATCTTAGAATATTTTAAGAAATCAAAACTAGACGTTTATATATCAATCTAAATAGGGGAATTGTTTAGTCCAATCACATATTTTCCATATCTGGTCCACTGACATACTACTTCCTTTAAATTAAGTAGAGTTATTCTCAATCTTCCCAGTCCTTATTGATTCTTCTCCCTAGACCTGTCATATGAGTTAGTCTATACCTCTCTTACATTGTTGTTGTTTTTCAGTCATATCTGATTCTTTATGACCCTATTTGAAGTTTTCTTGGCAAAGATACTGGAGGAGTTTTCCATTTCTAACAAATGAAGAAACTGAGGCAAACAGGGTTAAGTGACTTGCCAGGGTAACAGCTTGTAAATGTCTGAGGTTGGATTTGAACTCAATGCTCTATTCATTGTACCACCTAGCAACCCATTCTCTTACATCAAACAAATTCTACTCTGCACTGTTGGTGGAACTGTAAATTGATCAGTCATCCTGCAAAGCAAAATTTGTACCACAGATGCAAAATTAATTAATTAATTACAAATACTCTTTGACTCAACTATACCCACTACTAGATCTATATACACCAAAGAGATTTTTTTTAAAAGAGGAAAAAGACCATGTATACCTAATTTTTTGTAGTAGCCAAAACTGGCAGCTAAGAGTTTGCCTAGTAGGCAAACTCAACCCCTTCCATTGAAACTTGCCCCCCCCAAAAAAGCTATATCTTAATATATTGAAATAGTTGGAATTATTGACTTACAGGCAGAAGTTAAGGAAATTAGCTCCCCAAAATATAGTTTCTTTCATTATTTCATAAGATCACTATAATGCTAATTTCTCACATCATTTGGTTACTTGAACTGCAGAAATGGAATTGACTTCTTAACCAGCTTAAACAAATGCAAAATGGAAACTGGAAAGATCTACATTTAATTTAAATAAATGACAAATAGGCTCTGGTGAAGGATTTCTCCCCCTTGGGTAATTTCTATCTTAAATACTCCAACTACTGTATATTATTCCGAAATCACTATGATTCAGAGCTAGTCTGACAAGCAATGAAATATTCAAGTTAAGTATATCTCCTCTTAATCTTGGGTTAAGTCTTCCCATCCTGTGACATGAAAGTCAAGTCACTGTGGATAACATTAAGCTTCCTACTGACACAGGGATAAGCCAATGACTAGAAGGTGAGTTTAGAAAGGTTATGCAACCTCAAGTATCAACTTCTAACTCATAGATGAGAGGAGGGTAGGCCACAGAATGAGAGTTTGAGTTTTAAAGGACCTTACAGATCATTTTATTTAGCATCCTCTTCCCATTTACAATTGAGGAAACTGGTCCAGGAAAGTTATTTGACCAAGATCAAGATCAACCATGGAGCAATGAATCAGACCCTGAAGGATAAGCAGGGAGTAGGGAGATTAAGGGGATTAAACTTGTTCAACCTAAAAGATTCTGTGAAGGGGCAGCTAGGTGGCATAGTGGATAAAGCACCGGCCCTGGAGTCAGGAGTACCTGGGTTCAAATCCAGTCTCAGACACTTAATAATTACCTAGCTGTGTGTCCTTGAGCAAGCCACTTAACCCTGTTTGCCTTGCAAAAAAAAAAAAAAAGATTCTGTGTCAGTCATTTGCACTCTAGTGTGAATCTAAGTCTCTGGGACCCCTCTCCTAGAGGCATCTGCATGGAAGCCATAAATCAAATGTGAATTAATCAACAAATAAATTCTATGTGTGGAATGACAGACTTAAGAAAGTTCAAGTGTCAGGATTATCAATATGATATAGTTCATATATTAGGAGCTCTTATTTTACAGATGAGAAACTGAGACCCAGAGAGTTCAAGACCCTTGCCTGAGGTCATTCAAGTAGTGATAGCTAACCTGAGTCCAAACTCAGTTCCTCTAACTCTGTAGTCAAGGATCTTTCATACCAGTAGCTTGTTTTTAATCATTTAACAAACATTTATTTGTGAGCGGCTAGGTGACACAGCAAATAGAACAATGGACTTGGAATCAGGAAGAGGTATCTTCATGAGCTCAAACGCAGGCTCAGATACTTTCTAGCTGTGTGACCTGAACAAGTCACTTAAAGCTATTTGCCTCAGTTTCCTCAGCTATAAAATAAGCCGGAATCACTCCAGTGTTTTTGCCAAGGAAAACTCCAATGGAGTTACGAAGTGTCAGACATAATTGAGACAATTAAACAACAGAATGTGCAAAGTACCAGGGACGTAAAGATGGGCCGGGTCTGCCCCACTATCATTAGACACCTTGGACTCGGAGCACTTCAGGGAAAAAGTTCATGGCTCATTCTTGTCCACATCCTCATTCCTCCACAGCCTGAGTGTGGAGAGTATAGATAGAAAGTCCTTGTGTCTCCCCCTTCACCCTAGTTGGCCTCAGATACACTGAGCAAGACTTCCTAAAACAGGGGCAAGACTCCCCCGAGTGGGAGGAAGGAGCTGAGTCAGTTCTGAGAAGAACCTCTCACAATTTGGCTCTCAGGTGCCCCTCCCACTGCCGACTAGGTCAGCAGTCCCTTCTGTGCGATTTCTATCTGTAATCTCTTTGAAAGCCAAATCACAGTATAACCTCTTCTCTTTAAAGGAACTCAGAGGAAATAGAACAAGGCCAGGGCATGGCTCAAAGATGTCTAAATAACACTGTGTCAGCAACCAAGAGACAGAACAGGGAGGCTCCTGTGATGGAAAGAAGTTAACATTTTTCATCAAGTCATCCCTATTCCTCTCCACTTCTAGCAAACACCTTCACTCATTCAAAAAATACCCCTTAATTTGGATTGGCAGTTTTACCAACAATCCTTTTCTTCTCTTCTACTACGTACATAGACGTATTTACTTTCTTTGGCGTGTAGGTTCAGATCTTTTTAAAAACAAAAATAGCAGATTTCTATATAAGGTCATATATTTATTTCTGGTCCTCTGGCTAGTCTATGAACAGATCATAGATTTATAGGAGGCCAGGAATATTAAAGTAAGGTAACTTATTAGGAGCAGCTAGGTTGGCTCAGTACTGAAGTACTAGGGTTGAAGTCTAGAAGACCTAAGTTCAAATCCAATCTCAAACATTTACTAATTATGAGACCCAGGACAAGTCACTTATCTTCTGTTTGCCTTAATCCACTGGAGAAGGAAATGGCAAATCACTCCAGTATCTTTACCAAGAAAACTCCATGGTCCATGGGGTCATGAAAAGTCAGACATGACTGAACAACTAAACTAACAACAAAAGAAGGTTGGACAATTAGATCAAGTACTAGGTGTGGAGTTAGGAAGACCCCATTTCAAATGTGATTTCAGACACTTACCAGCCAGGTGACCCTGAGCAAGTCACCTAACCCTTGTATGTCAGCCTCAGTTTCCACAACTGTAAAAATGGGTATAATAAAAGCATTCCTCCACCTTTCCACCTTGTTGAGGGGAATCACATGAGACAATATTTATAAAGTGCCTTCCCCTCAAATTTGAGATGTGGAAACTGAAGTCCAGAGAAGTCAGTGACTTTTGCAAAGTGACAGGAAGTAAGTAGCAGAGCAAGAATTTGAAGCCAGGTTCTTATTCCAAACCCCGAGTTTCTTCTACTGTGGTAAACATATTGCTTGCCAGGCATAAGCTAGAGTAGAAATTAGAATGGCAAAGAGTCTTTCTGATCATGATATAAAGTTATAACTTTAACAGAGAAGGAAACTGAGACCCAGAGAGATTAAGCAATCTGTGAGCCTAGAATGGACTTCAAGACTCCTGACTTCAATGCAAAGAATATTTCTGAAATCTGTCCTTGGGCTACACTAGGAATCCTAGGGCTCTCCTAGCCCTTAATACTTTCTCTTCTCTAGAAGGAAGTTTACTTTGACATATTAGCTCTGAGGGGCTTCCAAAGAATCCACTCCCTTCATAGGCTTTAAATTGTTCACCATGGGACTCTCAACAAACCCAATGCAAGGGGGCTTGCTCCCACAAAAGGTCTATGGGTGTCGGGGGCCTAGGGAGCTCTGTATTTCCTTCTTTACTTCAAGTGACAGCCATAAACTTGGGCAATTGGATTTACAAGGTTTATAAGGCATGGTTACACAACCTCAACAAGACATAAATCTGATTTGAACATTCATGACGATAAATCGTTCAAACCTCTTTAGGTATTCAGTGTATTCCCAGGGCAGGCTGACCCTGCAACTTCCTGCCTGAGCTTCCCAATCATTACTGCCAGTCAGAATTCCTACTCCCTGGACACCCTCACCCCACCCAATTACACAAGTCTTTCCCTTTCTTTGTGGTCCAATTCAAGTCCCCATGGTTTTGTGAAGCCTTCTTCAAGGTTCTGGCCCAAGCTAACCTCTCCCTCTGTGACCTCTTGTAAGCACTTATACTACATTTACTACTTAGTCCAATGTCTCAATTTATTCTCTTTTGCTAGGGTGAAATCTTAATACCTGTTAAAACATAAATTCACCAAGAAAAAAAAAAAACACTGGGTCTTCTTGTATTTCTGTTAGTCTCTAGCTCAGAGCTAGTTGGGTACCTAGTAGGTACTCAGCAACTAGGTCTGGACTGATGACTGAAGTAAGTGAAACTGGGCTTTGGTTACCCCACAACTTATCACTCAATCAACAGTCAAGGTTTCCTTCACTATTACCCTTATTTATTTATAAAATTTATATTTATGTAAATTTGATCATTATATTTATAAAAATTTCTACAAACTTTATTTTCATAAATTTATAAATGAAAAAGGAATTATACTCTCCCTTTCCTCTACATAGAAACATCTGTACTTTCTCTCAAAACCCCAGAACCTTTACCAAATCTCTACAACTTTTCTCCTTCAAAAGATGGAAATTTTTTTCTGGAGTTAATTCTCATCCATAGGGAAGGTTGGATGCTATGGTGAAAATATTAGGGACTTCCTTGGTACGTTAGTGACTATTCCATCTTAGGATCTCTAGATGAGAGGACCTCTAGAGGATTAATAAATAGCCTAACATATATCTAGATTTCAGAAGATCAGATTTCAGATGGTTCAGAGGAAAAAAGATATCTAGTTAGGCTGCCCAGTTCTAGTTTGCCTTCTTTCTGATCCATCCTCCAAAGTGATATTCCTGAAACATATACCTATGTTACCCCAGACATCCACAGGTATAAAGTTAATACACTCAGAAATCCTTAATGGCTCCCCAATCTTTCATTTTGGAAAAGACCAGGACATCAGAGAAGTGATGTCATGACAAGCACGTGAATTGGATTTGAGTGAGGAAATGCTGTAATCTGGATCCAGTGGACAGATATGAATCAGGATGACTGGAGATGGCCCTGGATGGGAGACAATCAGAGTTAAGTGATTTGCCCAAGGTCACACAGTAAGAGTCAAGTATCTGAGGTTGGATTCAAATTCTTGTCTTCCTGATTCCAAGGCAGTACTCTATCCACTGTACCACCTAGCTGCCCTAATTGACTCTAGGATAAAATACAAAATCTCTTTACAATCCAGATGCCATTTCCTTTTCCATGTTTATTCATATTAATCCCCCTTGACATCCTCTTTGATCAAGTCCAACTGATCTATTAGCTTTTCTTCATGCACAGCATTCCATCTCTAACCTTCACACTTTACTTATGTTCCCTCCAGTCTGGAATGCATTCTTTCCTAATCTGTGTCTTATGGAATTTCTAGCTTCCTTCAATGTATAGTTTGTCACCTCCTACCCAAGGTCTTTCATTATGTCCCTATTAGCACTCTTCCTCTTAAAATTACTTCGTATGGTACCACATAGACAGCTAGGTGGTGCAGTGGATAGAACACTAACCCTAGAGTCAGTTCAATTCTGGACTTAGACACTTGATTCTTACTAGCTGTGTGACTGTAGGCAGGTCACTTAACTCAGTCTCACATCCAGGGCCAAGTCCATTTGTCCTGATCTATATCTGGTCACTGGACTCAGGGGATTCCAGAGAGAAAGTGAGGCTGGTGACTTAGTATCTCCTCCCTCAAATCCAATTCACACATATGTTATTATTGCCTCCCTGATGTCACAGTCTGCTTTGAGAATGAAGGACAAAGCATCATCATCATCATCATCATCATCATCATCATCATCATTTACTAACTTGTGGGTATGTTGTACTTCTCCAGTAGAATGGAGAGCAAGGATTGTTTCATCTCTGTCTTTGTGTTCCCACACAGTAGGTGCTTAATATATGTTTGTTGAATTAAATTAAATCAAACTTCAACATGATAGCTGGAACCCTGGAAAATAAGAAGTAGAGACAACAGAAAGTGGAAGAGAAAAGACAAAAAGGCACTTGGGAAAGGCCCCAAGATAAACTTTGTAGACTTTACCATTTTAGACAAAGCTAATTACATTCTGTTTTAAGGGTGACCCAGAAAGAATAATGAGACTTGTAAAATTGTGAAGTGACAGGAATTGGTAAGCAAAGTGGGATGTGCAGCTAGGTTCTGACTATTTCCACATAGGCTAAAGTTTTCAGATGGGGTAGCTAGATGGTTCAGTGGATAGAGCATTGGCCCTGAAGTCGAGGACCCAAGGTGAAATTGAGCTCCAGACATTTCATATTTACTAGCTGTGTGACCTTAAGTAAGTCACTTGACTCTGATTGCTTTGTATCCAGGGTCATCTCCAGTCATCCTGATTCATGTTTGGATCCAATTGGCTCTGGAGGAGAAAGTGAGGTTAATGGCATTGCACAGCACCCTTTTACTCAAATCCATTTCACATGCATGTCATGGCATCACTTCCCTGATGTCATGGTCTTCTTTGATAATGAAGGATGAACAACAAAACTTTCAGATACCCCTATATGTTTATGGTCCTATAGCAACTAAAATATGCATACCCTCTGACCCTCCCTGGTGAATTTAATTTAAAAGATGGCATTGCCACCTAAGTCATGTTTGTTAAACATATGACAAATTGTATCTGATTAAAGAATTATTATTGGATAAGTATAGCCAATTCCATTCAAGGAATGATCTTTAAATGTCTGCTACAAGCAGGAAAATATGCTAGATACTCAGAAAACAAACCACAGGTTCTGCTAAAAAAAACTCATAATCTAAATAGGAGTAAGAAAAAAAAAATTGTCAACTTACACTTTTACCCAGCATTTTACAATTTATAGAGCATTTCACAACAACCCTTTGAGGCAGATAATGCAAGTATCTTTAGTCACATTTTACAGATGAAAAGAGTGAAGATCAGAGAGGTAAAGCCACCTGCCCAAGGTGGCACAGTCAGTGAGCATCAGAGATTTAGGAGCAAAAAATGTCCAGCCTTCTTTCCCTCTAAACCATATTGCCTACCACAAGCTAGGTCATAGTCTTTGTTCCAAAGGGTCCAAACAACCCATATCAGAATATCATTGGGCCAAGTGCAGAGAATTGAGAGGGATATCTCAGAAGGAAAGTGCACTAAACTAGAAGGTCAGAGACAAACTATAGCCCTGGTTCTGACCTTAAGTCATTTCAACCCTCTATGCCTTAGTTCCCGTATCTATCAAACAGGGAAACAACACTTGGGCTACACAAGTTTTCTCAATTAGAGTCCTAAGAAATGAGACTTTGTGATCAAACCAAAGAACTTAACTTCCCCAGTTGCATTTACAATGTGGGGGAAAAAGACAAAATGTGGATGGGGTGCCACAGAGAATAACATCCTAAAAAATTTTTCAAGCAACATCTGTGGGCACATAATTCAAATTAGGCTCTAAAGCTGCAAGAGCAGATAGAATTTTGTTCAGTCATCTCTGACTACTTCATGCCCACATTTGAAGTTTTCTTGGTAAAGATACTGAAATGGTTTGCTATTTGCTCTTCCAGTTCATTCTACTGATGAGGAAACTGAAACAAACAGTATTAAGTGACTTGCCCAGGATCACACAGCTAGGAAGTGTCTCAGGCCAGATTTAAATTTAGAAAGATGAAGTTTCCTGACTTCCATCTGCAAGAGGAAGAGCATTTATTGGATTTCTTCCTCTGTCCCTGAATCAACTAAAATAGAGGTGTGCCTCATGTGCCTTCCCTTGATGCTTTTCTTTTTTTAAATTTTTATTGAATTTTATAATTTTCCCCTAATCTCGATTCCCTCCCCCCCACACCATCCACACCCAAGAAGGCAGTCTGATAGTCTTTACATTGTTTCCATGCTATACATTGATCAAAATTGAATGTATTGAGAGAGAAATCATATCCTAAAGGAAAAAATGAAATATGAGATAGCAAAATTACATAATAAAGATAACTTTTGTAATTAAAGCTAATAGACTTTGGTCTTTGTTTAAACTCCACAATTCTTTCTTTGGCTAGAGATGGTATTCTCCATTGCAGATACCCTAAAATTGTGCCTGATTGTTGTACTGATGAAATGAGCAAGTCCATTAAGATTGACCTTGGTGCTCTTCTTGATGAGGAGACATCATGGCACATCCAGATTTTGTACTGATTTGAATTTAAAAAACATGGATTCAGGTACAGTTTTTATCTCTTAATATGTGGGTGACCAGGAGCCAGACTCTGAGACTCATTTTCTTTCTCTGTAAAATGAATTTAATGCTAAGGAATTTATTACCTAACCTAAGTGCCCCAAGCTGCAATTTCTGCCCCTTTCCCCCTATCTTTAGGAGATATCAATAATAGAATTGGAAGGGGCCTTGAGAGGTCATCTAAATTAATCCTTGACTTCCTTGGCTTCCTTTGAGTCCCAACTAAAACTCTCCCTCCCTCAATTCCAGCTTTTTCTCTGTTGATTAGTTCTTATTTATCCTGTTAACTTATTTCATATACATTTGTTTGCTTGTGTCTTCCCCATTAGATTATAAGGTCAATGAGGGCAGGGATTGACTTTTGTTTCTTTTCATATTCCTAATTGCTTAGCCTGGAAAATAATAGGATTTTAATAAATGTTGATAGATTGATTTTTAAATAAGGAAACTGAGACCCAGGAAGGTTGAGTGAGCCCAAGTTCATACAAGGAGAGAGAAAATTTGAATCCAGATTCTCTGACTAATATTAAGTACCCTCTACCTGTCAGACACTGGATACAAAGAAAATTGTAAAAAGACTCAATCAATAAGTATTGAATGGGATAAAATACAACTAAGTCATAGATAGGATCATAGATTTGGAAGGGACCTTTGTGAAACTGTTCTATATAAAATCACTCTCCATAAAGTTGACACCTAGGGAGTCACCCCTGGTCTCTTCCCTGGCTGAAAGTGGGACTGGAGAAGGGAGAGAGGGGTAAAGTGATAACTCCATGTCGAGTCTGAAAGGAATGGGGAGTAGTCAATTCTTAATACAAAGGAACAAAAATATAATTGTGAAATTTCAGTTATCTAGAGTAGTAGATTTTGTGATAGGATGAATGGTTGGGGAATCCAAAATCCACCATATAACCAGTACATTTCTCTACTTTTGGGTGAAGTTGGCTTGTTACCCACAAAAAACTGGCACAACAGAATGAGACTGGAGACCTACCCTACCTCCTGGGGCCTCCCTGGCTGGGAACAGGGAGCAAAGAAATGGGGGGGGCTATCTTAGACCAGACGGGCAGTGGCAATGAAGGGCCAAAAAGTCCATCAATCACACAAGTTTGTTTTTACTCTTGGGGTTTGGGGAGCTGACAGGACATGTTAATCATCATGTACACTTAGCAGACAAAAACAAGGGCCAGGGATTACCAGGTATGATTAACCCAGGTCATACAGCTGGCACCTTTCCCTGATTCAGGAAGCCCCAGCTGAAGCAAGGTGAGGGGGAGGAGGAGGAAGAGAGGAGGTGCACAACCAGCCAAAGGCTGGCTTTAAAGAAACCCTGAGAGATAGAAGATTTAAGGTTCCCACAGGGAGGAGAAGCAGTTCCTGCTTGCCCATGCCACCCATGGATGGACCTGGGGAGAAAAGGGAGGTCAAGGAGGAGCTGAGGATGTGGAAATAATTCCCCAGAGCAGGTCTGGAAGGGTTGGGATAGGGGCAAGCCAGACTTCTTGGGACTTCTAACCCAAAAGTATACCAGAGGTTGGGCAAGTCACTTTACCTTCTGGAAGAGTCTAGCTACCAAGGAGAAATAAGAAATCAGAAAAAAGGGCCTTTGCAGGAATCTGAAACATGATATGGGAGAATGAATCCTGGATGAAGTCAGAAGGCCTGGACTGAGTTTCAATTCTGATATCTGTGACCTTGGGCCAGTTGCTTCTTCATTCTAGGCCTTAGTTTTCCCATCTGGGAAAGTAAGAAACTAACTAAACTAAGTAATAAAAGAACTAAATGATCACTACATTTCTTTCCAGATTTATGATTAAGTAGTTAATAGGGTTGTTTTTTGGTAGCAAGTTTCTTCTGTTACTTGTCCCATCCTATCATCTCCTATCTTGTTGTTCTGTCATTGCAGTTGTGTCCTGTTCTTCGTGACCCTTTTCAGGATCTGGTTTGCCATTTCCTTCTCCAGACCATTTTACAGAAAAGGTAAACTGAATTAAGTGACTTGCCCAGGGTCACAAAGCTAGTAAGCATTTGAGGTCAGATATGAACTCAGGAAGATGAGTCTTCCTGGCTCTGGACCTGGCACTCTATCCACTGTGCCACCTAGGTGCTCTTACAAGTACGTATTTATCAGTGCCTACAATGTTCCCAGCCTTGTATAGGACTGTATATAGGACATAAAAAAAGACATAATCCCAGGTCTCTAGGAATTTACCATCTCCTGTGTGAAACTACTTCAGCTGCTCAGCTGCTAATTCCTGTTCCTAGAAATTATCTGGTGTGTGTGTGTGTGTGTGTGTGTGTACTGTGGAGATGTGGGGAGTTTTCAGGACATTAATCAAATTGATTCCTCTCCCCTGTCTGTTAATGAAATTACAGAAGGGGCTAATAATGGAAAATGAAGTAGTATGGTCACAAGAAAAGTACAAAAAAGGAATTTGAGGGTTAGCAGGCAGATCAGCCACTATTCCTCCCCCCAGCTCTTTAAAAAGAAATCATCCTCTGCCAATGAAATGCATGCTTTTAAATAGATCCATATCCATATACCTTTGGTAGATTCAGTTGAGGGGGGCAGAGGGCAGTCTGACTGATAATGCCATTGCCCTAGGTGAAAGGGCAGCCCATAATTTGGAAGATTCAATCAAGTCACCCCTTACTCTGGTAGAGTCAAGAGGGCAAGTCCAGAAAGAGGGTCAATTAAAAAAGAAAACAGGAGACTGAGATGGTTGTATCACATGATGCTGAGGCTGAGGCATTGGACAAGGATGTTTGCTACAAAGGAGAAAGCTCACTTCCTCCCTGATCAGCACCATGAGGCAAAGCCCCCATTACCCTTCCTTAATCATTATGTTTTAAAATGTTAACATATTAAATAGACTCCTCCTCACTGAGTTGTGTTTAAATGTAAAGAACTAAGTAAATGTGAGTTCTTTTCATTACCTTTTTCATTTGGGTGAATAAGTTGGAATGTAAATGATTTACACCCTTGTACTGGGACACTAAAGAAAGGTGTTATGCAAACTGTCAGCATTTTTAGCCATCACAAAGATCTGTTTACTCACAGCGCATTACAAGAAGGTAATTGTGATGCCCTTCTAATGAGAACCCCACCTGCCAACAGGAGAGCAGGAGCTTTGAGCTATTTCTCCAAGACCAGGCAGGGACCCTCCCTCCCCCAGTTCCCTCTTGAGCTAAAGCACGAGTTTCCATGACTGAACATGGTGAAGGGTGTTCAGTATCGGCTGGAGCTGTGGAACAGAGAGAACATAATTGTCTTCCCCATGATCAAATGATGAGCTTGGCGTCATTAGTCCTCTGCTCTGATAACCAGTTCCTGCTTTCTTCTGAGGTGCTTGTTTTCCTTCATCCTATCCAGATTCAACTCTAGCTCATGTCCCAGTTCCATAAAGCCTTCCTCCACACTCCACTGCCCTGGGACCTCCCTTCCTTCTGAACTCCTTTGTCTGTGTCAACATTTAATAATCTATGTATATCTTGGTCACTCCTATTTGACTCCATTTGTCTTTATTCTCAACTTGACTGTACATTCCAATCTGTAGAGGCTATATCTGAAGAAAAAAGGAAAACAGAGAGGAGTGGAAAGGGATCAAAGACCTTTGGGATCATTTAGTTCCACCTTTTCATTTTATAGATGAGGAAATTAGATTTTGGGGAGAAGAACAATAAACAGAAAGAAACAAAAGGGAGAGGAAGAGGGAAAAAGAAACAAGAGAAGGGCAGGGGACAGCATGAACAAAGAAAAAATGAACTAGAGAAGGAGAGAAGAAAGAGAGAGAGGAAAGAGAAGAAGAATGTAGATGGGAAAAGGGATTAAAGGGATGAATTCTCACTCAGGAAAGGCAAGGGTGGAAAGGTTTTTTCTTCTCCCTGGCACTACAGAACACTTTGTACCAACCAACGTCAGGAGGAGAGGCTCAATGGTTATTAAAATTTGTCTTGAAAACTCCTCTCCTTCTTTTCCTCCTTGCTCTAATGAAGCCTTCTTTTTACCCGCAACCCCCACATAAAGTCCCAGACCCTCCTTACAAGAAAGCATGAGATAAAGGGATAATGCCAACTTTTTCATTATTATTGTCTGCTTCTTACTGCTTGTTTTCTTATAAGAAATCAGCCATTAGTACATAGCTATCATTAGTCCACCTGTTCAGGACATTTTGGGTCTTTCAAACAATCACCCTTGAATAATGAATCATAGCGGTAATTTCCTTCTAGGATTTCCCCTAAAAAAATACCCCAGCAACTGGGAAACTCATTTAAAAGAAAAGTAAGTTGTTACCAGTGAAGAGGCACACATCCAAGTAAAATATCAGAGACCCTCCCAGCCAGAGTTTGACTGCCCATAAAGCCTATCCCTCTCCTCTCACACACAGAGCTACAGCCAGGTAGCCCAAGGTCAAACTGAGAGACAGGCAAAGAGTTTGAATCTCCAACAGCCACAGCTTTCAACCACTTCCCTTTCCTTGACTCAGTGCCTCCTGTGGACCCCACTTCCCAGGCTAGCCCATATTGGGACATTCCAACAGATTCTCTGCCTCCTGAACCCCATGCATCCTCTCAGGGCTCTGATGGATGAGAGAAGCTAAACTAATAGATTAATTCATGCTATAATGTGAATGACTAACAAAGCCCCCATCATATACATATTGTAACTGGGGTCTTAGATGCTTCAACACAAAGAAAGTATTCCAATGGTAGAACAGGGGAACTTATCCCAGAATTCCCTCACAATAAATTTGTCTGAGAGAGAGTTGGTCTAGCCTGGATCATGTATAATATAAAGGTCTGTAAAACCTTTTATATACTACACACAGAGAAAACCAGGGGAGCTTCATGAAAGTTAACTTTTCCAACACAGAACCTATTGATTTCCTCTCCCCCCAAGTCCACAATCAGAATACTAATACTGCTTTCTCTATCTTGATCCTAACCGTCATTGTTACCATTATTCTGCCAACTGAAGCTAGCTACCATAGAATTACTTTCAACTCCTGTTCTTTTAATCTACTCTCCTCTCTAGCTTCATCCTCATTTAGTTTCCCCTATGGTTTTCAGAATCATAACCATTGCTTTCATCCAGGACCTCTCATGTTGCAGGTGACCAATATGATTTATATTCTCAAATGGGGTAGACAACTGCTCAGGGTGTGATTCCTGGGAGACAGGGCACAACACTTGATTTTGAATACCAGAGAATTCTGATAATTATTTTGGGAGAATTCAAATCTCATGAGTTACAATCATGAGATCAAAGTCTCCAATGGAAAAAATTGCCACATAATGGGAACCCTAGTAAAGGAAGAGGGACATTTTCAAATTTTGTTTGGTGGTATTAAGGACTACCACCAACCATCTCCATCACCCCCATTGACCTGACTGCAGAACCATGATCAGCATTTTCTCAGTCAATGTATGCAAATGTCAGTGTATACTGTTGAGTTCACTTTAATAGAAAAAAGAATGGGAAGCTACATGCAAGAAGCAATTAAGTAATCTCTAACCCACCAGACAAATGACTAATAAGACACTCCTGATCAACAGTGGCTTAAAAAACCTAGATTCAAGAAAACAGAACTTTAATAGGGAAATGAACCTTGATATTGCTAAATATTGCTAAAAGGAATTTGCCTTCTTCAAACAATCAAAATCCAAAGATCCTCAAGTGATAAATCCCATATTTTCCATATTACTCCACATAATGTAATCATAAAGTTTTTAATATTTATGGAAATAACCTGGCATCATATAGTAAGAGTGACAAAATTGGTCATACCCTCTGGCCTCATAATTCCACCACTAAAACTTTAACTTAAATATATAACTAAAGGGGGAAGGGAGAGAGAAGATGGGAAAGAGCTATGTGTACCAATATATTTAGAACTATTACATTTTTAAGTTATTTTCAATTCAAAATTCTCTTCTTCCCTCCACCATTACCCCTTCCCAATGAAAAGGGAAGAGATATAATACCCATTATGCATATGAAATCAGGCAAAATATATTTCTACAGTAGTCACACTGAACAAGAAAAATAAAGTGAAAAAAATTGGGTTTCAATCCACACTCAGAGTTCATCACTTCTCTGGAGAGAGATAAAAGTTTTCACTGGAATTGTCTTGGATCATTGTATTGATTAGCATAGCTACATACCGATTATATTTACTCAATTCATTCCTCCAATGATGCAGGCTGAAACCTGTGAGGTCTTTATTCATGTTCTCCCCATTTATTTAACACAGGAGATAAACAGGGTTTCCAAACAGTCTAAAAACTGTGCATTTCTTAGCACCCTCTGCTCCTTTTCTTAGTATTCTAATACCATTGCTGAGGAAGACAGCACAGAGCCAAGGGCCATTTTGTATTTTTCTTTGTTTAATGGGTTGTCATGCCCCCCCAAAAAAAATTACTCACCAAGTGGGTAGCCCCATGGTAATAATCCTTTGTACTTAGGTTGATTCTCAAACTGGTTTATTTGTAATAGAAAAACAAAACAAAATAAAAACAAACTTTATGAAAGTCAATTTGATAGCTAACAAAGTAGTAGTCATAGGATCAAAAAAACTGGGTTCCAACTCAAATTATCACCTTTCCTAGTTGTGTGATATTGGGCAAATTAATCAACCTCCATTCCTTCATCAGTAAAATTGAGATAAAACCACTTTCACTCTTAGTCTCACAGGATTGTGAGAAAAAAAGTGGTTTGCAAGTTTTAAAATATTATAAAATCATGGTGGATAAACAAGTTTCAGTATAGCAATATAAAAGACTATTATTACATCATTCAAATGGCAAGTATGAGAAGTACCAAGAAACAATGGAAAGATCTGTGAAGTAAGGAAGTTTTACATGGAAAAAAGCAAACTAGCATTAGTCATACATCCTGGATTCAAACCCTGTCTCCATTATTTATAACCTGTGTGATCTTGTGTAAGTCACTACTCTATAGGCCTTGGTTTTCTCAGATTTAGTAATCTCTAGGATCTTTTTTAACTCAAATCTGTGCTCCTATATTTTGACTTTTTTGTTTCATTTTGGCTGAACTGTTGCATCATTGATACAGAACAGAAATGTGGCTCCTCTGCCCTGTTGCAAATGTTAAAATGTTAACTGAGAAAAATTTAATAAACAAATAAAAATACAACACAACATAGATAATGTTAACTTGTGTTTTTCTAAATCAACTTGTGGCTCACAGGGACTTGTTCCTGTACGAGTTTGACATCACTGATAATCAACTCCTAAGTAGGAAATTTTTTCCATTAGTTGTTGCTCAGTTGTGTCTGACTCTTTGCAACCTCATTTGGGGTTTTCTTGTTAAGGATACCGGAGTGATTTGCTATTCCCTTCTCCAGCTCATTTTACAAATGAGAAAACTGAGGAAAATCCAAGAAAATGACATGCCCAGGATCACACAGCTAGTAAGTGTCTGATGCTGGACCTTAGGTCCATCTGCTTCCAGATCTGGTGCCACCTAACTGTTAATTACTAGTACAAATAATCAACTATTCTGAAACTCTAGATAATAGATTTAGAGCTAGTATGAACCTCAGAAGATTATCTAAGGCAAGTCCTTCATTTTACACAGGAAACTATGGCCTAAAAAGGTTAAGTAATTTGTCTAAATTGACACAAATATTAAGTACAAGAAATAGAATTGAAATCAGGACCACTAACTGCAGGTGTACCATCCTAGTCTTGTCTAGTTTTAGAGCACTGAGATGGGTTAAGTCACTTGTCCAGGGTCCCTGTCAGGGCTAGGACTTCATTCCAGCTCTTCCTGACTCCAGAGCCAGTTCTCTATTCATTTACTAATAGTAAGCTGCCTCTCCTGCTAAAATGTAACAGGGAAAAAAGAAATTGAAACAATATAAAACAATACACATCACACACAAACACACACAAATTCATGAAAAAGGAGACTCCCAGTACATAAGTTGTCCCTGTTATTCTTTTGTTAAAATTTATATTCTTTGTAAAATAAGTTCTCTTGATGTGATTTTGTAATTTTATATGGAGTTTAACTTATTAAATTTTATTAAAATTGCTAAGTCCCAAAGATTGTCTCAACAGGAACTTGGAGGTGATCCCGAGTTCTCAAAGGCTGTGCCAGCAGACCATGAGCTCTAGCAAGTTCTCCCAAAATGGAAAGGTACAGAGTACAGGTGTGGAGAAAGTCAGAGATTCACCAAAGACCATCCTGGTTAACCTTAGAAAAGCACTTCACTAGGCAGAACACAAGTGATGAATTTTTCAGCCATGGCAACATTCAAGGCTTTATAAAGAGGGCACTATCTAAGGGGATATAAAAATGTTTCATACTGAAGAAATAAATGGAAATCTACATCCTTCTAATAATATAGATGTTATTAAGTTTGCAGTTAAAAATTTATTTTTTAAAAATAACCTTAATAGGAAAATGAATAATTATGCTTTTAAAAAAATTGAATTTATCTTCTTTCAATGGATAAAATTCAAATTATAAATTCAATGGTGTGAACCCTAAAACTGTAAAACCTTTAAGAATATAGGTTTCAAACAAAATTGACAGAAAATATAGATTAGACATTTTAAGTTTTATTTCCTGGGATTTACCATCCACCTATAGGTGGAGGCCATTAAAGGTAATGACCACTCAGAACTGAAGGAGACAGGCATATTTATCTAAAAACAAAGGATGGGAGAAATCATTAACTTCCTCAGTGGCCAGAAAGTAAATGTTGTACAATCTTAAATTGCCCAATTGCTATTCAAAGACTATAAACCTTTTACAACACTATTTCATTGTTATCTCTTCCTGGACTTTAAGCATCCAGAGGCCAGGACAAGTCTCCCAGCATTCTGATCATTATCTTCCTAAATTTGTAATTAATATAATGGGAGATACGACTTCTTACCTACCCATAAAGTGAAAGTTGAATATTGTTCTAAAGAAATCAGCCTTTTAACCAGAAATTTAATTGTGAAAAATTCATTATTATTATTATTATTATTATTATTATTATTATTATTTTACTTTGTAAAGAAATTGTGCCCAATTTTTCCCCATCTTAGATTAGGCAGTGCTAGAAGATATGTGGTCTAATGGAAATAGCTCTAAACTAGACATCTTAATGAGTGGCAAAAACTAAAAAAAATAAAGGCATTACTAGATCATAGGAGGAAAAGGCCCATGTGAGTTGTATTTGTGAGGAAGTTCTTAAAGACAAGTTACACCTGGAGCTGGACCATGTTGAAAGAGCAGGAGTCACATAGGTGGAGAGGAAGATGGGGGTCAATTTAGTTGGAGATATAATTGTAATTTGCTTTCCAGAATGAGTGCATTAATTCATAGCTCCAGCCTTAGTGAATTATTGTACCTTTCTCACAATCATTCCTAAAATTATCACTTTCATCTTTGTCATTTTGTTAATCTGATGGGTGTGAGTTAGAACATCAGAGCTGTTTTAATGGGCAGTTCTCTTATTACTGAAGATTTGTAGTATTCTTTTATATGATTGTTGATAACTTGTATTTTTTTAAACCGCCTGCTCATATCCTATTCATTTATCTACTGGGGAATGACTCTTGTTGTTCTATGTTTGTTATGTTTCTATGTTAGTTTCCTATTCAGACCTTTATTGGAGAAATTTGCTGTAAATTTTTTCCCAGTTAACCGCATCTTAGGTAGGCAAGTGAAGAGTGTGTTTGAAGGAAAATGAGAAGACTTAATTGGCCAAGAGTAAAGAATTCCCAAAGGGAAATAATAGAAGATAAGGCTGAAAAAGTTGATGGTAAGTGCCAGACTATACAAGTTTGACTATGCCACTTGTCTGCTCAATCAACTCCAGTGACTTTTTATTCCAAGAGATTCCTCTCTAAGCTCCTCTCTTTGGCATTTAATACTTTTCACAATCTGGCTCCAACCTACCTTGCTAGTCATATAATACATGACTCCCTACCTGATATTACTAGTCACTTAATAAATGCTTGTTGATTGATTGATTGACATGCATTACAGTTTAGTCACACTGGCTCTCTTATCATTCCTTACACATGGCTATCTTCCCATCTCTGTGCCTTTATATACTTCATACCTCGAATGTTTTTCCTTGTCATTGTGCCTCATAGAATTCCTAATTTCTTTCAAAGCTCAGTTCAAATGCCCCCTTCTACATGAATCTTTCCTGATTTCCCTCTCCCCAGAGCTGCTAGTGTCTTCCTAACAAAATAATTAAGAATATTTATCTAATATGTATTTTGTTTAGGCTTATACATGTACATGTTACCTTCCTTCAATAGAATCCAAGTTCCAAGAGGCTGTTTCATTTTTGTCTTTGATTCTCAACATTCTGGCAGCTTAATAAAATCTTGTTGATTAGTGGATTCTCAAATAGGGAATGACTGGAAGTTTTTGATTGGAATAAAGTAATCAAGGGGTAGTTTAAGGAAATTAACCTGGCAATGATGAGTAAAATTGATTCAGGGGGCAAGACACTGAAGGCAAGGAGATTTTGTGGTAGTACTAATATAAAGTAATATAAGCCTGACTAAGAATGATAGCAAGGGAACCATAAAGAAGAACATGGCTGAGAAAACAATGCCTAAGGGAAAGGTTCTTGTTGACTGCCTGAATATAGGAGGAATGAAAATTCACCTGGATTTCTGTTCTAGTTATACTCAAATTTAGGCTCTCAAAAACTTTCCCTGATTATCCCCATCTAATCCTCATTCTGTGCCCCATTCCATCACTTAGGTCTTTTTAATGTATAATTGATATGTCCATTTATTGCTTCAAAAATCTTCTGAAGTCTTTTAAAGCTATAAGTACTTTTACCCCAAGGAAATTGTTAATCCCCACAATAGTAGGGATTATGTAGAATCCATCTAGGAATATCTTCAATGACTGAGAAAGGGCACTCATTGTTAGCATAGTCTGACCTAAGGCAAAGGAGATGAATGGTCAATTGGGTCCTCACATACAAAAGGATTTTTGGAGGGAAGAGGAGTTCTGAGACAGCAATGACACCAATAAAGAATCTTGGGGGTAGGTAGGATGGCTTGCCGCTGTGGACTGATGGAGGTAGCTGTCAAAGGACCCTGAAGTAAGACATCATGATACTATTCTTCCAAAAGAAAATTTAGTGTTCCTCTTCATGTCAGCTCTATATCTATATCTAGCTATAACATCTATAATCTCTCTCCATATATATATATATACATGTTATATATACATACACATATATAAATATAAATATATATATATACACATATAGCTATAACAACTCTAGGATGCTATATATGCTATATTCTATTACATTGAGAGCCCACCCCCCCCAACAGGACAAAAACTCTGAAGTCATCAAGTCCTTATGAGAAGACTGAGTCTAAATCCTCTAAACCAGGTGAATTTTCTTGGAGATTGTGTGTGTGTATTATGTATTGTGTATGTGTGAGAGACAGAGAGACAATGAGAAAAGAGAAAGAACAAACCTTTTTAATTTGTTTTAACAATAAAAAGAATGAGAAGCTGCATGTAAGGAATAATTAGGTGAATGAGAATTTATTAGATAAAATGACTCACTAACAAAGTGCACCTGCATTGGATTAAAAGCCCAGAGCAAAGGAAATAGAGCTTTAATAGAGAAATGAATGGTATTGATGCTTACAGAATAAAATTTTAAAAAACTTTTTTTAAAACATAAATGAAATTCAATGATAAGCTCAAATGATCATCCCCATATTTTTCTATTTGATGCTATATAAATTTAGAGATGACAGGGAAAGGGAGTGGAGAAGGGCAAGAAGGAAGTCTCTTGGCTTGACATTGAAGTAAATTGGAAAAAGCATTAGATTCAGAGTCAGAGACCTGATCATGTCCAATCCCTGTATATGTATATGTATATGTATACCTATGTGACCTTGCATAAGGCTACAGTGAGAAGATAATGAGATCATTTCTACAAAGTGCTTTGGAAAAACCAGGGGGCTATGTAGATGCCAGTGGCTGTGATCCTGGACCACTTTAGAAGAGGCACAGCTCTTAGGAGTAAAGAGTGCATTCTACCCTCCTCAGATCACCTCTGGAGGATTGTGTTCAGTTCTGGGAACCACAATTTAAGAAGGATAAATAAGAGAGTATTTAGTAGAATGATAAAAGATCTGAGTTCATGTTATAGAGGGATCATTTAAAGGAATTGGGGATTTTCAACCTGGAGAAGGTAAGTTTCAGTGCAGAGTTGATAACTCTCTTCAGATATATGAAGGACTATCATGTGGAGGAGAAGGAATTAGATGCAGTCTGTTTGACCCCAAAGAGGTAGAATTAGGAGCAATGAGTGGAAGATTCAAAGAGTTCAATTTGAGCTTGATTTTAGGAAAATCCTTTTCTTAATTTAAAAAAAAATTTTCACATTACTAAAAATAGTCATGTTGTAAAAGTAAACCCGCCACACACACACACACACACACACACACACACACACAGAGAGAGAGAGAGAGAGAGAGAGAAACCTCAAGAAAAATAGAATGATGGAGAAAAAAAGTGTGCTTCAATCTATATTCAGATACCATCAGTTCTGTCTTTGAGATAGCATTTTTTATCATGTCTATCAGAGAAATTACTTCAATATTTTTCCCACAGCTGCTATTGTTGTTAGCTGTATTTCCCTTCATCCTATTCCTCCCCACTACCACTTATTCTATTCTCTCTCTTTTTTCACCATGTCCCTCCTCAAAAATGTGTTGTATCTACCCTCACCTACAATCTTCCCCTTTCTCTATCCCCTACTCTTCCCCCTCCTCCATCCCCTTTCTCCCAACCCTTTCCTCTCCTACTTTTTAGGAAAATCTTCTTAATGATTAGAGCAGTCTACCTCTAGAGGGGGTGGCTGACCCCTAAGACAGGCTGCATGAACTTGCAGCAGATATGTTCTAATGGGAATTCCATGGGGAACAGGATTAGACTAGAAGGGCTGCTACCTCCCTCTCAACTCTGAATTCTGTGATAGTGTGATAATTGAACATATACAATTTTGTTCTACATTTTTAAAACAAATGATAAATTTTCCAAAGAGCCATACAAAATCTCTTTATAATTAATGAGAGAAAACTATGGTTGAGACTGGGGGAAGGGATGTTCAAGACTTATGTTAGAGGAAATCATTCCATTTTCTACAAACACACATTTATTCATCCATGCACTCCCAGGAATGCCACAATGCTTGGTGCAGTATCAATTGACCCCAACAACTCTTTTAAACAGACTTCAGGCTCTGAGAATCATAGAATATTACAGTTGAACAGGATGGCAAAGATAATCCTGCCCAAATCTCTCATTTTGCAGATGGAGAGATTGAGGTCAGACTATAACAAATGATCTGATAGGAGAAACATCTTTTTATAATGAAAAGAGCATTGAAGGGAGAGTCAGGAGAGATGGGTTCTTGTCTCAGGTGTTTCCTCTAGTGAGAATAAGACTGACTTTCAGCAATTTTCTCTTCTGTAAAAATGTGGGTCATAATGCACACACTACTAGAATTATTGGGAAGATAGAGCTTTTTAATTCATAAATCTATACAAATATAAGCTATTATCACTGAAATAAAAATTAGATTTTCAGATGATCCACCAAGAACTGTCTAGTATTTATTACATGACCATAGTAAGACTGTCTTGGTCACTGTTGGTAGGTATGGAAGATATATTCCATACTTTCATTTAGTCTCACATTCCTAGTGCCTTCAGAGAAATTATAATCTCATTAGAGAGACAACACTGATATCCTCCCTTTTTCCCTTCAATCCATATAATGCAGAAAAATATCCTCATTGGTGAAATGAGACCAAGATGTACTGTTTAGTGAGATAGGAGGAAGCTCTGAGAGCTAATTGAATGAGTCATTGGTTGAATTAAATTAAGTATAACAATTTAATTTCTTCTATCTGGCAAAGAAGCAGGCAGTTAGCAGCTTCTCCTGTGAGATAGGAGAGGGGATGAATTTTAAAGCTAGAAGTACCCTAAGAAGGCCCAACTAGTCCCACCCCTCATTTTACATATGGAAAATGGAGGTCCAGAGAGTTGAAGCAATTTGTCCAAACACAATATAGCAGAGCTAGGATTCAAATCAAAGTTCTCCAACAACAAATTTAATGGGATCCCCTCCCCATTTTTCCCCATTATGTCATGCTCCCAGATGTCCCAATTAACTGAAAAAAATGTTTTCCCTACAGAAAACCTTATATTAATATATTTAATAAATAATTTTTGTGGAGGGAAGCAATTGAGGTTAAGTGACTTGCCCAGCTAGTAAGAATCTGAGGTCATATTTGAACTGTGGTCATCCTGACTCCAGGAAGATAATCCAGTTGCTCTGTCCACTATGCCACTGAGCTCCTATAATTAATAATTTATTAAAATCCTTCTCCTCACTACCAAGAGAGCTCCCTCACACTCCCCCCATTATTAAAACTAAAAGGATGTTTTGTGTAATTTTCATCTACTTAAACTAAGTCTATAAATGCAAATTACTTTCTTCTTAATGGGCAAAAGAAATCTTCATTTACATTGAAAAATGAAAAAAAATGGAAACAAGTTAGTCACCAGCTGTCTGACTGAATTCAACAGGGAAGGCTAGTAATACTGGATTCATGATACTAATTCATTGTCAAGAGCTGTTCAACCATCCAAAATAACTCCCTAGGCAAAGCTGAGAAGTTTATTGCCATTTTAACCAATTTAGAAAGTGCCTCTATGACTGTAAATAATTTTTATGTACTTGCAAGGGGGAAAAAAAAGACCAAATGAAACTCTAAAATTTCATTTTTTCCACTTGCTGACACATTAGAAGGAGTCCCATTAAAAGGCAGGGATTGCTGGGTCAAGGTTTTAAAACAGTCTCCAAGATTTATTGCTAGAAAAAAGACCTGTTTAGATTTAACTGATACTTGCAGAGAATGAATTCAGTTTTTAGAGATTAGATTTTTCCTCTCCATTGCATGGCCCTGAAAGCAGGGTCTCTGATAGCATGGCTCATGATTTATGTGCATACTTATTAGACCCAGCACTCCATTTGATCGGGTACCTCTCAATACTAAAGAAGCATACCGATCCTAATGAAAAATGAAGACTCAAGAGTTATGGTGAATATATTAGAATCATCAAAAAGAAATGCATCTTGTTAATAGATGACAGAAGTCACTCAACATAGAAAGTAGCTAGAGTACTGAGCATGGAGTCAGGAAGACCTGAATTCAAATCCAGCCTCAGACACTTAGTGTGTGATCTTGGACAAGTCACTTAACCTCTGTTTGCCTCCATTTCATCAACTATCAAATGGGAGTAACATAGCAGCTACCTTTCAGGGTTTTTTTTGAGGATCAAATGAAACAATATTTATGAAGTGTTTAGCCTAAGTCCTGGTACCAATTGCTAGCTATTATTGTTGTTATTGTTGTTATCGTGATGCTATACTTTTGAGGCTATAGGGGCCTTAGAGATGATCTAGTCCAGGAGTTCTTAACCTTTTTGTGTGTCATGGACCTCTTTGTCATTCTGATGATACCTAGGAACCTTTCCTCTGAGCAGTTTTAAATGCACAAGACAAAGAATTACAAAGGAAAATAGTCATACTGAAATATTTATCAAAATAATTTTTAAGAAGTTCACAGGTACTGGATTGAGAACCCCTGGTCTATTTCAACATCCTCATTTACAGAGTAGGAAACTGAGGTCCAGAGGGGAGAAATATTTTATGGCTAATTTGGCATCTTGGATCCCAGCCCCGTGTTCTTCCTTCCATACTATGCTATGTTATTCAATGTCATCATTCCCCAGAGTCCTCCAAAATAGATACACACACACACACACACACACACACACACACACACAGAGAGAGAGAGAGAGAGAGAGAGAGAGAGAGAGAATTATAACAGTTGAATACACATTAAAGAGATTTAAGTCTCATTAAAATAAAATCCAAGAAACTACTAGACTGAAAAGGGTTGATTGAGGCCTGGTGATAGAGGTGGTGTTGTTGTCATCTTGTTGTTGTGTTGCTATTGCCATCCTTTTAGGCAATAAGGATTAAGTGCTATGCCCAGGGTCAGACCACTAATAAGTGCTTGAAGTGGAATTTGAATCGTGCCACCTAGCTGCCTCATAAAGATCTTTAAAGCTAAAATAGTTTATATTTTATCCTAGAGGTGAAAGAAAGCTACTTGAGGTGGTAGAGGAAGGGAGTCACTTAGATTGATATTTAAGGAAAATTTCTTTGGCAGCACTGTGAACCCAAAAACTGGTGGGAGACTTGTGGCACAGAAACCAGGTAGGGGGATTATTGCAATAATTTAGGTGAAAGATGATAAAGGGTCTGATCTGTGCTAGTAACCATGTGAATAAAAGGAAAGGGTCAAATGCAAGGGATGTGGTAAATGCAGAAATGACTACACAAAATTTATAGTCCATGTAGCACTCCTTTGGCAATTCATCACATATTGCCTTGGGCCATCTCTTAGAGTACTCAACTCTTACTTAACCCTTGTAATTATTGCTTAACTTTTCTCGTACTTCATCTAGATTGTAAGCACCTTCGGGGCAAGGACTAAATAATAAATCTTTTTTGTTTCCACAGCACTGAGCACCAGATACCCTAGAGCCCCTCCATATGGGAATACGTGATGGATCTGTGATTCTGTCAGCCTGGGGTGTGCCACACAGAGAGGACTCCCATCCACACAAATGAAAACCTACCCATGACTCCAAAAGTTCTAGGGAATTTTCTGAAGCTCCCAGGTTGAGTCACAGATTTTGTCAGTATCAGAAGTGGGATTTGAATTCAGAACCTCAGGATAGAGCTGTGGCTTGGAGTCAGGAAGACCTGAATTGCCCCAAAGATAGTCTCAGAATGTAGGTGCTAGAAGAAGGAGCCTTATAAGTTAACTTGTTCAACTCCTTCAATTTACAAAAAAAGGAGAATTAAAACCCAGGGAGGGGAAGGTCCCAAAGTCACAAATTAAATTAATGGTGTATGTATGTATGTATGACAAACAAATGAATGAATGAATTGCATAAATTAAGTCGACCACTGAGTAGGTGGTCAACTTCCTCTTATGTTTTTGTTGCATTGAAATTTGTTGAAACAGAATTTGTCCTGGAGAAACACAGAAATCTTCTTTTAAATGAAGGAATATCATCCAATTTCCAATCTTTCTTACCTCTCCAAGGGGACAGGGAGGTGTCTATATAAACTATGCCCCTGACTTGGGGAGTAATCACTAAGTAGCATCTGCTGCTGGAGATAGTTTGGCCTCCTTAGCCACAGTTCAATTTCCTCAAGGAGAAACTAAGACAGATATGGTTGCAGGTGTCAGTATTTAGCACTAGCTGTTTGAAAGACATACACATGGAAATGGAGGTCAAGTTTTTATCAAATATCTAGAGATTTTATATTACTGAAAAAAAATCTCATCAATTCAGGCTCCACATGTACTCTGCCTGTTGCATGTGAGTATTTAGTAACTGTTGAAATTAATTCAGAGTTGGTGGCAAATATAGTCAGGAACTGGACTGAAGTCAAGGCTAATATTGTTAACCAAAAAAAAAAAACCAAACCCGCTAGACTAAACTTTAAAAACTGACTCAAATTTATAAGAAAAAGAGCTATTCCCCAATTGATAAATGGTCTAAGGAGATAAACAGGCAATATTTAAGGAAAGAAATCCATAAATAGCTGTGTATCACTTAGTAAATTAGAAAGCGAAAAGAAATGGTTGAAAAAGAACACACTGTTATCTCCTCCTGCTATACAGAGAGCACACATTACATTAAGTAGACTCGGGGCCAGCTAGGTGGCATAGTATATACAGTCAGGAGGACCTGAGTTTAAATCTGGCCTCAAGATAACTTGCCTAGTTGGGCAAGTCACTTTTAACCCTATTGCCTTAAACAAATGAATAAAATAAGACTCCTTGTCAAATCTCCTGAACTTAGTTTTTGTTAAAATGGTCATTATTTTTCAAGAAACACCTTTTTGAATTTTGAGGCCATTTTCACAAATCTCTTAACTGAAAGAGCTAAATAGAAAAATGGCAAGGGATAATAGCAGTGGAATACAATGGGACTGGGTTAGGGAGGGACCTACTCTTGAATCAGAGTATTGATCTATCCAGGCTCAATTTGCTATCTTTTCTCCCAAAGAACAAGTAGTCTCAGCTTTGTAATGAAGGACAGCGTAATTACATAGATCTCTTCCCAAAAGCCTCTTGCTTTCAAGCTCTTTAACTTCAGTCATAGATCTAAACTGTCCAATTCATCCAAACATTATAACAATTTGAGTGAATTATTTAAATTCCATATGATCTTTCTATTTTCAGATCGTTATGTTGTGGTAGGAGCTCAGAGGGATGCTTGGGGACCTGGAGCTGCCAAGTCTCTTGTAGGGACATCTCTTCTATTGGGGATCGCTCGTGCTTATTCTGATTTGGTGTTTAAATGTAGAGCTACTTCAGAAATAACAAATATTAAAGTACAATCTTGAATTATGGTTGTCATTATCTAGGAAAATTCTTAGTTTTTTTTTACCATAGTTATGAGACTTAAAGGAAGTTTCACCCCAAAACCTAAAAAAAAGAGTAGGGGGGGCGGCTAGGTGGTGCAGTGGATAAAGCACCGGCCCTGGAGTCAGGAGTACCTGGGTTCAAATTCAGCCTCAGACACTTAATAATTACCTAGCTGTGTGGCCTTGGGCAAGCCACTTAACCCCATTTGCCTTGCAAAAACCTAAAAAAAAAAAAAAGAAAAAGAAATTGTTAAAAAAAAAAAGAGTTAATGACTCAAAATAAAATCTAACTATTAAAACTGTAGAAATAAAGGAATGCTTATGAAGTAATGGGTTCACCATCGCAGTAAGTGTTTGGGCAAAAGCTGGATAAGTATTTAACAACTGCTGTAGAAGACATTCCTGCTCAGTTGAGATGGTAGAAAAGATGATCTTCAAATCCCCCAGGGCACTATAAAGTTTATCGCTCTATAATTCAGATAGTTCTCTGATCATTAGAATTCATGTGGTTTGACTATTTTTGGATACCTTGAGCCAAATTATCTTTGGTGTTTGTTATACCAAATTCACAAGAATCTAAGACCATGTGACACTTGCTTATTGTGTCTCTCTGTTTCTTAATCTCTGTCTCTTTCTGGCTGTGGCTCTGACACTCGTCTCTTTGTGTCTGTCTTTGTCTCTGACTTTTTGTCTCTATCTCTGTCTATCTCTGTTTTTGTCTCTCTCTCTTTCTACCCCCTTTGGTTTGGTTGGCCACAGAGCTCTCTAATCGATAAAGTAGGTAACTTCTCTCTTGGTTTTAACCAGTCAGCCAAGTGGACTTCTTCTTCCCAATTCTGAGCGTAGTTTTTCAGACCAAAACTTCTAGTTCAGATGTCAGGGAACCAAGCTCACCCACTCAATCTTGCCTTGGCTCCTTTGCCAGCTCTACAACAACATTCAATACCAAAGGAAAATAATCATTCTGTGCCCAGCTTTTAAAACTGCTTATCTCTGGCAGTTTGAGCCCGAGTTTGACATGGAGGCTGGGTCTATATATTCAGTAATTAAACTTTTTACAACTATGACATAACTTTTAGTCACTTGCAGATTATTTCCAGGACAACACAATCAATAGAGCCAGAAATATCAGTTGTACCAGTTGCTGGGCTCTGTAGGGAGCACACAAGTCTTTGATTGGACATTGGTACCTTCTCTGGGCTTCCTTATCTGCCATGTAACCTGGCTTTCTTATAAGACTCTTTAGAGATTCAAGAGATAACAAATGTGAAAGTGCTTTGAGATCTATTAAACAATTCAAAAAATTTGAATTGAGATTATTTTCTAGAATTATTCTTAAATCCCAGGACATGGTCTCAAGGGGATATCACAGATGATGTAGTTGGTTTTGTTTTGATTGAGAATTATTAAACTCAAAAAACTGATATATCCTCACCAAGGAGAAAAATGCTAATTCATATCTTTTCATCCTGTCTTCCTTCTTTTCATCACTCTCATCACTTTCTTTCTCTCCCTTTCTCATGTCTTATTCACCCTCTTTCTCTTCTCCTTTCTTTCCCATCATCCCTTTGTTGTTTTCTTACCATCTTCATTCTCTCTTCTTCATCCCCTTCTCTCCCTTCATTCCATCCTTCCTTTCTGCTTCACATTTTCATTTGCAATTCACTTTTCCTTCACCTCTTTCCTCCCACCTTTTTTTCCTTCTCTCCCTTCGGTTTATTCTTCTTTTTCCCCCCTCCTTCCCTTTTAACTCCTTCACTTGTATCTCTCCTTCCTTTCCCATCTCTTTCTCCCTATTCCTTCTCTCCTCTTGCTCTTCTCCCCTTCCCCTTCCCCTTCCCCCCCATCCTGGATAAACTGCTCCTTTTCTGCAAAGGAAAAAAAATGCAAACAAGAGACAAGAGGCTATCATGAGTCATTGGTGACTTTTTTTGCTACATTGTATTAGAAGGAAGTGATGTCATACTAATCAAAGCGCAAGTCATTTTGAAACTAGGAGTTTCTCTCAATTCTTTCAGAAAATGGGGAAACTTCTACACTCCACCATTTTGCTCCACCCAAAGTAAAAGAAAAAAAAGGATTGTTAGTAATAATTTCCCCAACTCTATTTTGGGAATTCAGAAAAATGTTGATTTCTGTATTTTCTCCATGGCCATCTACAAAACATACAGGGTCATATCTCTGTAAGAATTTTATTGTGGAATACTTATTTCCATCTATTGACTGTCAATCAGTTCAATTTGCTAGATATTTATTATGGCTTTACTATTTATAAGTCCTGGTGATAAACTTTATATATGTGTCTGTTCCAAGGACTATCCTAATGAAGGTTGACAGAGATCAGCACAAGTTTAGTTGCAGGATGAGGAATTTTCAGCCTTAGCAACTCAAGAAGACCATCTATTAATCTACAGAAGAGTGTAATCTGGGATATGTAGGGATGCAGATCCTTGGAGTATCATCTCCAATGTCAAGTTGGAGTATCATCTCCAATTAAAGTTCAGAGACAGATAGATAAATGAAAGATGGATAGATAATAGGTAGATAAATTGATAGATAAATAGATATAAGTAGGTAAATAGATAATTGATAGGAAGATAAGAGATAGCTAGAGGTAAGTAGATTGATAAGAACTAGATAGCTAGATAGATGGTTGATGGTTAGGAAGATAGATAAACAGAACATTTATCAAGCACTTATTATGTATAGGACACTGTATCAAACATTCAGGACACAATTAATAGTAAGCAAAACTATCCCTTCCCACATGAAACTGACTTTCTAATAATGTATTCTGGGAAGGTTTGTGTTAACTATATGGAGTTAAGTAAGCAGAACTAGAAGAACAATAATGACAACAATATGGTAAAAGTAAACAACTGTGAGAGACTAAATAACTTTGTTCAGTAGCTAGTCATGACCCCAAAAGACTAACAATGATTTGTCATTCTTGGCCACAAAGAATCAGACATGACTGAAATGACTAAACAACAGAGAAAGGACAGACTAGAGGGTCAAAATGGGACATACTTTATCAGACATAGCTAAAGTGGAGATTTGATTTGTTTGACTCTACTTATTTTTCACAAGAGGGGGTTTTATTTGGGACAGTGTCTGGGTGGTAGAAGGAGTAATAATGTTGTTGAGTTGTTTTTCAGTCATGTCCAATTCGTCATAACCCCATTTGGGTTTTCTTGGTAAAGATATTGGTTTGCCATTTCTTTCTCCAGGTCATTTTACAGATGATGAAACTGAGGCAAACAGAATTGCCCAGCTAGATTTGAACTCAGGAAGATGAGTCTGGCTGTCTATCCACTATGTTCCCTGACTGAAGTAAGGAGAGTCGGAGTGGGGATCTATAAGCAAGGAACTAATGGAAGCACCTTGTTAGATTTAATATAAAGTTTTTTTAAAAAGATGTACATAAGAAATTAATTATATTAAATATAATTTTCCATTCTTTTTATAAAGAAATATCAATTTATTTATGTAAAATGTATGATAAAATATATATACATATTTATGTTTTGCTGGATGTGTGATTCCATCCGTGTAGGGAGCTTTTGGTGAAGAATTCCCTTTCCCAATGCAAAGCAGCATCTTCTCTTCAACATCTAGCTAAAAAAGAGGGAAGAAGTGGGGGAGGGATGAGATAGGAGGAAAGAGAAGGAAAAGATAGGTAAGTAGATTAGATAGATGAATGGACAGAATAATCAGACAAAAATACAGACAGCTAGAAGTAGACAAAGAGATGATAGACAACTACATACCTACACACACATACACACACACACACATACATAGAGGTAGACAGACGGAGGAAGAGAGAAAAAGGGGAGGGGAATAGGTAAAATATAGAAAAAGATATTTCTGAGAAGTTATTTTAATTTAAAGATTATTTTATTTTCATTTCCTATGTAAACAGGAACCCTCCAGTGAATAATGAGGGTTATTCACACAGAGTAAAACTTTCATGGCATGAAAGCTAGCCACTCAGAGCTACTCCTAGTAGTTACTATTAAGATACAGTGAATGTACCTGATGAGGAAACTCACTTACCAATTTGGCAGGTCAGTCCCTTCTTTGTAGCCCAGAACCTCCGAGAGTTGCCTGGGCCATTGAGCAATTAAGGGATGTGCCCAGGGTCATAAAGTCAAGTCAGCATTTTTCACATTCAAGTATTTGAATCCATGTCTTTTTGATTCCAAGACCAGGCAGCCCCACTAACCATGTACCACCCTGCTTCTTTTCACATGATGCACACATTGAAGTTTCATATTTTAATAGTCTTCCATTGCTTACAAAGTGCTTTCACATGCATTTTCATTTGCACCTCACCACAAACCTGTAAGATAATTATCATCCCCATTTTACAGAGGAGAAAACTAAGGTTCACATATTTAGTGATTTGCTTCAGGGCACAACCCACCAACCACCACCATGGTACAGTATTTCAGTGACTATAATACAAAGTCCCTTCCCTCCATATAGATCTTGCCCAATGTGGAAGTCCACAAAACTTGTTCAGGGAGCATATTTTAATTAGTTATTTTGCAATTTAGTTTGAACAAGTTTTGAATTCAGCTTTGAAAGATGGCAGAGGAGAGGATGTGAGTACTGTGAATGATCTGTAAAAGAATGAAGAAGGGTAAATGACATCAGACCAAGGCAAGAAGGGAAGGCTGAGGGCAACAACAGTTATCATCTCTTATTTCCCAGACCTTGGACTGGCCTGTCCTGGAAGCTCAATTAACTGGATAGGTTTTTTTTTTTTTGTTTGGTTGGTTGATTTTTGGTTTTTGGTTTTTGTTTAGTTTTTGCAAGGCAGTGGGATTAAATGGCTTGTGCAAGGCCACACAGCTAGGTAATTATTAAGTGTCTGAGGCCGTATTTGAACTGAGGTACTCCTGACTCCAGGGCCAGTGCTCTATCCACTGCGCCACCTAGCTGCCCCTAATTGAATGGTTTTTAGTGAAAAGTTGAAAAAAAAAGCAAACCACAAGAAAATGAGCTCATGTAAGAGATTTGATGGAGAAGAAAACAATTTTGAAAGACTTAGAACTTCAATCAATGCAGTGATAAACCATAATTTCAGAATACCTATAATGAAGTGTGTTATTCATAATCTGACTGACAGGTGATAGATTCAAGATGCAGACTGGAGATACGAATGTTTGGACATGCCCTATGTGGAACTTGGCTGTGTATTTGTTGCAAGGGTTTAGGTCTTCTTTTTATTTTTTGCTCAGTTGGGGAAATGGAGGGGAGAGAAGAGGGAGAGAATGTTTGTTAATTGAAAAAAATCATGATTAATTTTTAAAAAGAGATAGATATTGTTATTGAGTCTTGTCTGACTCTTCATGAGCCTGTAGGTGGTTTTCTTAGCAAAGATAATAAACTGGTTTGCCATTCTTTCTCCAGTTCATTTTATAGCTGAGGAAACAGAGGCAAACATGGTTAAGTGACTTGCCCAGGATTACACAACTAGGAAGTATCTGAGGCCAGATTTGAAGAAACTTCCTAACTCCAGGTCCATGCTCTCTTCATCCAAGCACCTACTTTTTGCATGGCACTGGAATGACCACTTGAGATCTACATAGCCAAAATGACAAAAAAGTCCCTACACAAGGAGGAAAAAGATTGATCCTATTCAACTTAAAGGCAGATCTTGGATAATATCTATCTTTTGTCTCCTCAAAACCAAGCAATCATTTAGTCAACCAATTGGCATTTATGAAATCTCCATCTTGTGCCAGCAACTTTTCTGGGTGCTGGGGTGACTAAGACAAAGAGAACACCATCCCTGTCTTCAGGGAGTTAATGTTCTACTGGAGACAAAACCCCCAGCAGGCTCTTCAATATCCAAGTGGAGGAAGCAACTGGTCCAGTGGAGAGAGCTCTCACTATCTCTGGCGTCAGAGGGGCTGCACTCAAACCTCATCTCCGTCTGTTTGTTCTGATGGGATCTTGGGTCTCTTCTTGCTCATTTATAAAATGAGGGTCTGATCCAGAGAGATAGGCCTCCCAGGTCCAAAGGTGATTCATCCATAATCATGACAAGGCAGGAAAGGGACTCAGCTCTTTTTGAAGGGTTTTTGTTATATGAAGAAACAGGACTTGTTTAACCCTTCAGGCACAAACTTGTGAACTAAAGAGTGACTGTGACAGGATTATAATAAATAGTTAGCATTTCAATAGCTCTTTAGGGTTTACAAAGCATTTTACAAATACTTGATCTTCACAGCAACTCTAGAAGGTGTTATTATTATTCTCATTTTATAGATGGGGTATACCGAGGATAAGTGATATATAGCATAACCCACTGCCCTTCCCATGCCCCTAAGCCACCACCAACTGTCTTATGTTTCCCTACAGCCTAGAAGCTGCTGAGGAGACAAGAAAAAGGCAGGATACAAAAACAACAGCTATACCTGTAGAACAGCAACAGACTCTGTCCTCATCCTCCCCACCCTCAAACCTGACAAGTGTGTGAAGGAAAATTAGAAGGATAACAGTCAATAGTAAACGTTTAAACACCTACTATGGGTCAGGCATCTTGAAGATGCCAGGGATAGAGCACCTGGCCTGGAGTCAGGAAGACTCATCTTTCTGAGTTCAAATCTGACTTCAATCACTTATGATCTGTGTGACCCTGAGCAAGTCACCTCACTTTGTTTGCCTCAATTTCTTCATCTGAAAAATAAGCTGAAAAAAGAAATGTCAAACCATTCTGGCCAAGAAAAACCCCAAATGGGATCATGAAGAGTCAGATGTGATGGAAAAATGACTTAACAGCAATAATCACTAAGGTTCCACAGTGGTAAAGACTCAAGCTTTAATTTAACTCAAGCTACCAACTAGCCTCCCACCTCACAATACACTACATAAAATTAATGAAGCAAATACAGCCTTTTCTAAATTAACATTGATTTAATGGGATAAAATAACTGAATTTGGAGTTGGAAGGGACCTTAAAGATCATCAACTATAACCCAACTCTGATGAAAAGTTCTCTCTCTCTCCTAAATTCTTAAATATGCCTATCCCATTCATATATCATTTAATGTAGAATTACAGAAGATTGATGGGGCTGAAAGGACCTTAGAGATCACATAGCACAACTTAAACATTTTACAGATAAAGAAACTGAAGAGGGGCAGCTAGGTGGCACAGTAGATAGAGCACCAGCCCTGATGTCAGGAGGACCTAAGTTCAAATCCAGCCTCAGACACTTAATAATTGCCTAGCTCTGTGACCTTGGGCAAGTCACTTAACCCCCATTGCCTTAAAAAATAAAAATAAATAAAAACAAAGTTTAAAAGAAAGTAAAGACAAAGAAAGACTTGCCTAGGATCCCATGGTCACTAATAATGTCAGGATTCAAAAACAAGGTTACCCTGATGCTGAATCCCTGAATCTTTCAGGAAAGCCAGATTCTGCCTTTTGTTTCAGGAATGGAAGGTGGTGCCTGCAAGCCTATGTCAGTCAAGAAAATTCAGGGCAAGACTGGTCTTATGCAAGAGCAGAAAGAAATTCCATCATTAGGCTCTGGCCATTTCCACCGCTATCCTCCATGCTGATAATGCTCTCCTCCATATTTCCATCTCCTAAAGTCTCACCTTCTACCAGTACCCCCTAATTTTGAAGCCTTCCCTCTGCTGATTACTGTCCCCCTTTGCCATTAGATTGTGGCTTCCTGAGGATAGAGGCTGTCTTTTGCCTTTCTTGCTTCAACCAGAGCTCAGCTCAGGTGTGGCAAACAGTAGGCATTTAATGACTGTCTACTGATTGGCTAACTAAACTATATTGTTATGTTTTTCATAGAAACATCATACTCTTTTCTTCTCCTGACCTGAAATTCCCAATATTAAGGTCACCTCCTCAATGTCAGAAAATAAAAACTATAATCTCAAGATTTAGGATTTACATTTTCATAAAAATCATCTCATTTGAGACTCACAACAGCTCCAAATATTTACTACCTCCATTTTTACCGATAAACCAAAAAGAATCGGAGAAGCTAAGTAATTTATCCAAAGACATACAGCTAAAATTTGGAACCACCAGAACTCAAATTCAGGTTTCATTATTCCAGGTCTAATATTCATTCATCTGTAGCATCAATGTTGCCAAAATATTACTATGAAAATCAATGTATCAACAAGCTTCTATTAAATACTTTCTACATGTCAGACACTATAATAGATGGTAAAGATGTAAGGACAAACCTGGGAATGAGGTTATCACCTTGGAAACTCACAATCTAATGGGAGAAATAGATACTGGATAAACTGAGAGTAATCAGCAGAGGCAGGGCACTAGAATTAAAGGATGTTGGTAAAAGGTGGGATTTTAGGAAGCCAGGAGATGGAAATATAGAGGGAGAGCATTACAGGTATGAGGGATAGGGTGGAAATGGTTAGAGTCTATTGATGGAATTTCTACCCTTGCATAAGCCCAGTCCCAAGGGACAGAGATGTTTCAATGGAAGGAGCAGTGACAGATACTGGGTAGATTGTAGAAGGGCAATTGGGTGATGAAACACCCAGACAAAAGAGCACCTTATTTGTACAAGATAGAATGCTCTTCAAGGATGAACTGTGGGCCTGGTGAGCCCACACACCATTGTATGGTCATGAAGCCACTGGTTCTCACTCCAGAGTTCCACCTTATTTAGCCTTAATATTCTATGATTCTGAAGTGCTCTGGTATCTCCCTGGAAGGTTCATTCCAGCTCAAAGGTCAAAGTGAGGCATGCTTATGATTTTTCCCCTGGACTTCATCATCCTTTCAGTGCTCTCTCCAAAGTCTAGGTTGTTTTCCTTCCTCTTCCTATCTCCTTATCCTCAGGATTTAAAATCTGAATTGGAGCAAGGATCAAGGATGAAATATCCACTGAGGGACATTTCCTTTCATTCCTCCTGCTTCCTCATTTCCTGTAGCCTTGATGCCATATGACTCTGGACTTTTCTATGGAGACTAGGGAAGTTCAGTCAGAGGGGGCTGGTAAAAACAAATAACATTAGGAACTCAGTGAGGTAAAGAGAAAAGGATTGACTCAAGAGTTCACTGAAGATGTTTCCTGAAAATGGGCAGGAAACAGGGAGGTCACCCTGTCAGAATTCATCCTCTCCAGAACATCTGTCCAAATGACCCAGAGCTGTTAACAGAAAGGTCAAAGAGCTTTTTAGGGAAGCTGTCTTTCATAAAAACCATGGAATTGGGATTGTGTCAACTATGGATTTTGTGAAAATATATAGAAAGGAAATGGAGAGTCAGAGTCTCTACCCTTTCTCTCCTCATCTTAAAAGATCTTTCCTATACTCCCACATGCTATACTTTATTTCTATACTAGAGTCAAAGATAGACTCTCACTGTCCCATCCCTGCCAAGCCAGCATCTAGTATGATAGTTGGACTGTGAGCCCAGGCTAGACTGTCCTGAGTCTTCCTCTTCAGACCAGGTCAGACAGAGGTCACTATCACTCTCATTTTCTACTTAGGTAAGGTGTTGAACTTCTCTTCTAATATCCTATCAGTTATAAGGCTCAAGGATTCTATGAACCTTTGGAATACTCTGTAGTGGATTTGGAGGAGGATTTGGCCCCAGTCTATGTGATAAAAGCATCATCTTGACCCATCTCCCTTCCTATTTGCCCTCAAGGAAATCTCCGTGATACAGCAGCCAATATGAGGTGGACAAAGAAAAAGGCAGAATTTGGTTGAAACTGGAGAGGCAATGGTTGCAGGAGACAGTGTGTTACTTTCCCAGAGGTATGCTGATAAATGTTAAACAACCAGCTCTTCAGAAAGGGAAAAAAAGCATATATAATACACTTTTAGGTGTAATCTGCATCATTAACATGTTCTCTCTCACTTTCTTAAATCTAGACAATCAACAAAACCATAAATCAAGGCCTGCTTTGTACACTTTTCCAGTTTCCATGTTGTAAATGATTGCCCTAAAAATTTAACAATCTGCTATAAGACCATTAGAATTGGCTACAATATACCTCTGTACTCATCCCTCCACTATCATGTCACTTGGCTCATCCCATATTTACCTGGGCACTACAGCTGGCAAATTGCTGATAATTTAGCAGCTAGCAATTATGGGAGTACCTATCAAGCCTACAACCTCTCTTTGTGTAGATTTGATCAGGGTGGCTATTATGTGTCTTCAGAAGTAGGGGTTCCTTCAGTCTCCCCCACTTCTTTCTCCCCTTCTATGAAATCCTTCTAGTGCCCTTATGCTCTTCTCCCCGGTCCTGTTCTCAGGAAAGGAAAGTCATTTACACTTGAGTATAAATGTAAAGTACAATGTCTGCAGATTTAGCAATGTTATTTGAAGAAGATTATATAATGAAAATTTCTGTTCCCTGATAATAATTTCAGACATCAGGTGGGGAAAATGTTTGGAGGGAGGGGAAGGGTAGGCAAAGGGATCTTTCTCAGAGAAATATCAGTCAATCTATCCTTTCCCCAATTTGACCTTTAAATATCACTTGAAAATTTGAAAATCATAACAAATCTCTGAGTTAGATACTTGATTACTTACCCTCACTTTCCAGATGAGGAACTTGAAACTGGAGAGATTAAGTTATTTGACCCCCCCCCATCACATAGCAGGAATAGTGGTAGGATCCAACCCTACCTTCCTAACTCAACATCCTAATTCATTAACCTATTTCTCAAAGGCCTTAAAACCCCATCAGTTAAGCTTGTTAGCTGCTGAAAAGAACTAAATCATTGCATTGATGACAAGAACCACACATGCATATACCCAGAATGGCCCTCTGAGGAAGTGGATTTGGCCCCTGTCTATGTGATAAAAGCATCATCTTGACCCATCTCCCTTCCTATCTGTCCTAAAATTCCATCCTCCTATTCCAAAGGTAGGGAGAACCAGTTTCCAAAAGAATATAACTAAAATACACAGCTGTGGCTGGGAAGCCCCCCCCCCACTCCCCAACCCCCACCCCCACCCCATCCAGAGATCTAATTAGCACATTTTAGGGCCTAGCACAGCTTTTATAAAACACTTCATAAATACTTTACATTCATTCATGTTACCATCAGCTTTCTTGGAAGGCACAGGAAGCATAGCCTTGAGGGATGAGATAGGATAGGAGCGTACCAGCCCTATCAAACAACACTCCTTTTATAATCCTACAGCAACTCCCTCTTTCTCTCAGGACCTCAGTTTCTTTGTCGATAAAATGAATGAGTTGGTTGGGAATGGTTAAGAAAATAGTTCTTTGAAGGAGTGACAAAAGAGATAACTGCCTATCAGTGCGGTAAGACCCAGTTGATATGATGGTTAGCTCCCCCCCCTTTTTTTATTAATCTGCTTCAGAGCATGGCTTGCTGGGCTTGGGAGGGATGGAGAAGTGACACATTCAGAAATGAGGGTAATATGAAAAAAAAAGGCAACTAAAAAAATCAGATTCTTTTTTTAAAAGAAGAGTGATTTTTAAAATGAGGGGCTGGGTTCAATGAGCCTTTAGGTCCACTTCAGCTCTAAACTGATGAATTAGTTTATCCTTGACAGTGCCTGGGATCAGTCAATCAATAAAAAATTTTTAAGAGTCTACTATATTCCTGGCACTGTTCTAAGTAAGCCCTGTGGATAAAAGAGGCAAAAGATGACCCCTGATCTAAAGAAATTCACAGTCTAAATGCAGAAGACAATACGTACAAATGAGAAAAAATTGGAGAGGATCAACAAAGGAAAGATCTGATAGTTTAAAGGGCAACCAAGTAAGATGATATTGATTTCCATTTCATCAACTGGTTCGCACTTAAGAGTTAATTCCCAAGGGGGGAACCTGATCTCAAGATGGAAATTCTCTTACTTTCAATCTATCTTTGAGGGAAAGGAATGGCGTAAGATGCCAAGGAAACCTCACTGGCCTGACTGCCACAACAGGGAAGAGTTAGGGTCGTTGGTGTCTAGAAATTGTTGCAAGCTTGATTTTTATCAGTTGGTATGGACTCTTGATTCAGACCTGGAAGATTCAGACCTCTAAAGGTCACCCAGGCTGACATCCTCATTTTACAGAAGTGAATGACTTCCCTGATTTACCCAGGGTCACATAACCTATGTGTCAGACTTGAACACAAGTTTTTCAGATAGAAGCAAATTCCCTTTCTTCTACACCATAACTCTCAATTATACAGACTTGAATACATGAAATAGAGATGAGGTAAGACCCATGATTTCACTGGTACTTATAAATGCCATCTTCTTAATGATCCTATGTCATTAAAAGCTACGATTAGTAGAGTACAACTTCAAGTAGATCATCCCAAACTGGAAAGGACTTCAGTAAGGGTCCGACAAAGGACTGTGTAGCTGTCACCTGATGAGCAACCTGGCTAAGTATTTTTAAAAATCCCATTACAAGAGATGGTCCCCAGGATCTATTGTTTTCTAGCCATAGAAATCCATGAAGAATCAGCTTGTAAAAGTGTGCAGAAGTTATCTGTTTTAGTAAAAAGACCACTAGAAAGAGCATGAATCTGGAGTCAGAAAACCTGAGTTCAAATTTCCATTCTACCATTTGCTCTCGAAATGATCTTGGGCAAATCATTTAAATCCTCTGGGCCTATTTCCTCATCTGGAAAATGAGAAGGTTGGATCAGATGACATGAAATTCCAGGTCTAAATCCTATGAACATCTAAAATGGTGAATGAAATAAGAAATCTTTGAAGCACTGATGTTTAAATTATCTTTGTTCTGGGTGGGCCTGTGATATTCTCATACATACACTGTGGGCCTTAAAAGCAGGAGAACTGAATGTTCTAGGGGAGGGACAGTGATGTAAGTGGGAGGAGATTGGCTAGCCCCAGGGGGGTCCCCGGGGTGGACAGAAGAATGAGGGCATGGGGATCAGGGAAGAAAAGCCCAGAGCAAGGGAATTCTGCAAGGGCAGAAGATTGGGGAAATACAAAGGAGGGGAATACATGGAAAACTGATTAGGAACCAAGACAAACTTCATATTTTTCACAGCTGTGTCTGGGCCCACCTAAACACAGTGAATTTCACAGCTGTCCAGAAGGCTCTGCCAGTTTGAGGGGTAGGGAGAAAGGGAGATGAGGAGCTTGAAAATGGACGTCATTAAATCTACCTAGGTCAGCTATGCACTTCCAACATCACAGCCCTTAGCCCACATTAAGACAGCTAGGACTTCTAAGAACCTTCTTGTTCTTCCCCTCCCCATAGAAATCCACCATAGAATATTTGAATTAGAAGAGAACTTAGAAATTATCTGCTTAAACCCTTTCTTTTTACAACTAAAGACAAAATGAGGCCCAGAAAGGGAAACTGACCCAAGGGAGTAGAGCTTAGGCCAGAACTGGTGTAATATATTATCCCATTTCTCCTTGGTGTGAATCCAGCAGCTTTATCTCCCAGGATGATGGGAGATCACAAGGAGGAGAAAGAAAGAAAGAGAAAGAGAAAGGGGAGAGAGAGAGAGAGAGAGAGAGAGAGAGAGAGAGAGACAGACAGAGACAGAGACAGAGAGAGACAGACAGAGAGAGACAGAGAGACAGAGAGAGACAGAGACAGAGACAGAGAGGGACAGACATGCAGACAGAGGCAGGGAGGCAGAGGGCTTTAAAAGGCTATATATGAAATTTTGAAATTGGCAAAGCCAAATTTTACCAATTTCACAATCATCCCAAGCGCCAACCCTGTGGTTATTACCACAAGCTTCTCTGAGCTCCCAGTATGAAAAGTCAAAGTCCCCAAAAATGCCAGTTGGTTTATCCTTCCACGAGACCCCTGCCAGTCTTCTTCCATGCCAGTGGAGTGGTTCTTTTACCCCCATTTAGGACATTTCTCTATCTTGTTCTTCCCATTCTGGTCCCCCTCCCCTGCCAGGGCTAGGGGACCCTAGTGAGAAAGCATAAAATAACAGAAAAGAACTCTCGATTTTGAGTCAAAGGACCTGCATTTGAATCCTAGCATTTCTCCATTATCTGTATGACCTTGGGCAAGTGACTTAATGTCTCTGGTCCTTAATTTCCTCATCTTTAAATGAGAGGAATCACAGATTTAGAGATGTAAGAGAGCCAAGAGTCTAACAAATCCATTCTCATCATTTTATAGATGAGAAACACAAGGTCCAAGGTCACACCTACAGTGTTAAAGGCAGGATTTGAACGCAGGCCTTACAGACTCCAAATCCTGCTCCTTCATCTTCTACAGTTGGGGCTAGAGTACCCCTAGGATCCTTCCCTCCCAGATAGAAATCTATGCTCCATATAGACAATCCTATGATTTCCCTTTGCAGCTGCCTCTCCTCCTTTCCCCCCAAGGCCAGCCTGGAAAAAACCAGCTGTCACCACATCTGGCAAGGGCGGTCCACAGCCCCCACGGTCATAGACTCCAAAATGAAGCTGCCTCCTAAATGCTTTTTTACTTACAGCACCCAGCGGAGCCTGGACTGGACGGGCAGAGGCCGCTTCCTCGACAGCAGCAGCTACAGAGCCCGGGCAGGGGCGGGGGCCCAGGCTGGCTGCTTTCTCAGAGCTGCTCTCCCTCCCTCCAGCAACTCCGCCCATGCTCCCTTCCCCCCTTCTCCCCACCTCCCCCTCCTCGGACTTGGGAGGGCAAGGAGAAAAGGGAAGGGCTCAGGATGTGAGATCACACTAGGAAACAGTCAGAGATAACACTGCCCAAACAGCTGAGCCAAGAAAGTTTTATCTCTCGGGTGTGCGGCTTTCTTCCAAGGCATTGTTCCTCCTGGCCCAGGTTTCAAAGTCCCCAGTTCCTGTTTGGGTCTTTGCTTGCCTTTTCTCTTTTCCCATTGGAAAATGTAAGAAATTCAGTTGCAAGCAATACCTTTGTTACTTAAAGACAGAGGGTTTGCAAAAGAGACCAGTCAGTCCCTGCCCTTGAAGAAGGGACAGTCCAGTTGGAAATCAAGAGAAGTAATTCATAAGAAGCAATAAGAAAATAGGATGACATCTTACATACCATAAAGAGTGAGTGCTGTCAGTGACACAGATATTGGAAAAAGAACAATGACGCAGTACTTCAAGATTTTCAAAACATTTTTCATAGAATATCTCACTGGAGCATCATCACCACCCTGGGATTATCATCCCCATATTTAACGACCAGAATATCCAGACCTTGATTTGTCTTGAGCATTTCTTGTTTTCTCTCTCTGCTCTCTCTCAGCTCCTTTGAGTGTAATGATCATCTCTATGCATATTCTCACAATTCTGATCTGAGGTGTTAGAACATCAATTATCTATTGGACATTTCAAACTAGGTGTCTCAAACTCTGCCTGCCCTATGACAAAGATCTTTTTTTAAACATGTGAGAACATTCTGATTTTATTAAAAACAAATATATAACATGCTCTTTCTTTGCTGACTTCTGTCAAGTCTAATATCATTGTTTAATTTTCTTCAAAAAATGAATTCTTTTAATCACTCCAAGGGAGATAGCAATAAGAAACACAGCATTTTACATTATATTTATTCAATTGTGGCAGCTAGAGCAAATTATTAGTGGGTAGAATGAAGGAGATTGTTCTTGGGTCATAGGAAGATACTGGTAAACCATGCTTTCCAAACACATGATGGCAGGCAGGGTAGGATGGTAACCTGATTCCCAGATTTCCCTGATCTGTCAAATGATCGATGATTGGAGATGAAGGGGAAGGCAGTCAGACTTGGGGAGAATGGATTCATCCCTAATTAATCATAATCTGGATCTTGAACTGAATTCATGCTGATAGAGATTTTGATGGTGCTCATGCTTGTGCTCCAAATAGTTGACATGAATGACTTAGTCAATCAATAAGTATTTATTATATATCTCCTATTGCTAAGCACTATGAGGAGTACATAATGGTGTCTTTGCCCTGTACCCTCTCCCTTCTTTTGAATGTATTTCTGTTAAGGGCAACTGTCCCTGTTCCAGGCCTCCAGAATTGGGGCATTGGCATTATATCACATATAGAATCAGTTACTAAATCTTTCTGTTTCATCCTCCATCTCTTCCATCTGTTTTCTACAAACACAGATATTATATATTGGTTGTACAGTCCCTCTTTCCTAGTTTACTGCAATAGGCTTCTAGTCTCTCCCTACTCCAATCCACCCTCCATATTGCTACCAAGATGATTTTATTTAGGCACAGATCTGACCATGTTCCTCTTCATTCAGAGCTCAAGATGTCCTGAAATTTTCCTCTAGAAATCTCTAGAATGTTGCCTCTGGAATAAAATGTAATCTCTTTTGGCTTTTAAGACCCTTTCCAACCTCCTTTTCCAACACTCTTCAATGCAGCCTTAACTGGCCTTCTCTATACACACACACACACACACACACACACACACACACACACAGAGTACTCCATCTCCCACTTTTATATCCCAGTAAACCTCATACCTGAAGTAAACTCACAGAATCCCTCACTTCCTTCAAGATTCAGTTTAAACACTGATTTCTATGGAAAGATCTTCTTCACCTTTCCAATCATTAGTGCCCTCCTACCTTATCTTTTGTTGTTGTTCAGTCAGTTCAGTCTTGTCTGACTCTCAGTGACATTTAGGATTTTCTTGATAAAGTTATTGGAGTAGTTTGCTATTTCCTTCTCCAGCTCATTTTGCAGATGAGGAAACTGAGGTAAACAGGATTAAGTGTCTAGCCCAGGGTCACACAGGCAGCAAAAGGTCAGATTTGAACTAAGGAAAAAGAATCTTCTTTACTCCAGACCCTTCTATCCACTAAACCTAACTGTCCCTCCTTATCTACCTTGTAGTTAGCACCATCCATTTATTCATTTTGCTATTAATGCTACAGGAGATCAGAAAAGAACAACAATTATAAAGTACATTTTATTTTATTCATTTAAGCCTCACAATCATGTGGTAAGACAGATGCCCAGGAATCATCTCAATTTTACAGATAAGAGATTTATAATTAACTTTTAATTCTTTCATATTTGTTTGGTAAATATGTATATATATATATATATATACATATTCTGTTTATAAATTCATAAATGAGCATCCCCAACAGCAGACTTACTATGTATTACCAGGTGGAATAGCCAGAGGCAGAGCAAGTTGCACTTGCAAGAAGGATTGGGCTCCTGTTGGTAAGTTCCTCTTTCATATATATGTTGAATCTCTGGATAGATTTCAAGCTTTTAGAAAACCGGTACTATTTCAATTTATGGTCTCTGAATACCTGAAGTCTGGCATAAAGCAGACACAATAATGTTTTATTGTTTTGATTTGACACAGAGAGATAAAGTGACTTGCATGAAATCATAAAACTTGTATCAGACAAGATTTGAACTCAGATCTTCACAATGCCAGATTTAACACTATCCATTTTGCCATGCTGTCTCTCATGAAGAGGGGGGGAAAGAACACTGGATCTAGATTCAAAGGATCTGATTCCAGTCTTGGCTCTGCTCCTCACTACCTTGATGGTATTAACAAGTCATTGACTCTTCTCGGGTCTTACTTTCCATATTGATTAAAATCTCAAGGTCTTAAGTGAGCTCACATAGTTTAGGGGAAAAAAGGTTTTAAGGAGGAGGTGTGATTGAACCTTGAAGAGTGAGTGGCATTGAAATAGAAAGAGTAAGGGAATGAATTACAAACAGTAGGAATGGCATGAGTAAAGGGCATCCAAACTGGAGTGACCCTGGTATAGTTGTGAGATGGTAGAGAGAGTGGTTAGGTAGAGAAAACCATCAGGGAGAAGTGAAGAATAAGGTAGACAAAATAGAGCACATCAAGTTGTGGGTGCCTTGAATGCCAGACCAAGAAGTTTGGATTTTGACCTTGTAAGAAGCCAATAGAGGTTTCAAAAAGAGAATAATAATGTCTGACAAAAGTTTATAGAATGGAGCTCTGGCCCTGGAGTCAGGAGTATCTGAGTTCAATTCCAGCCACAGACACTTAATAATTACCTGGCTGTGTGGCCTTGAGTAAGCCACTCAACCCCATTTGCCTTGCAAAAAAACTAAAGAAAAGTCTATAAAATAAAAAAGTTAAAAATAAAAAAGAGTTTGGGGGGGTGTGGCTTGGATGGGGAAAGACCATAGATAGGGAGTTCACCTAGGAGACATGAAGTGATAAGGGATAGCTGCAAGAGAAAATGGGGGACAGGCAGCTAGGTGGAGCAATGGATAGAGCATTGGCCCTGAAGTCAGGAGGACCTGAATTCAAATCTGACCTCAGAGGTTTAATAATTCCCTGACTCTGTGACCTTGGGCAAGCCACCTAACCTCCCATTGCCTTGCCAAAAACAACAACAAAAACAACAAAAGAAATAATTGGAAAATACCAGGGGTCAGAGAGTAATGTGCCCCCTTCCTTAGATTTTGAGAGTGGATACTATAAGAATACAGAGGAAGCTAAATTTGCTAAGTTCAGGATGTAGTCATTGATACAATTTCTGGATCCATAAGAACACAGAGTTGGAAAGAGCATCAAAGTTCATCTTACCTAATCGATCTACCTCCAATGTCCTTGACAGGTAATCTTTAATTATTGTAGATTATTTGAGAAGTGTAATACAAACCTAGAAAGCAAGTCTGCTATTTGAGTTCTAGCTTAAGAGGGTCCGTTTTTGTCAAAAGTTCTAAAATTAAGTCGATATTATATTGATAGAGGTGGGGAAAGAGACAGAGACATCAAAGGCATGAAATCTAGTCTATGTCAAGGTTGTGAGGACTTCATAGTTGAGAAAATTAAGTATTATGTCCACAGACAAAATTACTCAAGGGTTATCTTGTCCACAAGATCAGATAGCTAAAAGATGAAACATAGCACACAATCCAACTAAATGTTATTTTAAAGATATTTTCTCAACAGTATAGATTAACTAAATGAGAGGCATGAAGCATAGTTGTGGTTGCTTGTCCTTCATTCTCCAAGACCATGACATCAAAAAACTGATGCCATGCCATGCAAAGTGAATTGGATTTAAGTGAGGAGGTGCTGGGCAAGGTCACCAAGCTTACTTTCTCCTCCTTCTGGGTTTCATGGCTGGATTTGGATTTGGATGACTAGAGATGGCCCTGGATGCAGTGGGAGACCTTGGTCTTTTTTGAGCTAAGGTCTTTAACAGGTCTCAGTTTGATTGCAGCAACCCCCTTTCAGTGACTTAAGCAAGTAAGAAAGAGATAAGGCAAAGAGGCAAAGAATGACTACTTTTACTTAGTCCAAAAAAAAAAAAGTCAAACTTCGAGGGTGAGACCCTCAGGGCTTTTCAGTGATTAAGGCAGAAAAGAAAAAAGATGAAGCAAAGAAGAGTCTTTTTTGCACAGTCAAAAAAATCGGCCTGAAAGGAGATGACCCTCAGGGTTTCTGGCCATAACAGTTATGGTTCTTGACAGTTTAGTCATATGACCCTCTCAATTGACCTCTCAAAGCTCCAGGCAACTCTCAAACTCTATAAGTTGTAAAGCTATTTCCTCACCTAGAATTTTTACTCATGCTTATCCAATCACATCTTACCCCTCAAGTCCTCCCTGACACATTTCTAGTATGAGGTCTTGCCTTGTTCTTCTTGGGGCTACTCATCCTTTGGATACCATTGGTATCCCACCTAACACCCAACTCTCACCTGTGACTCCTAGAAGCTGTAACATGTGCAGTGATTACACCTCATTCTCAGGCAGATGAACTAAACCTGGTTGAAAGTAATGAACAAGCCTCCAATCAGTCAGTGAGTGAGGGGAATGTCTACCCCAAACACATGAAGACTTCCCCTTCCCAGGAGGAATGGACAGAGGAAAACGATTTGTTCCGATAGTTATAAAGGCAACTGAAGCACTTAGAGCTTGGTTGGGCATCAAAGATGCCAAGGTTATTCACTGCAGCCTAAGCCTTTGCCAATTCTCTTGATTTCTATCTTGCCATTGGACTTCAATGACTCTGGAAAGAGTGAAGCTGATAACTTTGTGCAACTCTGCCTCACTTAAATCCAATGAATCAAGACGTCATTGGTCCTCCTGAACCCTCAACAGCAACAACAAACAACAGGGGATGTCTATCTCTTTCCTCCCTATTCCCTAGGAAATAAGAATTGGGAGCAAGCAAGACAGCGAGACAGTGACTTTGTTTACAAAGGATGACTCAATGAACTTCATGATAAAATGGAAAGAGCACTAGATTTGGAGTTTTAAGACCAACATTCAAATCTCAGCTCTGATACTTAACTGTGTGAACTTGGTCAAGTGACTTAATTGATTTGTATTTCATTTTCCCCCATCTAAAAGATAAGAGGTTTGAACTAAATGGCCTTGAAATTTCCTTCCATTCTAAATCTATGATCCTGTCCCTTGGTAACTGACCACAAGTAGGAAAGGAAGGAATTCACTTAAATCATAATGGGTTGGGGTGGCTAGGTGGCACAGTGGATAAAGCACTGGCCCTGGAGTCAGGAATACCTGGATTCAAATCTGGTCTCAGACACTTAATAATTACCTAGCTGTGTGGCCTGGGCAAGCCACTTAAACCCATTGCCTTGAAAAATATAAAAAAAAATCATAATGGGTCATAAGCTGCCCCTTGACAGCAGAGTGATACTGGAGCCATCACTCTCATTGGAAGAAGGAAACCTTATTGAAATAGACTTCTGCCAGACATAATTTATGATTGACCCACAGTTCAATTTTTCTCATATTTATCTTGTTGGTCCATAGTTATTTACATGTTGTCTCAGTCATTAGGTTGTGACCTCCTTGAGGGCAGAGATAGTTTTTACCTTCCTCTGTACCTGGATACCTTATTACAGTACCACATATATGGGAGGCACTTAATAAGTGTTGGTTGATTGACAAGAATGAAGACTGGAAAGTCACATAAAGACTAAGATGAACTCTAACATCCTGTTGGGATCTGAATGGGTATCAGGATCTTTGTGTTATAGAATTGTATCTGCTCTGACCCCACCCCCCACACCCTTTCCTCCTCTCTTCCAATTCAATCAGGTCAGGAAAAAAAAAACAGTCACTGACTGGTGAAACCCTCCACTGTGATCCAAAAAATTTCCTGTGTTCTAGTAGCCACCCAACCCCTATAGAGTCCCCTGCCCCTTTCCCTAGGAAACCTAATGAGCCTTGATAATCAAGAAAGCTGTGACTATAGATAACAATAATAATAATGATTGCTAACATTTATTAGCACCAAGTATTTTATAGGGGCAGGTAGGTAATGCAGTGGATAGAGAGCACTAGCTCTGGAGTTCAAATATGACCTCAGACATTGTGTGACCTTAAGCAAGTCACTTAACCCTGATTGCTTCATATCCAGGACCATCTCTACATGTCCTGATTCATATCAGGCCACTGGATCCAGATATTTCCAGAAGAGAAAAATGAATCTGGTGATTTAGCATAGCATCCCCTCATTCAAATCCAATACGCTTGCATTTTTGAGACCAAAAGACAAACATCATCATCATCATCATCAGAGCACTTTATATTCAGTATCTCATCTGATCCTTGTTATGATTTGATGAGTTATTTGATATCTATGCCATTTTAAAGATGAGGACATTGAGGCTTAGAGAAACTCATCTCCAATTCACATAGTAGATGACAGAGCCAGAATTCTAAGCAATGTCTTCCGACTCTGAGTCTAGCACCTTTTCTATAAACCATTGGTCATGAAGTCAGAAAATCTGAATTCAAGTCCTAACTCTGTTCACTGATATGTGGTCACCTTGGAAAAGTCATTTTCTTTTCTCTGAACCTCAGCTTACAGCTCCTCTAGAAAATAGGAATAATAAAACTTCAACTACCTGCCTTGCATATTGTTGTAAAGAAAGGACTTTGTCAACTTTTTAAAGCACTTGATAAAATGTGAGTTATCATTGTAATTTTCTCACCATAACTGCCTCCCTAAGTACAAAGAGCTCCTTGGAGAATACTATTCTAAGTAGCCTACACAACTGGCCTTTCTGTAACTGCTCACAGTCAGTTTGGTTCCCTTTTTGCAAGTCACTTCCTTTAGTATTGTGATAGGAGAGAAGAGATCATACTTCCTATTGTACCACCACCTCCCCAGAGAAAGAAGCCTTAGTTCTTCAAAACAAAACGCAACAACTGGACGGAGGTTTCATGCTAGATTCTTTCTCTGGGTTCTTTCTCTCAGACCCAAAATGCAACAACTGGACAGAGGTTTCATGCTAGATTCTTTCTCTGTGTTCTTTCTCTCACACCCAATCAGCCTCCCCCAAATCTTCTAATTCATCTTGTTACAGTGATCAGGATGTTCACAGTTTTAAAAACTGAATTTTTTTTCCCCCTAAAATCCCTATAAAACAATAATTTTGGGAGCTAGGATCAATATCCATTTTAATGTACTATCCATGTTCTCTATCAGGAATGGACTCAACAGAGTTGTATTGGTATATTTCTTCTTAATCAATCATATTATAGTGTTATTATTGTTGTTATTCAGTCATTTCAGTTATGTCTGACTCTTCATGACCCCCTTTAGGATTTTCTTGGCAAAGACACTAAAGTGGTTTGCCATTTTACAGATGAGTAAACTGAGGTAAACAGGGCTAAATGACTTGCCCCGGGTCACCCAGCTAGTAAGGATCTGAGGCCAGATTTGAATTTAGGTCTTCTTGATTCCAGAACTGGTGCTCTATCTACCACCCAGCTGCCCACATAGGATAGTATCAGAGTTTTAAAGCTAGAAGAGATTTTAGAGGTCATCTAGTCCAATCCCACTATTTTATATACAAGTGGATAAGCCGAAGCCCAGAGAGGTTAAGTAACTTTTCCAAAGTCATAGAGGAAATAGTGGAGCTAGGCACTGAACTTAGTCCTTTTGATTCACAAATGAAGCATTCCATGCACTATTTCATGCTAAGTAGCTTGCCCTGTGTCTATATTACCTGTGACACAGACAGAATACAGGTAATAATGAATCATGTTTTACTGGGCTCAAATTTAGGTCAATTATTATTTCATGGAAATATGCCTCAGTGGGTGGTATTTCTGAGTCTAGGCAACAATGGTTCATGGGCTGGGGTTCCTGTGCCTAGAGCTGAAAGGGACCTCAGAACCCATATGTCCAATCCCCTCACTTTGTAGATGAGCAAACTGATGCCCGATGAGACTGAGACAGCTAGAGTGACAGAATGCTGGGCCTGGAATCAGGAGGACTCATCTTCCTGAATTCAAATCCAGCCTCACTAACTGGATGACCCTAGACAAGTCACTTAACCCTGTTTGCTTCAGTTTCCTCATCTGTAAAATGAGCTGTAGAAAGAAATAGAAACTACTTGGACAAGAAAACCCCAAATGGTAGAGCACAGACCCTGCAGATAGCGCACAGGCCCTGGAGTCAAGAGGATTGGATTTCAAATCCAGCCTCAGACACTTAAGAATTACCTAGCTGTATGACCCTGTGCAAGTCACTTCCATTGCCTTGCCAAAAGAAATCCAAGTGAGATCACAAAAAGTTGTATATGATAGAAATGACTCAACAACAAAAGGTCACAGTGGTGAGATTTAAACCTAGATCCTCTGCTCCAGCATAGATTATCACATTTATTTTCAAAGCAACTGAGAAGAACAATCACGGATGCTTGTCAAAAAGTATGCAGTTCTTATTCAGGAATTTGCCATCATTCCTAATCTGGTGTTGTCTGGATATCCTGTTTGTACATTATACTTCAAAGGAAAAAAATATGAGGTGGTTTCATAACCTGCCTACCCCACAGATGCAGCAGCTGTAGGAGCAAAAATCTCTGCCCCCAGGAAGCCCTTTAATACCACATTGTTACTCTCCATCCTGAGCATCATAGCCCTGCTCCCTTCAACCCTACAAGCCCTTCAAGGCTTCAGCTGCCTGCCCGGATCCTGCAGGTCCAGGATCGCTGGCCTTTGTATCTATGCTTTGATTTTTGTACAAATAATCTTTGAGCAGCCAAGAGGTTCAGTGAGCAGAGTGCCAGGGCTACAGTCAGGAAGAATCATCTTCCTGAGTTCAGATTTGGTCTTGGACACTAGTTGTGTGACCCTGGACAAGTCATTTAACCCTATTTGCCTCATTTTCCTTATCTATAAAATGGAGAAGGAAATAGCAAACCATTCCAAATTAAGGACATGAAGAGTTAGATATGATGGAAATGACTGAACAATAACTTAAATGACATTCAACTAGAACTCTGACTTAGAGGCTTCAAAGAGTCAGTTAAGATTTATTTCTGTTATAGAAACTCAGGAGAGAAGAAGATGGATCTAGGTAGTATAGTCAGGGAGGTTCTTGGGGTAAAGAGGGGTGGATTTCAAAAAATCAAATTCAGGTTTGATAAATTTAGAAAACCTTCCTTACAATCAGAACTATCCCAAAGTGGGATGAGATCCCTTGGGCATTTGTAGGCATCCCCCTCCTAGAAGTCTTCAAGCAATGGCTGCATCACCATTGGCCCAGTATTCTACAGAAGGGATATTAGTTCATCTCTAAACTAGATGAGGTGACCCCAGAATGCCCTTCCTACTCTAAGATCCTGAGATTCCAGGACTAAATACAGGGGCAGCAAAATTATGAGGTTAGCAAAGGATCTATGACATTCCACCCATTTTAATACCCAAACAGAGAGTTTAGCCACCATGAGAAATAGAAACTAACTTTCATTAGACCTTTAACTGAGTGGCAGTAGAGAGATGGAAACAACATTTAAATGCAAAATAGCTTTCTCCTTATACTTTAACAATTCGAAATGCATGAAACTGCCCTGCCTCATCCTGAAGCCATTTTTTTCCAAATCATTTTTTAAAAATTAGCCAATACTAAGATGACAAAGAGGAAAAATGATCAATGTTAGAGAGGTTGTGGGAGGACTGGGACATTAATGCATTGCTGGTGGAATTGTAAACGCCTATATTGAGAGGAGATCATTAAAAATGGGAAAAGTCCCACAAGTTCCAAAATAATCATAGCAGCTCTTTTTGTAGTGGCAAAGAACTGGAAACTGAGGGGATGCCCTTCAACTGGGGAATGACTGAACAAAATCTATTATATGAATATTATGCAATACTATTGTTCTATAAGAATGGTTGGACTCTAGAGAAGCATGGAATGAGTTACAGGATCTGATGCTGAGTGAAGGGGAAAAAACCAAGAGAACAATGTACATATTAACAACATCGTGAGTTGATCAACCTTGATGGATGCAGCTCCTCTCAGAAGTTTCGAGAGCTAGGACAACCCTAGGAGATCAGCTGTGGACCAGGCTATCTACATCCAGAGGAAGAAAAATAAAACAAAACTAAAAATCACCCTACAGAATCTGAATGAATACTACATTCACTTTTTAAAAATTTCTCTTTATGTATTTATTTTCTATTTCATGTTTTCCTTTCTTTTCCCTTAATCCTAATTCCTCATATCGAAAATGATCAATCTGTAAACATATTAAGCAAAATATGTATGTAAATTATTACTTGACTGCTGTGGAGGGGAGAGGGGTGGGAAGGGAGGGAGGGAGGAAAGAAATTATGTAACTTAAAAATATGCATATGCATGTGAATGAATGTTGAAAAACTTTCATAATATGTAATTGGAAAAATATCAATTGAAAAAAATTAGCTAATATAGTATAGTGGAAAGATCACTGAGCTGGAAGTTAGGAGACAGTAGGTTCTAGTTCCTTTTCTATCACCTTATGTAAGTCATTTCCTCTCTGAAACTTAGTTTTCTCCTTTGTGAAATTAGGGAGCTGGATTAGAGGATGAATGTTAACTTAAACCCTTTCTCAATAGTTTTAGATTGCAGGAATAGGCAAACAATGGGAAGTTATACATGGGGTCTAGAACTGGAAAGGAATTCTTAGAGATAATAATATCAGTAGAAAGCATTCATATAATATTTTAAAGCTTGAAAACTGATTTATAGATATTATTTCATTTGATTCTCACAACCTTATAAAGGAAGTACTATTGTTATTATCCCCATTTTTGCAGATAAGGAAACTGAAGAACAGTGAGGTTAAGTGATTTGCTGTTTTATCATAGATTTAGAAGATTATAAATACTAAAAGTCTAGTACAAGGAAATATGGACCTGAACACAAGACAGGAAAGCTGTTCAGTCATTTCTCAGTTATGTCCAACTTTCCATGACCCCATCTGGGCTTTTTTTTTTTTTTTAGGTTTTTGCTAGGCAAATGGGGTTGAGTGGCTTTCCCAAGAGCTACACAGCTAGGTAATTATTAAGTGTCTGAGGCCGGATTTGAACTCAGGTACTTCTGACTCCAGGGCCAGTGCTCTATCCTAACCCTAACCCTAACCCTCACTTTGCTGCCTAGCTGCCCCCTGGGCTTTTCTTGACAAAATACTGTGGTAGTTTGCCATTTCCTTCTCTGGATCATTTTTACAGATAAGAAAACTGAGGCAAATAGGTCAAGTGAGTCAAGTTTATTAAGGAAAATACAAAAAAAAAGGCAGTCAGGACAAATTATGTCAGTAAATTCATTGGGCATCTGAGCAGAGTTGGGCAGTGCCTACTTGGGGCCCCAGAAGGAATGGGGCACCTTCTCCCAAGACAAGCAAAGTCTGATGAGTTTTTAAAGAATTGTACCTGGATCTGGTAGAACTAGGCATAGGGGAAAGGAAGTGAGGAAGGGTTTCTTTGTTTTGAGGTTCAGAGAGACCACTGTATTTTTTCCACTTTCCCAGTGTCACATATCTAGTGAGTAACTGAGGCAGACACTTACCTGGCTCAGAGTCCAGCACGCTGCCTGTCACCTAATCAGACTCACTCATTTCAAAGATAAGACAACTAGGGCAAAGAGGGATTTGCCCTAGATCAAACAAAGAGCAAGTAGCAGAGCCAAGATTTAAACCCAGATTCTGTGGTTCCAAATCTAGTGGTGCAACCCCTACCCCCACAATACTGTCTTTAACCCAAGATTGATAGGAATTGACTAATCCTGGAAGCTCCTATGGGGGGTGTAACAGGGAAAGGGTTTCTCTTTGGCCTCAACTTCACTGAAATGGGACTGAGGTGTTAGAAAAGACAAGGATAGCACTACAGTAGTCTCTTTCATGAATCCTTCATCTAGTTGCTTGCTAATTGAGTTTATTTATTTATTCATTCATTTATTTGTTTTGTGACACAATTTGAGTTAAGTGACTTGCCTTGGGTCACAGAGTTAATATGTATCAAATAACTGGGGCTGAATTTGAACTCAGATCTTCCTAACTCCAAAGTCAGTATTCTATATATAGCTAACTGTCCTCCACCACTGATTTTTAAAAAAAACTCAAACCTAGGCTATTTCTCTTTTACAAAGCAGTTGCCTATAACAAACTCCCAAATTCATAATTTGCTTTTTCTGCCCATTTCCCATAGGTCCATCTACTATCTTTGTCTTCCGCACACCCCTTTGTTCAGGTTATATTCCCAACCACTCCTTTCCCAAGACTTTGCCCATCCTCACTTCTTCAAATCGTCCAAGATTAAGATGAAGTATTCACTACCTTAGAAAGTCTTTCCTGACCTACTTCACCCAGTTGTCTCTCTTCCCATGAACTTGTATATTTACTGCCTGCGCCACTCAGGGGTCACTTGTGATTGGTTACTTGGGACATCTACTGTGTTGGTTTTTTAATTCACAGGATCTTATTTATCTATTTAGAGATAAAAGAAACCTCAGAGGTCATATGGCCACCCCAAAGCCAACACATTTCCTATTATATCATATTGCCTCTGTCAGTTGATTATGACTTTATAAGCTCCTCTCAGTAATTCTTTTTTTAAAATTTAAGATAATTGACTTGCCCAAGGTCTCACAACTGGGTAATTATTGTCTAAGGCCAGGTTTGAACTCAGGTCCTCCTGACTTCAGGGCTGGTGCCCCCTATAAGCATCTCTCAAGAAGAAACTATATCTTAGACCTCACATCATTTTCTTTAGATTCTCAATAGGTAAGTGAGATACCCTATGTTCAATAGTTAAATAAGAAAAGAAAAAACACAACTACCCTGATCTTCAGTAAACACTTAAGACAGACACAAAAGGAAAATAGATCTTGCAGTCTAACAGGGGAAACAATCAGCAAGAAAATATATACAAACAAGCTATTAAAGGATAAATGAGGCATAATTCAAAGAAGGAAGACATGAAAATTAATAAAGATTGGGAAAGATTTCCTATAGAAAATGAGATTCACTTGGGACTTAAAAGCAGCTAGGGAAAGAAGCAGGCAGAGATGAGGAGGTCTTGAAAACATTCCAGGCCTGGGGCACAAGGAGAGCAAATGACGGGAGTCCAAAGATGGGTGGTCTTATTTGTGGAACAGCAAGGATGCCAGTGTCACACAATCGAAAAATATATGTCAGAGAGGAAAATTATGGGGGCTTTGAAAGCTAAATAGAAGATTTTGCATTTAGCCTAAAGATGAAAGGGAACTGCTGGAGTTTATTGAATAGGAATGTGATATGGTGGAACCTGTGCTTTTTTTTATTATTGTTGAGTCATTTCAGTCATATCCAACTCTTTGTAGTCCCATTTAGGGTTTTCTTGGCAAAAACATTGGAGTGTTTTGCCATTTTATTTTCTAGATCATTTTACAGGTGAGGAAACCAAAATAAACAAGGTTAAGTGACATAGCTAGCGTCTGAGACAGGAGTTAAACACAGGTCTTAACTCCAGACTCTATCCACTGAGCCACCTAATTGCTAACCATCCCTTTAAGGATATAATGGGAATCTGGGGTATCCAAAAAAAAAAAAAAGATTCAATGGTCATCTTCCTAAGGGGAGAGTGTCCTTCCTGCTTCTGGGTGGTGATGTGGAGTGAACGGATTTTGGAGAGGAGTATGCAGAGACATTCTATAACTGGTTCTAGTCAGCTAATCACATGGTTAAGAGGAGACTCTTTAAATAGCTATAGAGTCATTCAAAAAAAAATGACCTGTCAGCTTTAGTTTCTTTTTCTATTTTTTCTTTTTTTTTTGACTCAGTACCCTTGGGGAAAGTTGGAAACAATAAAAAAAATGGCATTTATTATCATGTGAATCCGAAAGGTCTGGAGGGCTCCTTAGTACCCTATTTCTTCAGAATTTGTATTTGCAGTTAGTAAACCATCAACAACCCCAGATTTCGAAGGGAACAGAGACTCCTTCAGCTTCTCAGAATTCTTAGATTTACAGTTTTTGCAGCCTATGTCCTAAGGATCAAGAAGCAACCTTTGAGACCTCAACCCAGTCATAACTAAGATGTAGGTTCAACTAATGATCATGCCACCTCTGGACATGAACTTGGGAGGACCAACGTTATGTAAGAACTGAGCTAAGTTTTAAGGCCACTCTCCCAGAAGATGAGGTGGTATAGAAAAGAATATTCCCCAAGAGGATGGAGGAGGGGGGGAAATGTACATTTATTCTTGCTCTGAGAAATAAAAGTGTCTTAGTAAAAGTCATGCAATGTTAAGTGGAACTCCTGGTGCTGTTTTTTAAAGCCAGCTAGGTTGTTGAGCACCAGACCTAGAGTCAGAAAAACCTGTGTTGAAATCTGGCTTCAGATACTTACTAGCCATAGGCAAGTCACACAACCCTGTTTGCCTCAGTTTCTTCATTTGTAAAATGAACTAGAGAAAGAAATGGCAAACTACTCCATTATCTTTGCCAAGAAAATTCCAAACGGGGTCACAAAGAGTTGGACATGATTGAAATGACCAAACAACAAAGTGGTATTCATAGTTTCTTAATAAATAGGGAGAGCAAACCTAGTAAGGGCTTAAGTCAGTGACTGAAAAAAGTAATACCACTAACCCCTCAGGGCATCTTAGAACCTTGAAGGAAAGATGCAGCTGACCTGGTCATGATACAGTAAGAAGTTCCAGAATGTTGTCAGGAATCAAAATCAAGTTCACTTGTTTATCATTTTTCAGATTCCATTCTCTTCCTTTTCTTAGAAAATCTTCAGTGCTTTTCCTTCATCATCAGCATCTCCCCTCTGAACATTATTTTCAGAGATCATTGACAGTATTTCAGCTTTTATAGTTGTCAGTTTTTTTCAGGATCCAAGGATGTAGATCATTTGGGTCAGGTGACTTGAACTCATAAAGGGAAACTAGGTACTCTTTATCTTACTTATCTTGGGTGTCAGCACCCTAATAACCATATTTATTCTGCCCTTTCCAGGACAAAGATCATTCTATTTGTCAGAGACAACAGAAATAACGTAAGAATTGAGCAGCTTGGACTTTTCTTCATTGTGAGTAATCATCCCATCTATTTCCAAACAGTGGCTTTATCCCATTTTCAACCTTTCTCTTTTTTTCAGTAGAGGTTTACACACACACACACACACACACACACACACACACACACACACAATTTTTGTTGCTTTTAGTTTTCCTTGCCAGTCTGAGCTCATTCAAAACTTCAGCATCCTAAAACCATTTTGAAAGGACTATGCCACATAGTCTCTGCTACCTGTTCTTAATTTTATCTTCTTTTTAAAATCTACAAATCAACATCGATTTCTTTAAACAACTACTCTTTTCTTCCTCATCAAAATAACTTCTCTTTATGACTTCAGAATTTATTTTCCCCCATAGAATTTTAGTCCACAATATCCTACTTATTTGTCTTCCACACCTTAAATCTACTTTCTCAAAATATAGGATATGTACCTCTCACATTTCTTCTCTTTCTCTATCATAACTCAAAAATGTAACGATAGCTTCTTAAGGTTCCCATAATTTTCAGCTCATAACTAGTTTCTCCCTATCCATGAGAATCAGATTGGTTGAGAATAGAATTTCCTCTTGTTGGTTCTTCTACCTTCTGAAACTTAAAATTATCTTTGAGAGAAACTAAGAAATTATTAATTGCTCTGCTTTAGAGAGACAGAGAGAGAAAAAAAAGAAAACAAGAGAGAAGTTCTAATAGATGTTTGAATAATTCAATCTCCAAAATACCACTATCTTATGTCTCTATGCCAATTTTGTGATGTTTTCCACTTTTCTTCCATTTCTTCCTTCTGTCCCAATGTCTCCAATGACAATGCATTTGTCAAATATCACATCTTCTATGTAACCTTTTCTGATCTCTCAATGACCCTTTGCAAATTCCACAGAGGAGTTAGTTTCTGCCTCTCTAAAGTATTTTTAATATATTTTTATTAATTTCCCAACATTCATTTTTTTAAAGAGGCAGCTAGTAGTGCAGTGGATAGAAAATTGGACCTGGGGTTAGGAAGACTTGAATTCAAATCCAACTTCAGATACTTCCCAGCTGTGTGACCATGACCAAGTTACTTAATCTTTGATTGTCTTATAAAATGGATTTCATGGAGAAGGAAATGGAGAATCACTCCAGTATTTTTTAAAAGGTTTTTTTGCAAGTCAATGGGGTTAAGTGGCTTGCCCAAGGCCACACAGCTAAGTAATTATTAAGTGTCTGAGGCCGGATTTGAACTCAGGTACTCCTGACTCCAGGGCCAGTGCTCTATCCACTGTGCCACCTAGTTGTCCCTCACTCCAATATTTTTGCTAAGAAAACCCTCAAAAATGATATATTTGTATGACAACCTGGCAAATTCAGTTTGACTTGTGTTCAAGGCTCACCTCTGACTATGGCTATAGCAAGCTACCTAATCTTTTTTTTTTTTTTTTTGCCACTGGGCAATTCTTTAAGACTATAAGTGACACATTAACAACAGTATTGTGAGCTGATCAGCCTATGATGATGCAGCAACTCAGAGATCTAAGACAACCCTGGGAGACTAGTTATGGACAATGCCAATCACAACCAGAGGAAAGAATAACAATAACATAACAAAAACCACAAATTCTGAATGGATACTATGTTCACTTTATTAAAACTTCTCATATTTTTCCTTCCCATCCCCATGGCTTTTTTCTTTTTCCTTAGTCCTAATTCCTCATACACAAAATGACTAATATGTGGATACGTTAAACACAAAGTACATGTACAACTTTTACAAGACTGTCCACTGCAAAGAGGAAGGGAATGGGAAGGGAGTGTGGTAGAAAAATGTATGATTTATAAATATGCAAGTGGATAAATGTTGAAAAACTTCCATAATGTATAATTGGAAAAATAAAATAAAATATCAATTTAAAAAAGACTGTGAATGACAGTATTCTGCAATGCCATACAATTCAATAAATATTTATTAGGCATTTACTATATATCAGCATAGGAAATACAAATAAGAAAAAAATCTCTACTCTCAGTTTACAATCTAGTAACAGAAAGACACACAACAAGGAAGATCAAAAGGGGGCCCTCAGGGAATATTCAACATGGGTGGCATGATGTTCAGTGGAATGGAAACCAAGTAGATGGAAAATGGAATCATCTATAAAGTTGGAAACCCTCTTGAAAGCAAGGATTGGAGAGGTATTTCTTGCTCCCCCTCCAGAGGGACTGATGTCACAGGAGACCAAAAAAATAAAAATCATCACCATTCTTAATATGTAGCCCATTAAATTCAGCCAGTAGTTTCCTACCTCTCTACTCCTCTAATCCTTATGGTATTATCATCCAAAATGACCGACTTACTTGTCCAAGGTTCTATAGCAAGTCATTCTCAGAGCTAGGACCGAAGCCCCTTCTGTCTTGAGTCTTACCGACCACCTTCCCCCCCTACCACTGGACAGAAGAGGGTTTCATTACCCACCATCTTGCACAAGCCAACCCTCCTCCATTTCGTATCCTGTTCGCTGACCCTACAGGCTCCGACATGGTTTAGATTTAAAGGTTGGGCTTGGGAATAGAAAGGCCCAGAGATCCCAGAAGGGAAAGGAGAAGTTGAACTCTTCACTGCACAAACAATGAACAGGAATTCCTCTGCAGTGGGCAGTCTCCCACCACCCACTGTTTCCCTAGTCCAGAGAAGCCGGCATTTCCTCTTACCTGTGCCAAAATCTCAGGGCCGACTACAGGATGGACAGAGTTAATGAGGAGAAGGAGAGGTCATCAAGACCATTCAATGAGTCACACAGCTGTGGAACTCAACATACCTGAGGCCCGTCCAGCCCACCCAGCCCTTGTCCAGGCAGAACTTCCTGTTTGGCTGGTGTTTCATGATTTCTTGGGCTGTGTCTATATACACCAACTAGTTTAGAGTGAAAAGGCATAAATTCAGTGACATTCTCCATTGTCCTTCAGTTCTTCCAAACTGTATCTCACAGTAGTCAATTATCACCAGCATTACTGATGATCAATGGTGAATATTAATCTGGATCAGGATTATAATTGTAATGATCAGTGATTATATGAACCATAACAAAGTGAAGGAAGTGATTTAGGGAAATAGTACACACAAAAGCTACAAAGATGGAAATGAAAAGAACAGCCAAAAATGTAAACTGAACAGTATCTAATTATAATAACCAAGTTTGACTCTTCAGAAGTGTCCTTAATCCACATTTGTTAACTAATTGATTGAGGATACACCTCCCTCCCTTCTTTGCAGAAGTGGAAGACCATGGGTGTCAAGTATATCATATAATGGGAGACGTGGCTGATACCTGGGTTAGTTTTGCTGAACTGCTTTTGTCCATCTTCCTGTTTTATTTTTGTTATAAGGTTTGACTGTCTGAGTAAAAAATGGAGATATTGAGATGTGTAAGTGATAATAAAATATATCAACATTTTTAAATGAATGAGTTAATATTGTTCATATACTTAAAAGGTTTGTTTTGCAAGGCAAATGAGGTTAAGTGGCTTGCCCAAGGCCACACAGCTTATACTTTAAAGTTTCAATGTATTTTTGTCAGTCTGAACACTCCCCCCATCATCTACTGGTGTAGTCAGATATCCCTCCCTGCCTTTACATCTATGTTTTAATATTTTAAGTATCAGTCACACTGGAGAACATAATAGAGGAATGGAATGGAAGGGAGGGGAAGGGAATAAACATTTCAACAGCACAGTGTGTTGGGCTAAGTGCTTATAGTGGATTATTATTTCATATTTTAAGTTTCTGGCAATATGTATTTGAGGTTTTTGTGCTTTAAATATTACTTTTGGGTGGAGAAAATAAATAGTTCTACCATTTGTACTCTACCTTATATCCATTATCTTCCTACTTCCTACTTTGGGTAGACCTAGACTTGAGCCAAATGGAAGCATTAAGGGATTTTCCCCAAAGCTCCAGGGTTGGGTCATAAGGAGTCAGAGGCTTTGAGAAAAGGAGCCTGACCATTCTCTTGAGAGCTCAGGCTTCCCCAAGACTGAGCCCAGTCCAGGTAAAAGCCCAGAGCTGTAGCCCCTTAGTAGGAAAGGGAAATCTCACTTACACTCACAATCACAGCTCCACTGTTCATTATCTATGTGACTTTGGCTTCTATTTCCTTGTCAATAAACTGAGAGGTTGATCAGATGACTTCTGATATTCTTTCTGGTTCTTGTGTAATTTTTCAAGTGTAAGTCATTATTGGCAATGTTGTGGCCAACTATATCTATCAGGTATCTTTCCTTTACCTTCTGGGTAATCTTAAATGTTGATTTAAGATGGGTAATCTATCACTAGGAACTATATAACATCACTGGGAAACTTTTGGTATTAAAATAATAGGTTGTACATTTAGATGATGCAGTTCATAGAGCATGAGCCCCAGAATCGAAAGAACCTGAGTTCAAATGTGACTTCAGACACTTACTAGCTGTGTGACCCTGGGCAAATAACTTCACCCCATTGCCTCAAAAATAAATAAATAAAATGATAAACAATGGTACAAGGGTATGCTGGTAAATGTTTAACTGCCAATTCTGCACACGTGTGCACACTCACACACACAAAAGTATCAAGATGCTTTTAAGTTTAATCTGCAGTATTAACATTTTCTTAAGACTAGACAATCAATAAAACAAAACTCCCAAAAAATCAAGATTTGTAGTATTAGCCAGTTGCCAAGGTGTTAATTACTCATGCTGAAAATTTAATAATGAATTCCAAGCCTGGGAAAACTGTTCCAATACACCCTTGCTTTGGGGCAAGCAGACAGCATGTTATTATTGAAGGTACCACAGAATTTCCCAAATATAATCCAATCATTTCTTATTTACTTATAAACCCTGTTCACTATCTGCTCCATTCATTTTGTAATCTAGGTAATATGTGTTTTTCTTAGACTGCTTTGGTTTTCCACTTGAATACATGAGTCAGACTTTTTCAAATGGCCTTGAATCTCAATAAAAGAGGTTCTCCAGGATTCCAGATCTCAATACAATTGGCAAAATGCAATGAGACTCCTAAGATTCCTGAGTCTTCTCTTTGTACTCTTTACAGGATATCCTCCATGACTGATTGCACACCTTAGCATATATATATTATATATATAAATATATATATATTTATATATATATATATATCTGGGTAAAAGCAAAAAAAAAAGTTTTAAAAATTGTTCTGTTGTTGGAAGATATATGTAATAAAAGAAGGAGTGTAGCCCAGGTTTGTTACCTGGTTTTGTCTTTTTTTCTTAACCTAACTTCATTTCATTATGAACCAAAGAGGTTCCTTGGAATGAGGGGGTACTTTGTTGTTTGTCTCAGTATAATTCCTGTGTATTTTTGAAGGCTAGACCTTAGGCCTGAGAGAACCAGGCTTCCTATCAGTGGTAAATGGAGAAGTTTATGAGGAAAGCCTTAAGATTACAACTTTATACAATATATTTTCATTTGTATGAATCCAACAAATATTAAAAAGAATATCTTAAGCCCATCAACTGTGGAATGGCTGAACAAGTTATGGTATATAAATGTTATGGAATATTATTGTTTTATAAGACATAAATGGTTGGATTCTAGAGATGCATGGAATGAGTTACAGGATCTTATGCTGAGTGAAGGGAGTAGAACCAAGAGAACAATGTACATATCAACAACAACACTGTGAGATGAACAACTTTGATGGAAGCAGCTGCTCTCAGCAGTTCAGAGAATTAGGACAACTATATTAGACAGGCTATGGACAATGTTATCCCCATTCGGAGGAAGTAACAAAACAAAAAACCCTACAGAAACTGAATGAACACTATATTCACTTTTTAAAAATTTCTCTTATGTTTTTCTTTCCTACCTCATAGTTTTCTTATCACTTAATCCTAATTCCTCATACCAAAAATTACTAATCTGTAAATATATTAAACACAAATGCATATGTGCAATATTCACCTGACTGTTCTCAACTGAGGAGAGGGGAATGAGAAGGGAAGGTAGAAGGAAATTATGTAACTTAAAAATATGCATATGCATTTGGATGAATGTTGAAAAGCTTTCACAATGTAATTGGAAAAATAAAATATCAATTGGAAAAGAAAAAAGAACTTCTCATGAGAAAATAAGATCATATGTAACACCATGAATCTATATTGCTGTTACCTAATCAATTTTCAGTTATGTCTGATTCTTCATGACTACATTTGGGGTTTTCTTGGCAAAGACACTGGAGAGGTTTGCCATATCTTCTATAGCTCATCTTACAGGTAAGAAAACTGAGGCAGATAGGATTAAGGGGCTTCTCTGGAGTCACCCAGCTAATAAGTGGTGCAGAAGTGTCTTGAGGCCGAACTTGAACTCAGGTCTTCCTGACTCCAGGGCTGGTGCTCTGTCCTCTACACCACCTAGCTGTCCTGTCTATCATTTTCAAGAGAATCAATGATGTAACAATGATATATTGACTTGCCTGTGAACTGGATTTAGATGAAGTGAATATAAGTCATTCCATACAGGATCTGATGATGAGCAAAAGGAGTAGAACCAGGAGAACAATGTACACATTAACAACACTATGAGATGAACAACCTTGAAGGAAATTGTTTTCATTCTGTTTTGGGGTAGGTCTTCATAGCTTGAGGTGGTTATCTCCCTAACTCATAGACAGGTTTGAGTTGGTATGAGATCCATTGATTTTCCACAGCCAGGTTTGGCTTATCTGCCAAGTTTTACTGCAATGTGGCTATTTACATTTTAAGAGAGTTCAGATAAGGGCAGGAGGATATTTGCCCAATTGCCATATGTAGGTAGTAGGTAGTCTTCATGACAAGGGCATTTTGAGATGTGTATCAACAGGTAAATTAATCTACTTTGGGGATCCCAAAAAGACCTGAGGGGACCTCAAACAAGCACTTGGTTGGATATAAGCCTTGGACACAATACCTGGAGTATCACTGAGGTCAGCCTGACCCTGAGCAAGACATTTAACTTTGCAGTGCCTCCAGGCAAATCTCTAAACAGTAAATTGTAGTGGAGGGCTGATCTGCATTGGCTGAGAGTTTCCTCACTGGGAGTTCTCTATCCTAAGGAAACCACAGTTCCAAACTAAAAAAATGTAGCAATAAGATTTACCTCAATGCTGCAAGCAACTATGATTTCATCATTATGGTTATTCCCCTCAAATCTTCATGAAGTTCCTATGGCCAGAAAATAGAATCTACTAATATCAACCCTTTGATCATTAGACTTTCTAAACTGGATTAGGAGAGTCTTCAGAAATGAGACCTCGAAGTCTTCTCACCTTGACAGGGTCAAACAGAACTTTCAGGACACTATTATAGCCTTGGAAAAGCCAGAACCATCACAATGCCATGATGAAGCCTGAAAAGAGAACAGTAGCACTGATAATAAGAGTAAGAATGATAACTAATGTGTATATAGTGCTTCGATGGCAAAGCAAAAGCAGATAGAAGCTTCCTGAGTCCAAATCCATCCCAACACACTTATTAGCTGAGTGACCCTTACCTCTCCCTCAGTTTCTTCATATGTAAAATGAGCTAGAGAAAGAAATGGCAAACCACTCCAGTATCTCTGCCAAGAAAACCCCAAATGGGGTCAGAAAGAGTCAGAAACAGCCGAAGTGACTGAACAACAACAAATATAGTGCTTTGAGAGCATTTTACATAGTCTTGTTTAATCATCTGAGAATACCAGAATAGTGCTCAAACGTTTTAAAATGGATTTTTATTTTATATCTTTTGCTTTTTTATCACCTAGATTTTTCCTATCTTGCAACATCCCTCCCAAGGAATCCATCTCTTATATTTAAAAATAATAAGAAAAAAATTAGCAAAATTGAGCAATATATGTCTGTGGGACCTGTCCCCTTCCCCTACTTTCACTAAGAAGTATCTTCGCTTAAGGCAAATCTTTTCCCAGGGAATCAGGTGTACTCTTTGTAATTTTAATGCACAAAGATTTTTATACATAAGAGAAGAGAATCCAAGAGCACAAGTGTCAGTGTTAGATTTTGGGAAAGGAGTTGGGGAAAGTCATCTGAAAGTCAGAATCATAAGGTAAATACCTCATTAATTCCAATAATTTAGAACTCCTGTCCTTTTGGAGAGATTTTTGACCCAAGTACACTACTCTAAAGCATCTATGTGATTATTCAGTTACATATCAATTTTAGATTGACAAAGCACTTTTATTTCATTTGGTGCCCCCCAACAACAACCCTGTGAGGTAAGTGCAATAAGTATTCTCATTCCATACATGAGGAAATGAAGGTTCAAAGAATCCACCACGTCCACAAATAATTTTTGTTGCCAGTTGCTTCAGTCTTCGTGATTCCATTTTGGGGTTTCCTTGGAAGAGATACTGGAGTAGTTTGCCATTTTCTTCTTCAGCTCATTTTTACAGATGAGGAAACTGAGGCAAAAGGGATTAAGTAATTTCCCTGGGGTCCCACAGCAAGTAAGTGTCTGTGGCCCGATTTGAATTCAGGAAGAGGAGTCATCAGCAGCAGGTTACTGCCCCCAAATTGTGGATGTTTAATAAATATTTATTGACTGACTAGTCCAGGTCCATTTAGGTAGTAGATGCCTAAGGCAGGATTACAGCCTATTATCTTGACTAATTACTTGGATTGTGTCCCAAATTCAGGGTCTTCATTTAGTCAAGTTTTCTCATAGAGAACCATTGACATTTATGCCTCTCTGCTCTTGGAAGAGTGCTGTCCAGACTAGGAGACCTCTGATGTACTGGCAAGTCCCCTGGATCCCTGAGCTCATGCCTTGGGAGGCAGTGACGTCTCAAACACCGATGAGGGTAGTTCTTATCATAACCTGCCCCTGTATAGTATCATCCTGCCCTAATCTGGATCAGCTGCAGTTTCTTCATCTTTAAAATGAGGTTAATAATAACTAGGTTTTTGTGAGGACAAAATAAGATCTGTTAAGATAACATAACTTAAAGTGCTTTGCAAACTTTAAAGCATTATTATTATTATTATTATTATTATTATTATCATTATTATTATTCCTCTGCTGCATTCTTTTATTGTTGACTCAAGAATGTTTGACAAGGATTGTCTGTGAGGAGATGCACATTCAGGGAAGTCTGTGGGACTCTCTCATTACTTGAGATACGTTAACCCCTGGTTTCATCATAGTGATGAAATGTCTTACCCTCCTTGACCAATGCCTCTGTAAAAGTATTCTAATCCCAGCTCTGATACTTGCTACCTGATAAGCCTCAGATAAGTCACTTGAACTGTCTAGGCATCAGCTTGTCTTTAAAATAAGGAACTGAAATAAAATAAGGAACTGGAAAAAGATTATGAATATTGGCCCTGGGAAAGAGAAGAAAAAATGAATCTTCTTCCCTTCTTTGCAGAGGTCACAGACCATGGGTGTAGAGTTTTACCTCTATTGTCAGATTTAGTTGAAATAATATTTCATTTTGATGAATTTATTTTGTTTGTTTTTCTCCTTTTGCTTATTACAAGAGATGATTTGTAGGAGAGAAGAGAGCAAAGTATATATTTGGATAGGAGGTGATAGCAAAGCAAAAGATGAATAAAGTAAAAATTTTTAAAAGATCTCTATATCCTCAGAGGGTTGTTTGTGAGTTTGTGAGTGTGTGTGTGTGTGTGTGTGTGTGTGTGTGTGTGTGTGTGTGTGTGTGTGTGTGTGTGTAAGGTATGGAATATGTATATACTAACTTCCAGGCTTGGTTGAAATCTTAGTTAATTTTATTGATTTTCTTTTTTTCTTCTTTTTTCTTTTTTGTAAGGGATGGTTCACTAGATGGATATAGGAGTGGATTTTTCAGAAATGAAGGTGATGTTAAAACAAAAGATATCCATAAAAATACTTTAAAATAAATCAAATGAGGGATTGAGATAGATCTTCTCTAAGGCCTTTCTTTGGAAGCATTAAACCTCTGATCTTATGATGGCCTGAGGCTTCCATTCAAAGGACCATTTTCTCCTGAGAGACTGGGGGAAGGGGCTTGCTTAAGTGGAATGTAAGCACAACTAGGATGTATAAAAAAACCATCCTGGAGCTGGTCCAGAGGCACTGAATGACCCATTTTGGAGGCAATTGTAGAGGATATTCGTGAAGGGATGGGAGGGAAGGGAAGGGAGCTGGGGTGTAAGGTCTCTTCTACCTCTGAAATTCTAAAGATTTAGACAATTCAATAAATTTCAAGGACAGGTTACCTGCCTTCCTCCCCTCCTTCTGCATTGTAATTCTGGGTCTAGAGAGGGTCCACCTCAATCTCACATCCTTAAGTAAGAGGGCTACTATTACACTTGTTTATTCTTTCTCTTCTTTTTTATAGCATCTTTGTCTGGATGTTATCCTTTTGAGGATTCCAGGAATTGATCTACCTGTAGAAAGGATACTGAACTTGGAATGAGGAAAATCTGAGTTCAAACTTATACGCTCATTGTATCAAGTCACTTAACAGCCTTGTGCTTCAGTTTACCCATCTGTAAAATAAGGGACCTGGACTTAATAGTCTCTAAGGTACCTTCCAATTCTAATTTTTTGTAATAGTGAAAGGAGCAGCAGTCTGAAATAAATGTTTCAGCCTCTTGGGGAAGACAGCTGTTGGGAGTATTGAGGTTTACCCCAAGCAAAGGGAAGGTCAGAGTTCTGTGTATCTAAAACAGTAGTATGCTGGTAAATGTGTAACAACCAACTTTAGGAAGACAGGGAAGTACTCATTTAATAATCTAATTTAATCTGCATCATTAACATTTTCTTTAAAAATTTAACTATGGAAATATATTTTTTATTTATTTTTATTAAAGATATTATTTGAGTTTTACAATTTTCCCCCCAGTCTTACTTCCCTCCCTCCACCCTCCCACTGAAAGCAATCTGTCAGTCTTCACTTTGTTTCCATGTTGTACATTGATCCAAATTGAGTGTGATGAGAAAAAAATTATATCCTTAAGGAAGAAACAAAAAAGTCTAAGAAAAAAACAAGATCCGACAATAAGATATCTGGATTTTTTTTTTCTAAATTAAAGAGAATAGTCCTTGAACTTTGTTCAAACTCCACAGCTCCTTATCTGGATACAGATGGTACTCTCCTTTGCAGACAGCCCAAAATTGTTCTCGATTGTTGCATTGATGGAATGAGCAAGTCCTTCAAGGTTGAACATCACTCCCATGTTGCTGTTAGGGTGTACAGTGTTTTTCTGGTTCTGCTCATCTCACTCAGCATCAGTTCATGCAAATCCCTTATGGAAATATATTAAATATGATTATATATGTATAAGTTATATGAGGTTACTCCTGTCACATGGGGGAGAGAGAAGGGAAGTACATCAAAAAAAATGTGAAACTCAAAAACTTACCCCCAAAAAGAATGTTAAAAACTATCTTTACATATAATTGGAAAAAATAAAATTAAAATTAAAAATATTTTTAAAAACTTAAAATTTAACACTAAATTTAATTTTAATCTGATTTTTAACATTTTCACCACCATTTTCTTAAGTCTAGAAATCAATAAAATAATTACCAAGCTCTGGTTTGTGGTATTTGCCAGTTATTGATGTGTAAATGCTCACACTGAAAATTTGTAATTGTAATTTGTAATTTTAACTGTAAGTTAGGCAGAGCACCCCTGGCTTAGGTCACAGCAATAAGGGTCAACTAAGATATGTGGCAAGCCGGTTTAGGCTTGCAGTCCTAGTGGGTTCTACTGGGCTTTGAAATTTTTGTTGTATTTTAAATGTAAAGAATTCTTTGAAAGAGGTATGTAACACTGAATCAACCACTAGAGGACACAGTAGTGTCCAGGGGAGACCCTGAAGAGCAGACCTTTGCAAGTGATGCAAAAAAGAAACCCAATAACTTATCCCCAGCTGACAAGTAGAAAACTCTAGAACTTCAGAGCTGGAAGGACCTCTTCTAGTCCAGTCCTCTCATTTTACAGATGAGTAAACTAAAGCACAGAGAGCCAAAGTGACTGGGTTAAATCCTCAATATGCACTGCAGGAGGGCTGACTCCTAGTCCATTATTGGTAAAATCAGGGGGTCAGACTAGGTGAGCTGAAGGGACTTTACTGGATCTAAATCCATGGTCCTGTGACATAAGATAACAGTTCTTGGCAGCATGGTACTTGGGAAGGGCATCAGATCCGGAATCATACAACTGAATTGAATTGCTGACTGCCACTTAACCACCTGGATGACCTTGGACTAGTCCTAACCTCCCTCAGTTTCATCATCTTATATATAAAATGAGTGGGTTGGACCAGATGGTCTCTGATGGCCCTTCCAGATGTAGTCACAACCTTAAAACCATTTTTAATAGCTCACATCAAGAACTTAATCAGTTATAGGTTTCCCTCACTTTATATTTTTGTTCCCCCTTTTTTACATATTTTCTTTTCCTTTTTTGAATGTTCTTTTCTTTTTTTTCAGTTACATGAAAACAGTTTTCAAAATTCATCTTTTTTGCAAGCTTGAGTTCCACATTTTTCCCTTCCCCCTCTGACATGAGTAATCTCATATTGGTGATACATTAATAATCATGTTTAACATATTTCCTTATTAGTCACGTTGTGAAAAAAATGATCTTACGCAATGTTATTGTTAGCATGTACAATGATCTTCTGGTTCCGTTCACTTCACTCACATCAATTCATGCAAATCTTTCCAGGCTTTTCTAAATCCAGTCCCTCATGATTTCTTACGAAGCAATACTACTCCATTATATTCATATATGATTTATTCATCCACTTCCCCAATTGATGGACAATCCCTCAATTTCTAATTCTTTGCCAACACAAAAAGAACTGCAATAAATATTTTTGTACATGCATTTTCCTCCCTTTTTATGATCACTTTGGGACTCAGTAGTGGTCATAAGATATTTTCTTAAATAGAAATGCAACGTATTCTATTCTAAACTTGCAGTGGATGTTCTCAGACTAATTTAGAAAACTAAGAGAAATGACTACTTTAGCTGCTGAGGCAGGGAAAAATCCAGTTCTCCTGGCTATTCTTCCCATTTTGGGAAGGAGAACAAGCCTCTTGTTTTTTTTTTTGGGGGGGGGGGGTTGGTGGGGATAGGGAGGAAGAAATGCTTTCACTCCAGCAGCTCCCGTGGCACAGCTTGGAACCCTAGACCTGAAACTAGGAAGACCTGAATTCAAATACAGCTTCAGATGTTTCCAAGCTATGTGACCCTGGACATCTCACTCATTCTGTAAAATAGGACTGCTGGGAGAATCAAAGGGGATGGCATTGTCTGTTTCCATCCTACCTCCTTGGCACCCTTCATTTTAGCAAAGGGACTTTACAACAACTATCCCTCAGACATTGGGCAGTGGAAAACTCCACAAACCTCCAAATCTCTTGTGCATGTGCCTAGGTGAGGAGGTCCTTCCCTTACTATTTGGAAGAGGAGACCTCTTCTATGAGCCTGACATGGAGTATTCTCATTGAGAGGCTCCCAAGAGTAAACTGGTCTATATGAACTTGTAGCTAAGCTCTTGAGCATGTGGTGGTCTGTCTGGCTTGGCTCATCTCTCATCCAGGATAGCCTCTGGAAACATCTCAAAAGGTTTGCTCTCTGGTTCCCTGACTCTGCTTCAGAGATATAAACAAGCAGAGGAGTGGTCTGGGAAAAGACAAGACAAACAATAAACACACACCCCCTTTCCCTTGAGCACCCCACAAGATTGCAGAACTATCCCCCTAACTCAGTCTGGCCTGAGTAGTCTCACTTCACCTTTAGACCCTCAGCAAAGGGCAACATCTTGTGGCATCCTTGGCCACTTCTGTCTGGGACCCACTTTTGTCTCTTGCATAGCTGCCCTCATTTCCCCTGCTGCTAAAAGAATAGGATTTTCTGCAGTTCCCTTCCCTGTCTCCAGCCTGGGGACTGCTCCAGCCCCATAGCTGGCTTCCATCTTTGGTCATTATGATGGGCAGCTCTCACTTGGCTAAGCCCTGGCTGGCAGTGCCATCCCAGTCCCTAAGCTTACTCTGAGTCTCAGATAATAGGTAGTGCAATCAGTGCGGACAGACATCCTCCCACATTCCAAAATTCTCTGACCCTGCTGTTTTCTAAGGGGAGGGACGAATATGGAAAACTGTACATAAATCAGAGGAAGGAGGCATCCCATTAGGGAAGCTGGAAGCACCAGCTATAGAGCAAGAACATAAGGGGTGGAGAGGATTGAGGAACCACTGTTAGTGGAGGTGGAGATGGAAGAGGGGCAGGGTGGGGAATCTCATTCAGAGAATCAACTGTTTTCAAGTACTTTAACAGGATCTATTGATATGCATGTGATCCAGATTACAGCCATTCTCTATCCTTGGCAACCCTCTTTTAGCAATTAGTTCATTTGCTCAGAGGAAATGAAAACCTACCTTTGGAAACCCAACAATCCCCACTCTTCACTCAGACTGAACTCAACCAATTCAAATGGAAAGATTTGACTGAGAATTTCTTGGGTCTTCCAAACCTCATTAGCAGCCACTGTTACCTGAACACCCATCAACTGATACTCAGGCTTCACATTGTGTTTATTTTTTTGTGTTTATTTTTTCCTTTTGGCCCCTGGCAAAACTGCTCCCCCTGTGCCTGTTCTCACCCTCTCTGCCCAGGGAGCTGCTGCCTCCTCCAGCCTTGCCTGGCACTTTTCCCCAAGGAAGCTAACAAAGGAAGGAGCACAATGACCTATTGAACTGATTTCCATTTACTGTAGGGGCCAAACAGAGAGGGAGGAAGGATTCTTTAGCTGAACACCACAGGACTGAAAAACAGGAGCATTCTAGCAGTTACTCCGAGCCTCATCACCTAAAATCAACTATCTTGATGCAACCCCCAATTTCACATACACTCAGCCTTAAAACAACCCCATTAACCAAAGGGCTCTAACTTTTGAAGGATAAGAGCACCACACTTTGTCATTGAAATAGGCTTGTCTCAGGGGCAGCTAGGTGGCATAGAGGATAGAGTACTGGCCCTGGAGTCAGGAGGACCTAAGTTCAAATCTGTCCTCAGACACCTAGTAATTACCTGTGTGACCTTGGGTAATTCTCACTTAACCCCATTGCCATAAATAAAATTTAAAAAAAAATACCCATGTCTCCTTTAGTAGCTCACAATGTAATTTCTTTCTTTTTAAATTATTATGATTAAACTGGTTACTTTCTGAATTGAATTTCCTCATGGGCTTGATTTGTAATGAATAAACTTCAGGGCAGCAGGCAGATGTAGCCCTTGCCATGAATAAACTTAGAGTGATAAAGACCTGGTTCAAACCCTACCACAAACATTTACTAATTGTGCAACCTTGGGTAATTCACTTAATGCTGAGCCTATGTAAAATGAGGACAATAGTATTGTAAGCACATCTCCTCAACTCCCCCAACTGGACACCAACACTCACAGTTAGGGTCCCTAAAAATTAACTGCTATTTCCCCTCAGGGTTCTAGGGGTACAGGTCCCCACCAGCGGGCTTCCCATCATCCATCAATAAGTTGCCTCCATTCTTTTTTAGAAAAGGGATATACAGAGAAGGTTATAAAAATAACAGTTGTTATGAAACATGATGAAAGTGAATTCAATATCCATAGCAGCCCTGTTTGTGATGGCAAAGAATTGGAAATCAAGTAAATGTCCTTCAATTGATGAAATGACTTAGTAAACTGTGGTATATGTATGTCATGGAACACTATTGTTCTATTAGAAACCAGGAGAGATAGGGATTCAGGGAAGCCTTGAAGGATTTGCATGAATTGATGCTGAGTGAGATGAGCAGAACCAGAAAAACACTGTATATCCTAACAACAATATGGGAGTGATGTTTAACCTTGAAGGACTCACTCATTCCATCAGTGCAATAATCAGGAGCAATCTTGGGCTGTCTGAGATGGAGAATACCATCTGTATCCAGATAAAGAACTGTGGAGTTTGAACAAAGACCAAGGACTATTACATTTAATTTAGAAAAAAAACTGATATCTTGTTGTCTGATCTTGCTATCTCTTGTACTTTATGTTTCTTCTTTAAGGATATGATTTCTCTCTCATCACACTCAATTTGGATCAATGTACAACATGGAAACAATGTAAAGACTGGCAAATTGCCTTCTGTGGGGGGTGGGGGGAGGGAAGTAAGACTAGGGGGAAAATTGTAAAACTCAAAATAAATAAAATATAATTAAAAAAAGAAATGGATTCAAGCTTTCAGCACAAAGGTAATGAAATTCACATGAAAAGAACAGGTATGTCGGGGTCCTTCCTGGTTTCTGGTTCTGGACATCCTCTTCTCCCTTGGTGCAGTCTCCCTAAAGTTCCTTTGAGTTGTAGCTCTCTTTTGAGGGAATCATCTGCTCCTAGGCCAGCTCACTCCTCTGCTGGGCCAACTCCCTTTTCCACAAAACTGCTCAAACTCTTCCTTCCTTCTACTGAAGGGAAGTGAAGAAAAGAAGGAAGGAAATAAATATTTTTTTGAACACCTACAGAGCGCTGGACCTAGAGACAGGAAGACTCATCTTCCTGGGTTCAAATCTGGCCTCAGACACTTATTAGCTGTGTGACCCTGGGCAAGTCACTTAATCCTGTTTGCCCCAGTGTCCTCATCTATAAAATGAACGGGAGATGGAAATGGTCCAGAAAGCCCCAAATGGGGGTCACAAAAAGTCAGATGTGACTGAAAACAATTAAAGAACAACTTCCTGACTCCAGGCCCAGCACTCAATTCACCATATCATTTAGGATGCCTCTAAAAGAACCAACCATTGCATTCTCCTAGGGTGGGTCCTCAGTGCCAATTCTTTAAACTTTGGAATGCCCACAGGATTGACTGTTGGACACATCCATCTCCAAGATGCTGCTTGGTCATCTCCTAAATTGTTTGTACACTCCTATCTTCAGAAGACTTATCAACAACTCCAATTACTAGCAGATGGGACCTTAGACTCTCCTGACCCCACCATGGCCACCTGAGCACCCTCATCTCACCCAAGATCAGGAAAAATAAACACACACAAACACAAAATAGAGGTGATATGTGCCCACAATCAGATGGCAACTGTGAAGGAAAATATGACCAGCTGCCTGCCTCTCTCCAACTGTGCAGCTCAAAGCAAACCTCCTTACTTGAAGCCTTCAAAGAAAGAAGCTGAAAGATGTTTGGATCATTCCTTTAATGTTTATACTCAGATCCAACTCAGCGCCTTCTGAATCATCTGTTCTTTTGACATTGAAGCCATTTAGAAAATTTTTCAAGACCAAGTCATACCAACTCCTTAGTCCTCATGGTCAGAAGTAGTAGGTTTATCCATGGTTGGAATGGAAACAGGGAAAACCTGTGCATGCATCAAAGCCTCACTAGATACTCAGTCTAGCCCTATTCCTGACAACTAAACAGTTGTAATGATTAAATGAAATTGTGTGTGTGTGTGTGTGTGTGTGTGTGTGTGTGTGTGTGTGTGTGTGTGTGAGAGAGAGAGAGAGAGAGAGAGAGGATGCTAACCCTGAATTTGAGAGTTTTTTCCTAACTAATATCTGCCTTTTTTCAAGAGAGCATATTGCTAAATATTCCCATAATGCCTCATCAACCTAATTCCCTCCTCCCACTCTATCCCTGAACACTTTCAGGATGAGAAATGCCAGATTAACTGTCCTATTGGAGTCATTACTGATTTGTTCCAAACTTACCTGATTTTGAAATACTTTTCTGTTCTGACTTGGGAATATGGATGTGTCTAGGGTGCTGGGAACTTGGAGATAAAAAAGAATATTGGGAAAGCCCAGGGTCAGAGGGGCTCAAAAACATGCCAGCTTCCTCATTCAGACAAAGAAATTTATGCTCAGAGTACCCTTGAGAATAAATGGCAAGTATATTATCATAAATTGTTCAATTAAGATGAAGTCTTCTGGTGTTATGAGTATTTAAAACTGATTCCAAAACATGATTCATTTCAATTTCCACCTTTTGGAGGGGAGAGGAGAATTTAGTTTAAGCCTGTGATTTCATCAATGTAGAGAACTTCCAGTATTGGGACTTCCACAAATAGAGCTTAGTACTCATCTCTAATGTCTATCCTTAAAGGAGGTAGGAAACCTTGGTCTTCCTGATCTTAAAGTCTACCCTTTTTTCACTCTGCTATTTTGCCTCTTTCTCCCATTCCTGAAGATATCCAAAAGAGTTTTGTTGGGAAACTCCTCATTGAGATGACAGCTAGAGATAAGGAATCAGAGAAGGCCTTCTTGAAACCTCAGAATTGAAATGGATCTTAGAAATCACTGAATCTTTTTCCTCCTAAAGAAAGTATAAACTATTTTGGATTGGGCTGCACTTTTGACCTTTTTTCTTCCCCTATAATTATATTTCTTTTTTGAGGTTTTATTGGGGTTTTTTTTGCAAGGCAATGGGGTTAAATGACTTATCCAAGGTCACCCAGCTGGGTAATTACTTAGTGTCTGAGGTTCGATTTGCATTTAGGTCCTCCTGATTCCAGGGCCGGCTCTCTATCCACTGCGCCACCTAGCTGCCCTATAATTATATTTCTTTCATGTATTAATGATACAATTTTCAAGAACTGTCATCAAATTGATAAAATTAGTGTAAGAAAGGTAAAAAATTTAAAACATTTAAAAATAGAAATTTTGTAATAATGGTTCTATCTAGCATACCCAGAGTACACTGATATTGTGAGCATTTATGATACATGTGTTGCTAAAAACAAGCAAGAAAAATAAAATAAAAATATGCTTTAATCTGCACTCAGTATTTATGGGTTCTCTCCAGTTGTTCAATTTTCAATGTGATTGGTTATGCTTTGGAAATCAACAAACTACAAATCATTATTATTGTTTTATTGATTGTCTAGGCTTAAGAAAATAAGGGAGATAATGTTAATAATACAGACTAGACCTAAAAGTGTGTTCTGAGTGTATTGTTTTTTTTGTTTGGTTTTGTTTTTGTTTTTATGAGAGTCAGATGTTCAACATTTACCAGTTCATCAGCAGAGAAAGCTTCTATCTTGGGAGGATTAGGGAAGAATAGTTATGGGGGTTTTGGTTTTTGATACATACTTATGACTTCACTGTTGTAGGGAACTTCTGGTGAGGAAATCCCTTTATCCAATTCAGCTGAGCACCTTTCCAAAGTATATAGTCTTAGAGAATCGTCTGTGACATTATGAGGTCAAATGACTTACCCAGGGTCAGATGTAGGATTAGTATTCAGGTCTCCCTGTTGGAAAACAGCCCTCTACCCACTATTACACACTATCTACTTTCTGTATTAAGAATGAAAAAAAAATTCAAGAAAAAGAGCATCAAGAAAACATTTGCATATTCAAATAATGCAGAATTTTTTAAAAGTTCACAAGGGAAAAAATTTTTTTAATTTAAAAAAAAATTGTTTAAGTATGGATATTTAGGTGGTGCAGTGGATAGCACACCAGCCCTGGAGTCAGGAGGACCTGAGTTTTGAATACACCACTTAATAATTACCTAGCTGTGTGACCTTGGGCAAGTCACTTAACCCCATTGCCTTGCAAAAATAAAAAAAAATTTTTTTAAATTTTTAAAAGTCACAAGGGGACACAAGGGCAATATTGTTTATCACCTTATTAAAACTAATATGCAAATTAATATGCAAAATTAAAATGCAAACTATACATAAAAGAAATTAATAGTTTCATATGCAATTCCCTTTTTCATATTGAAATGCTTATATTTGTTGATTTTCAAGTTTATAATAAAAGTAAAATAAAATGTAACAGGGGGTCTGGGATTGGCCATTGAGAACATTAAAACTGTGCATATGCACACTATTAGGTCTATCCCAAAGAGATCACAAAAAAGGGAAAAGGATTCACATATACAAGAATATTTATAGTACCTCTTTTTTGTGGTGGCAAAGAATTGGAAATTGAGGGAATGTCAAACAATAGGGGAATAGTTGAACAAATTGTGATATAGGAATGTAATAAAATGCTGTTCTGTAAAAAAAATTATGAGCAGATTTCAGAAAAACTTGGAAAGATTTACATGAACTGATACAGAGTGGAGTAATCAGAACCAGAAAAACATTGTACACAGTAACAGCAACATTGTATGATAATCAACTATGATAGACTTAGCTCTTCTCAGCACTACAGTGATCCAAGATAATTCCAAAAGATGGAAAATGCTATCCACATCCAGAGAAGGACTATGGAGCTTGAGTGCAGATCAAAACATACTATTTTCACTGTTTTTTGTTTTTTCTTTCCCGTGATTCTTCCCTTTTTTCCTGATTCTTCTTTCACAAGACTAATGTAAATATGTTTAACATGACTGTAAATGTATAACTTATATCAGATTGTCTTCTGTGTTGGGGAGGGGGTAGAGAAGGAAATGGGGAAGAAAAATTTGGAATTTAAAATCTTTCAAAAATGAAAGTTAAAAACTATCTTTACATATAATTGTATAAACGTTAAAATAATATTAAGTACAAAAATATAAAGTAGCTACATACAAAAATTGTTTTAAATATTAAATGAGATGATATTAATATAAAGCATTTAGCACAGTGCAGAGTAGGCATTTTAATAAATGTTTATTTCCTTCTTCCTTATGTTATTTTTGTATGACATATAAACTATACCATCTCTATCTATGGTACACTGAAATCTCCTTTTTTTAAAAACCTTGAAATGGTGTGGAAGGTACCATCCTATACACACACATAAATACACACAATTCTTAAGGGTCATGATATCCTCTTTGGGCTTATCAAATCATTTCCTTACTCCTGTCATAACTTAAACATCTCATGGCTATAGACAGAGAAGGAACCTTAAAGGTCATGAATCTAGCCCCCTCATTTCAAAGTTGAGGAAATTGAGACCTCAGGATAAGAAGTGGTTTACCCATAGTCATAAAACTAGCAAGTGGTGAAACCAGAATCTGAATCCTGGTCCTCTTGAAAGCATACTCAGTCAACAGGTAGAACCTTTCCCACACTGTAACCTTTCTTTTCTCCACCATCTTGGCAAAGCTGACTTGAGAAGGGGGGGGGGGAATATAATAAAATATTTTTTTGTTTTTCCATGCCTAAACAAGTTATTGGGCGATATTCTGCTTGGCTTATTTCACTGGCTTCCTAATTATTAATTGACCTAAGACTGGGGTGATTGGTCATGTTTCACTCATGTGTTATAGAAGGTACTTTTTTCTTTTGTAATCCTACTGGCCTTCTTGGTGTGGCAGAGTGATCTTTTCAGTTGTTAGATCATTCCCAGTCTTTAGTCAATGACCCTCAAGGCAAAACTGGACTTTTTCATACCTGTCTGAGCTGGTTCCTTAAACACATTTCTAACTTTAACTTGATGATGGCATCAAAAATTATTTTAGTGTCTTCCCATATACAAATGGAAGATCTAGACCCTCTAGTCAGAGTCTACTAGAAGTCAACAAGGAATAGGTTGATTTGGGGGTCATTGGAATGACCACTGAATGAAATGATTCCCCTGACTTATTAAGGATTCTGGTTTTTTGTACAGATACACCAGAACCACAGCCAAATGACATAAAGGTGTTTAGGGGATTCCAATCTCCTTTCTAGATCTAAAATCTTCTATAGGGTAGGCAATCGGGATGATTACCCAGGACCTTATGTAAGCAGAGCCACAATGGACAGCAGTTCATTGAGACCACTAGAAGGAACAGATAAACTATGTGAGGCTCATAAAAATCTGTTCAATTCATATCCCCCATCTTCCTGCCCTCACTAATGTAAAGTGGGAGGTCCTGTACCTACCTGACAACCACTAAATTCAGGTTACATTTCGTGACTTCTCTCCTCTTTTAGACTGATTTTTACACAGTAATTTTCATTGTTATTTTTCAGCATTTAATTTCATTTTTCTCAACCTTTATTACATACTATGTGCAGGGCACTATGCTCAGTGATAGAGATGAAAATTAAATAGCCCATAACCTCAAGTATCTTACATGGTTCGATGGATAAAATACTAGAAATAAAGTCATGAAGATCTGGATCTGAATCTCTCCTATAACAAAAGTGTGGAAATATTGGGCAAAGCATTTATTATCTCTGAGTCTATGTTTCTTAATCTGTAACATAAGAATAACAACCATTTTTTTTCATCTGGTCCAAAATTTTTTGGGGAGATTGATGGCATCATAGTTCAATGGGGAGGATGAGGCATGACCATTAAGAAGAGAGTCCTACTAGAAGTATAAGAAAAGGATAGCCAATCTTCCAGGTTCCAGTCCTCAGATGGTAAAAACAAGTCCCAAGAGAAGGGTAGTAAGAGGTCTCTGGGGGATAATGAGCCAGAGCCAGGTGAAGGAAAAGGGTGACACAGAATAATGAAGGCCAGTGAAAGACCATTAGGCATTAGGATGCTAATCTTTAGGAGGGAATATTCTCTCTCTGGTTAGAATTTGGATATTCATACCTCTTATGTTATTTTACAGATAAAGGATTGAGAAGGAAAGGAATAAAGATGTATTATCTACCTACTATGTTCAGTGTATGAGTTTTATAAATATTATATTATTTTATCCTCGCATCTCTTGATGGTAGGTACTATTATGCCCATTTACAGTTGAGGAAACTAAGGCAAGCAGAGTAACTTGCCCAAGATCATACAGTTTGTAAGAGTCAAAAATCACATTCAAATTCAAACCTCAATGACTCCAAGACCAGAATTCTGTGGGGTCACACACTGTCTCTGATGGATACAATAAAAGGGTGTTGAACAGAGCACATGAAGTGCTTCACTGCCTTCATCCACCTGACCATATGTGGGGGCACTTTGAGATGATAATGCAATCTTCTCATTGGCTTCTAAGCAGCAAGACAAAATAATTCAGTAGAACTTTAGCAAAAGGAATGATTCAGACCAAGAGACTTTCTTCTTTGACTTTTCTGGAGGCATCATGAAGCTCTGAGACTTTCCATTAGGGAAGGACAGCTTCCCTTTTCCTCCTACCTCATCCACCATGAGGCTATGAGCACATGAACATGTGCTAGATTAAAGCCCATCTTCCATCTAGACAAGACCAATCTTGGTTTTGGGCAGTTTCTTCTAAATTTATTCCTCTGATCTCAAGTCAACAAGTATCAGTCCTTGATGCTGAATGAGATGAGCAGAACCAGAAGAGCATTGTACACCCTAACAGCAGCATAGGGATGATGATCAGCTTTAATGGACTTGCTCATTCCATCAGTGCAAAAATCAGGGACAATTTTAGGGAATCTGTGATGGAGAATATCAACTGTATCCAGAGAAAGAATTGAGACCAACCAAACAAAGACCAAAGACTATTACCTTCGATTTTTAAATGTATTCTTTTTTTTAATTTTTTGCAAGGCAATGGGGTTGAGAGACTTGCCCAAGGCCACGGCTAGGTAATTATTAAGTGTCTGGGGTCGGATTTGAACTCAGATCCTCCTGACTCCAGGGCTGGTGATCTATTGTCTGCAAATACCTAGCTGCCCCTTATTACCTTCAATTTTTAAAAAAGTTGTCTTATGTACTACATAATTTTGCTATCTCTAATATTTTATTTCTTCCTCTTGGAAATTTTTTTTCTCTCAAAACATTAAATTTTGATCAATGCATATCATGGAAACAATGTAAAGATTATCAGACTGCCTTCTGTTGAGGGGAGGAAGGAGAGAAGGGAAGGTGGGAGGGAAATTGTAAAATTCAAAACCTTACAAAAAATGTTTGATACAAGCTACTATTGTATCTAACTGGAAAACAAATAAAAATATTTACATAATAAAAAAATTATCAATTCTCCCAAGAGGGATGCATCTAGACTTGGAGAACACTTTCTGAGTTCAAGGAGTTTCAGATTCTGGGTCATTTGGTTGAAGCTGATTTGGTGGCAAGGAGATGAGCCCTAACAATTCTTCTAGTTGTTTTTGTTTGTGCAAGGCAATGGAGTTAAGTGACTTGCCCAAGATCAAACAGCTAGGTAATTATTAAGTGTCTGAGGTTGGATTTGAACTCAGGTCCTCCTGACTCCAGGGATGGTGCTGTATCCACTACACCACCTAGCTACCCTCTTCTAGCACTTCTTAGAGAAGATGACTGCTGAAGACAAATTCAGACCTTGACTCAGCCTGCCCAAAGGTATCTGCTGTGAACAGGATGATATAGAACTGAGATAAAATGTGAAATATCTATTCAGAAGTCCTTTATACTCTTTAATGTTTGCTGAATTTAAATATCAGTCTCCCAATGGAGTATAACAATAGTTAATTTTACCATTTCTTTATTCATTTGACTTTCTGTCAATTCCTTTTTATATTTTTTGTGTTTAAACATTTTTTTGTGTTCAAAGAATAAATATCTGTCTCATACTTGATTTGTTTCATACCTTGTCTACTTTCCTACATTCTCACCTGGGAAGACTACAGACATGAGCTAAAACCTTGAACAATTTTCCCTAGAGTCCCAGGATGGCAGGGAGGGGTCTAAAAAAATGAGAAAAGAGAGGTCAGACTCCAATGGGTGGAGCCAGAGGAGATGGACCCTTAAGTACAGAAGGAAATTGCCCAAGACCTCAGGAACCCAACAGTGGTTCTTGTTAAGAGTCTGCAAATCACTTAAGCCTTCTCTCTAGTCACTCATTTCTCTCAGCCTCAGATTATTGTAAGTATGGATAATAGTGTTATAATAATAATGTAAAGTTTGGATAATAGTGTTATAATAATAATCATAATACTAGTACCTGCCTCACAAGAGTGTTGTAGAGATTAAACAAGATATTCTTTGCAAAGCATACAAACAATGGCTATTATTATTCTACCACTATCAGGAGCACCTCAGAGGATAATACAGTGTTATTTGATCCAGGACCTGAAAATCCTAGGTATAGTCTTGCGAGGAATGGTTTCAGGGAAAGCTATAACCTGGGAAGACTTATCTGAACTGATACAGAATGAAGTGAGCAGAACCAGGAAAATATTGTACACAGTAACTAATATTATAAAGATGATCAACCATGAAAGATATAGATACTTTGATCAAGAAAATTTCAAAGGCAGATGTGAAAAATGTTATCCACATCCAGAGAGAACTGATGAACTCTTAACTTCTGACTGATGTGTAGTTTTTCCACTTCCTTTATTTTTCTTGCTTTTTTAACAACATGGTTAATAGGGACATGTTTTATATTTCACATCTATGATTAATATCCTATTGCTTGCCTTCTCCATAGATGGGAGAGAAACTGGAGAGAGGAAGAAAATAATGGAACTCAATTTTTTAACATGAATGTTAAAAATAAATAAGTACCAAAAAATTTAAACTTAAGAAAACATTCCCTTTGCAAATTGTTCAAGCAGATCTTCCTGAATCTTTATTCATCTATTTCCTTATAAAACTGATATGCAAGTTATCCTTACCTCGTGCCATGGGTGGCCAAGGCAAGGCAGCATGGTGGAAAGAACACATGGCTTCTAGTCCTGTCTTGTCTACCTAGGAGTTGTCTGACCTTGGGCTAGCTTCTTCCCCCAAATTTGGTCCTCCATTACTGCTTCATCAAATGAAGAGATTGTACAAGGACATTGTCATACTGGAAAGAGGGCTGGATTTGAAATTAAAGGATTTGAGTTCAAAGTCTTTCTTTGCCACTTAATAACCAAGTGATCCTGGGCAAATCTTTCGCTTTTCTAGGTCTCAGTTTTCCCATTTGTAAAATGAGAAGGTTGTACTAGATAGCCAAAGGATGCCTTTCTTCCATCACTAAATCTATGATCTTGCTGTTCCCCAAGTCCCTTCCAGTTCTCACAGCCAATGATTTTAATTGGACAAGATAACCTCTCAGAGTCTCTTCCAACCCTATAATCAGTGATCCCTGAAGAAAATTCATCCTGCAAGAACAAAGCCACACATTGTCAGATGGAATTTTATTGGCATGAAGTTACCTGGCTTTCCCAAGCCCTTGACCAGGGCTGCCTCTGCCCTCATGCCTGTGAGGCTGCCTTAGTTCCCATCCCACTGTCCAGCTGGAGGGAGCCCCTGAGGTCCTCATTAGAGAGCCATCAGTCAGGAGGGCTCCTGGAAATGATGTCAGATGGCCTGAAGCTCCACAGCTCATTGGCCTTCCTGAGCATCCGATGCCAAACCGATGCTCTTTTTAGGCCAGGCCCTTAATGATTGTCTTTTCATTATTTTTATAGCATAGAAAAACTTTCCCAGGCCATGCCCCTCTCATTTGGAATTGGCAATCCTTCAGATTAGATGTATTCTCAGAGGGAGCAGAGAAGAGTGGAGAGGCAGACTCAAACTCAGAAAAACCAGGGTTCAGACCCTTCTTCTGACATATAATGACTGGATGACCCTGGGTGAGTCATTTAACCCTTCAATCAATAAGCATTTATTAAGTGCCTACTATGTTTTCAGTGGATAGGAGCTGAAGCCAAAAAGCCAAATCTTCCTGAGTTCAAATCTTTTTTTTGTTTTGTTTTGTTTTTGTGAAGCAAAAGAAGAGACTGCCAGGTTCACACAACTAGAATCAAGTGCTGAGGTCAAATTTGAGCTCAGGTTCTTCTGACTCCACCAAGCTACCCCCCCAACTTCAAATCTGATCTCAGATACTTGACATTAGTTGAATGAAGCTGGCCAAGTCACTTAATTCTATTTGCCTCAGTTTCCTCATATGTAAAATGAGCTGTGGAAGGAAATGGCAAAACATTCCACTGTCTTTTTCCAAAAAAAAAAAAATCCCCAAACCAAACAACAAAACAAAAAACAAAAAACTCAAATAGGGTCATGAAGAGCCTGACACAACTGAATACAACACCACATGCTGGGCACTATGCCAAGTCACTCAGTTCCATGGACTCACTAAGGTTCCAAATTGCAGAGAAAGTGCCAACTTGCATTGGTGGAGGGAGTTTCCTCTCTTGGGAGTTCCCTCTCCCAAAGAAATCTTAAGTACAGTCCCTATCCCTATAATTTGAGAGAGGTTGATGAAGAAATGGACAGAAATTGGATCTGGGTTCATGCAAAACTGGTCTGTCATTTATTAACTATGTGACTAAGCTCTAGTCGTTTAATTTTTCTGAACCTCAAACAACCCTTTTAAGATTAAAAATTATAGACAAGGTGCTATGGGAATTGGTGAAGAGGATTCCATATTAGGTCAATCATGGGTCATAGAAGTATTGACATGTAGATCCTGATCAAAGAGAACCTTTAAAATCATCTCTTCTTCAGGGAGTTTTCAGAGTCTTCCTCATCCTATTCCCTGCTTCAGGGATGGATTACCCCCACCCAACCTTCAGGCTCCAGTCAGAGAAATCCAAGAAATCTTCTCTGACCACTCCTATTTAGAGTCATCTGTTGACCTAATAAACATGGCATACCATCTCTATCAAATCATAAATCAAAAATTGAGCTAGAACATAGTGAGGTGGAAAGAATGTTGAATTTTTTCATTCAATATTTTATTTTTCCACAGTTACATGGAAAAATGACTTTCATTTAAAAAAATTTTTGAATTTCAAATTCTTTTCCTTCTCCCTTAACTTCCCTCAGCAAGAAGGTGAGTAATTTTATATAGGTTATATATATATATATATATATATATAGTCATGAAAAAACAATTTCCATGTTAGTCATGTTGTGAAAGAAAATACAGACCAAAACAAACAAAAAAAAAACCCCAAGAAAATTAAAGAAAAAAGTATGCTGCAATACGCAAGTTATGGTGAATTTTGAGTCAAGAGGTCTAGGTTCAAATCCGTTTTCTGTAGTATAGAAGTAGCCTGTTACAGTTGAGATAGAAATGGATTGGGAGTGAGAGAATTTTGGGTCATATCTTGTCTCTCTCACTTACTATCTGTGTGTGACCTTAACCTTTTTTCTTCCATCTTTAAAATGGGGGTGGAGTAGTAATGGAGGACCAGCTGACCTTTAAGGTCCTTACCAATCCTCATATTAGAGTCCTTAGATTTTAGCATATTAGTGTGTCTTTGGACAAGTCATTTAACTTCTCTGTGCCTCAGTTTCCTTATCTGCAAAATGAAGGTATAAACTAGATTTCAATCCCAAGGCTTTTGCAAGCTGCTACTTATGTGTGACTCCTGATTTGACATAGTTAAAAAGGAAAAGGACTTTGGAAGTCACACACGAAGGGGAAAACCCTTTGCTATGCCCCCGGTTTCCAGCTTACCTCCCTAAAACTTTGAGAATTTTCCCTCTGAGGATCATCAGGGTGAAGATTTCTGCCTCCCAGTGGGAGAGCTTATTCACTCTGTGTATGTCTCAGCATAGACTGTTCTGTATAACTTCTCTAATTTCTATTTGACTTCTGCTTGGAAAGTGTCATGTCATTAGTTGTGATAGTCTTTTGTATAACTAACAGTTGGTGGGAAGGAATCAAGCCTGTAGGTGTAAACCATGGGTTACTCCTTCCCCTTTAAGGGATAGTAATCAAGGAAGCTGAGGGTTTTGTTATTTTTGAAACTAAAAAAAAAATGCCCCCTGGATTAGTCATATTTAAAGAGACAGATAGAAGTGCAATCTAGTATTGGTCTCTCTCAAAGGAGAACAGAGTAGCCAGACTCAAAATCTTTATTTCCTACATGATAATGATGCTTGTCCTTCGTTTTGGAAGAAGACCATGACATCAGGGAGGTGATGATGAATTGGATTTGAGTGGGGTGGGTGCTGGGCTAAGTCACCAGTCTTACTTTCTCTTCCAGGGTCATCTGAGTCCAGTGGCCAGATATGAATCAGGACACTGGCCCTGGATTTAAGAACTCCTCCTGACTTTCAAGGACTGGTGTTCTTATCCACTGTATCACATAACTACCCAAACATAGATTACAGAGCAATGCTTTCCTATTAATCAAGTTAGATTCCCATATTATGTGGGCAACACATATACCTTCAAAGACATTAGACTAGATGATCTCTAAAGTCCCTTCTACTTCTAAATCCTGTGACCCTTTCCTCAATAAACATTTATTGATCATTTAAAACATGTAAGAAATAATATTGCGCCAGGAAATGTGGAGAGGTCCAAAATTCTGTTACTGACAGAAATAGGAACAAAAAGTCACTAGTTCCCCTTTCCCTTCTCATCTTGTTAGGTGATTTTGGGGATGATCTGTATGGAACCAAGTAGTAAACTTGGGATTTTTTCTCTCCATATTCCAAAGAGCATACTGAATCAAGAAGAAAGAACCTGAGACATCCAACATAAGTCTGAGGATTATTGCTACTTGCCAGTTGGGTGTAGCAATGGATCTGATCTACAAAACCAAACAAAATTATTAAAATAACCCCTGAGACTCTGATTAAAAGACCTGAGATCCCTTTCTGGGCTGGGGGGGGGGGTAGATATGATATGATAGCAGCAATTCAGTGGAAAACCAGAAGATGGCAGGAAAAAACAGCAAAGGACCCAAAGAGAGAAATCCTGTAGAAACACCAGCAAGATGAAAGCATTGGTGAAGGGGTAACCCAGTCAAGGAGAGCCTGTCAGGGCTTCCAACAAGTTTGCCACCAGTAGCTCACAGGTCAAAGATATGACAGAAAAGTAATGATATCAGATGAGAGGCTGCTGCATGTGGAGCCAGATGATCAGAATTAAATTCTTTATTCTCATTATGACCTGGGTGACTTTGGTCAAACCACATAACCCCATTGACTGCCTGTAAATGAAGGGGTTGTTCATCTAACATCCCCTCTGGGTCTCAGGTTGTGATCCTCTAATGGGAGGAGAGATAGACAAGATGACAGTAAGTCAGGGCTGAGTTGGATGGAGGTCCCAACTCTAGTCAGTTGTTAGCACCAGAGATGCCCTACTTTTGCCTGGTCTTAACAGGGTGGGAATCTGTGGAAGGTTCTACCCCAATTAAATGAAGGGAATTTGGGGGGTCCTTTGTCTTGTTAATTTATTTAAGAATTTTGCTTTTAAGTCATGCTATCCACTCACCCCAATTTTGGTATGCACACATATGGATCTTCCAAGTTACCCATGTGGTGATTCAATATATCAAAGCAAAAAAAAAAATTAAGAAGGTAAATTCTTCATGCTGTAAAGCAAAATAAATCTGAGACTCAAAACTAGTATGAGATTTAGGTGACCTAGTAAAGGGAACAGTAGTGGAGACTGGAAAGTTGAAGTTTTAAATGGGTGGCAAGCTAAAGCAAAGTATGTCTTAAACCCGGGCTAGGTTTTAAAGGGCCCAGCATTGAGGGAGGACCAAGGCCACATTGTTTAAAATACGGTTCCTTCCTTCATAATTTTTTTGGAGATTTACTATTCAGTTGTTTTTCAGTCAGGTTCAATTCTTCATGACCACATTTGGGGCTTTCTTAACAAAGATATTGTAATGGTTGGCCATTTCCTTCTCCTCCCTCCTATTTTACAGATGAGGAAACTGAGGTAGTTTAATGACTTGTCCAGGGTCAGACAGGTAGGAAGCATCTGAGGCTGGATTTGAACTCAGGTATTTCTGATTCCAGCCTGGAATTCTATACACTGTGCCCTGACTGCCCTCATTATTTGGAGATATAAAACATATATATATATATATATATATATATATATATATATATATATATATATATAAAACAAACCATTAAAGACAACATATGATGACTGCTGAATGAATGATTCAGACTTTAAGTATCATTAGAGTTCATAGGAAGGAATAGTGTCTGCAGACTGGGGCAGTTCAGGAAAACTTTAATGGAATTTTATCTGGATCTTGCACTCTAGTTTTCCAGAATCTTTAATTAGAGTTGGGGCAAAAGGAATAGCTTGGGGTTTTGGGGAATGGGGATAAACATTTACTAATTACTTTCCGGAGGCAGCTAAGTGACTCAATGAATAAAGGGCTGGGTCCAGAGTCAGGAAGACTTGAGCTCAAGTCCAGTCTCAGACATTTCCTAGCTGTGCGATTCTGGGCAGGTCATTCAACTTCTATTTGCCTAATACACAGAAAAAGAAACTGGCAAACCTCTCCAGTATCTTTGTCAAGACAATCCAACCAGATAGGGAGACTAGGTGGGCACAGTGCATAGAGCTCTGGCCCTGGAGTCAGGAGTACCTGAGTTCAGATCCGGCCTCAGACACTTAATAATTACATGGATGTGGCCTTGGGGAAGCCACTTAACCCCATTGCCTTGCAAAAAAAAAAAACAAACAAAACCCAAACCTTAAAAAAAAAAAACCAAGAAGAAAATCCAACCAGAGTCAAGAAGAGTGAGACATGAATGAACCAGAATAATCCTGAAAGGTAGGTACTATTATTTATCTCCATTTTACAGTGGAGAAAACTGAGGCAGGTACATTAGAAGTTAAATGACTCACCCAGGGTCACATAGCTGATAAGTCTGACTCAAGGATCCTATCTATTGTGCCACCCAATTGTCTCAGGGTGGCTTCATTTACTGTCTAAAGCCAAAGCAAAATGTTCAAATCTGAGTCATCTATGTTAAAGCAATAACAGTTAACAATAGTTAGGTACACTTATTTTTTTCATTGATCCCACAACACATAAGTACTTGAATTTTATCAATCATAAACTCATAGAAGATTGGAAGTAGAGGGGACCTTGGAGATCATTTAGTCCAACTACATTTTAAAGTTGAGGAGAGGGACTTGGAGAAAGGAAGAGACTCTTCCAGAAGCAGGTAGATGCCCACACAAGGAGGCCACCTGATTTCCCAGGCCAGTGCTCTTTACCCGAAACCAAAGTTAACCCAAGGAGTGACCCTCATCATAGAACTTCAAACACTGAATAGGCTGGTGGAAAACATATTTTTGGCAGGTTTTGGTAGGTGTGTTCTGTGTCAACATCTCCAAAGGTCCAGAAAGACAGAAGTGACCCAGAGAAGGAAGTCAGCTGTGTCACCCAGAAGCACTAAGAAAGGTCTCCTGGTCTCTTAGCAATTGGCTGTGGTGGAAAGAGGGCTCCATCAAGAAGATAGAGAACCACGGTTCAAATTCCAATTCTACCTCTACCTTAGTGCAAATCATTTCCTTCAAATTCCACATCTGTAAAATGAGACCAGATGACCCCCCCCCCCGCCAAGGTTGTTTAGTCTTAAATCTATGAATTCTTTTTACCAAGTTTAATTTCCTGCGGGACTTCCAAAGTGTGTTTGGTGAGGTAGGAAAAACACTCTCCAGTACCTGATTCAGGATTATGATGAAAGACCATGGAGTAATACCACCATCTAGCGGTTAATATACAATCTATTATTCAGTTGTGGCTGACTCTGTGACCTGGTGGACTTTGCAAGGCATGCCAATACCGGCCATGGGGTTTTCTTGGCAAAGATACTTGCTATTTTGTTCTTCAGTTCATTTTTTTTGCAAGGCAAACGGGGTTAAGTGGCTTGCCCAAGGCCACACAGCTAGGTAATTATTAAGTGTCTGAGACCGGATTTGAACCCAGGTACTCCTGACTCCAAGGCCAGTGCTTTATCCACTACGTCACCTAGCTGCCCCTTCTTCAGTTCATTTTACGGATAGAGAAACTGAAGCAGACAGGGTTAAGTGACTTGCCCAGGCTTACACTTGTCCAGGGTCTGAGGTTAGATTTGAGCTCAAATTCTTTCTGATTCCAGGCCTGGTATTTCATGGATTTGTGCTCAGATAATCACCCAGAGGAACCTCTGGATATTGATTAGGACTCACTTATCTATGTTCAAATGTTCTCTATTCCCTCCATCAAAGATATTTTCTTCTTCCACTATATCAGGGGTTCTTTACCTTTTTGTAATGGACCCTTTGGTAGTGTGTAGAAACCTATGAATCCCTTCTCCGAATATTTTTCCATGAATAGGATAAGATATATACATACTTAAAGAAAACCAATTACATTGAAATACAGTTCTCAAAATGTTAAATACATTATCTAACCTAGGTTAAGAGCCCCTTCTAAGGTTGGACACATAGTGCTACTGATCCGATGGATCTGAGTTGCCCACTCTGGTACTCCACTGAGAAGATAACAGCCCACCAAAAACAAAGTGGGGAAGCTAGGTGGTACAGTGGATAGAGCACTGGCCCTGGAGTCAAGAGGACCTGAGTTCAAATCCAGCCTCAGAAACTAATAATAGCTGTGTGGGCTTGGGCAAGCCACCCATTGCCTTGCAAAAAAACCTAAAAAAAAGGCAGTCAAAGACTGAGGATGGTTCACTGGAGATGGATGGCAGGGGGTGGCAGGGGCAGGTTCCAAATCCTTACTTGAAAACTTATTGCCTCTGTTACCCTGGGCAAGTCATTCTCTGGGCCTCAGTTTTCCCATCTTTAAAATGAGAGGTTTAGACCTGTAGACTCTGTACCTTTTGTGAGCCCTTACGACTCTATATCTGTGAACGGGGGATTGGAGAGTCAGCATGGAAAAGAGGGCAAGGTTCCTGAAAAAAAGGAAATGGTTCTCACTAAATATCTAAGGAGATAGACAGAAGAAGGGGGGAGGTGAGACATACTGGGCAACAAAGTAAAGAAATCATCAGCAACTTAGCTTAGGCCTGTGTTTGCACCTCTTATTATCAGTACAAGTCTGTGTTTAGCAGATTGCTCACCCAAATAGGTGCTTGAGGAATCTGGTAGAATGGAGATTATGTTTTCTTTTTTGTTCCCAAAACCAAGAGAAAAATTTCAAAGCAAAACAAAATAAAATCTTTGGGATATGTTAAAATCCCCTAAGGAGAGCGGATAAATAAGTGTACTCTTAGTCAAGGAACAATGATAATCACTAGCATTCACTTTTAGGGATTTAAAGTTTACAAGATACTATTTTTTTTGCCAGGATAAAATAATCACTTTATTCCTCCAACTCCTCAGGCTTTGATCTGATAGGACAAGGTCAAATGTAATACTCATAATATTTAAGGACTTTTCTAAGAGCTCAAATCTTAGGGACTTTTTTTTAAAAGAAAGATTTTATTTATTTTGAGTTTTACAATTTTTCCCCTATTTTTGCTTCCTTTCCCCCACCCCCCTACAGAAGGCAGTCTTTACATTGTTTTCATGGTATACATACAAGATACTTTCTAAGAACTTTTGATTCTTTGAGATAAGTTCTACAGGCAAGTGAGATACGCATTTTATATAGAATATCTGTGCTCAGGGAGCTTACATCCAACCAGGACATAGACCATTCTAGGTCCTGAAGATCATCCTTTTCTGTTATTGTTCCCCAACTATGCTGGCTGCACTCTGTCCCTCCTTGTTCTCACACTCAAACTTGGACCCCTCCTTTTTGATTTCACACCACTTCCTGGCCATCCCCCTACTTTCTAGTTCTCCTATGTATTGTCTTCCTCTATTAGGGTATAAGTCCTTTGAAAGAAGGAACACTTTCCCTTTTTTTATTTATATATCTTGTGCTTCATATAGAATTGAATATCCAGAAGGAAATTTGATCTTTTAAGAATACCAAATTGAGAAACTGATATTTGATCATAGAAGTGGTAAGGAGTCATTTGAGTTTATTGAGTAGGGAGATGACATGGTCAGTAGAAAAACTACTTTTACTTGTATGAACAGATGCGGAGTGAAGTGAGCAGAACCAGGAGAACATTGTTCACATTAACACCAATACTTTATGATGATCAATTATGATGGACTAGGCTACTTTCATCAATAACCAAGGACAATTCTAAAAGACTTGTGATAGAAGATGCAATTCACAACAAGAGGAAAAACTATGGAGACTGAATATAGACCAAAACATAATATTTTCATTTTTAAAACTTGTTTTATTTTTTCTTTCTCATGATTTTTCCCTTTTGTTCAGATTCTTCTTTCCCAGTATGACTAATATGTAAATATATTAAACATGATTACACATGAATAACCCATATCAGATTACTCTGTGTCATGGGGGGGAGGGAGGTACAGAAATATGGAACTCAAAAACTCACAAAAAGATGAATGTTGAAAATTATCTTTGCATGTAATTGGAAAAATAAAATAACATTTTAAAAAAAGATCAGGCTGTGGAAAAGATGGTTTGAACAGGAGGAGTAATCCCATTCTGAGGTCATGATGATCTAATGAGAGTAATAGCTTCAGTAATAGAGAGAAGAGGGCTCATGTGAGAAATATATTGGATATAAAAATAATGAGATTTGGCAATTAATTGGAGTATGGCTTAAGTAAGAGTGGAAAGCCAAGCATGACAGCAAGATTCTGAACCCATTTGACCAGCAAAATGGAGGTGCCTTCAACAGAAATAGGAAATTCAAAAGAGTATTAGGTTTAGGAGAAAAGATAATGATGTTTGTTTTGGACATATTAAGCTTGAGATACTTATGCGACTTCCAGTTGCAATTTGCAATGTTGCACTGGAGTCCAGGAGAGAATATAAATCTGGATAAGAATAATAAGAATCCTCTTAATGGAAATGCTAATTGAGAATATGGGAAGTGATAAAGTTACTAAGTGAGAGAGTAATATAGAGGGGGAAAAGGAAGAGGATTCAAATCACAGACTTCAGATATCTTCACAGTGAACGTGACATGAATGACAATCCAACCAAGAAGACTGATGAAGAAAGGTCAGACAGACAGGAAGAGACTCAGAGTGTGCAAGAGACAGCTCAGATGGACTCAGAAAAGCTGATTAGTAACTTTTCAATGTGAGCATTTACTCCTTAAAATTGGCAAATAGGGCTTGATTTATTATTTTGCTGATTGTCTAGCCTTTAAAAAATGATGGAGAAACTATAATAATGAAGATTAAATTTAAAAGTATGTCTTGAATACATTTTTTCCAGAAATATTTACCAGTCCACCCTTAAGAAGAACCATGAGGGAATAAAGGCACAAAATCTAAAGGAAGGTAGAATATCCAGGAAGAGAAGAAAATCAACAGTGGCAAAGGCTACAGAAAGGCCAAGGTTGAATTTGGAGGATGAAGGAGAAAAAAGCATCAAGAAGAAATCTGAGATTGCAAGCCTAGATGAACAGGGGTTGCTAGACCCCTTTACAGAAAAAGGGAAGTTAGAAAGAAGGGGGATTTTAGAAAGGAAATGAATAAATCCTGTTTGGGCCATGTTGAGATGGAAATGTTGTAGAAAAGAAGAAGGATGAAGACTGAGAAAAAATCAATGGATTTAACAATTAAGAGAGCAATTTCAGCCAAGTGGTGGGTCAGAAGTCAGACTTTAGAGAAGTGAGTGGGAAGTGAGGAAGAAGATGGGAATGTGTGCAGTTTTTGAGGGGGGAAATCAACATTTTCATTGTTTTTTTAAAACTTAGTATTATTTCTCAGTGATTATCTCCCCTCATCTCTTCCCTTTCCATTGTAACCAAAAAACATAGTTAAATAAACTGACCCATTGGCCATATTTGAAGTGAGGAATATAATGTTTCCATTACTTCTTGTGATCTGGATACTTCCACTCATGCAGATTTCATTTTTAAAAAATATTTTATAAATATTTTATCTTTTAAGAATACCAAATTGAGAAATTGATATTTGATCATAGAAGTGATAAGGAGTCAGCTAGGTGGCACAATAGATAGAGCACTGGTCCTGGAGTCAGGAGTACCTGAGTTCAAATGTGACCTCAGACACTTAAGAATTACCTAGCTGTGTGGCCTTGGGCAAGTCACTAAACCCCCTTGTCTTGCAAAAAACCCCTAAAAAATAAAAATAAAGAACTGTTGGGAAAGAGACCATAAGATCATGGGACCATAGATTTAAAAAAATATATTTTCTATGGACCAACTTTGTGTAAGAATGGGAATGCAGGCTCTGGAGTCCCAGAACGTGGGATTGAATCCCACTTCTGATACTTGCTATCCCTGTGGCCTTGAGTAATTGCTCATCATTCTTTGGGCTTCAGAGCTCACCCTCCTTGCCTTTCTGAGGCACTGGAGACCTTCCAGTTCTAAACCAACCAAGCTGAGGGCCTGTGCCACACTAGGCAGAGTCTTAGGGAAGTTCGCATCGGGTTAATTCACTTCTCTCGGTGTAGCCTTGTCACCCCAGGCAGAAGGAAAGCTTGGGTCCTTGCCCCTTGCCCGTGACTTTCCCATGGAGAAGGAAAGGTCCAGGACACTTACCCTTATCTGCCCTGTGGGAGAGGAGCCCTGTGCCCTTTCTACCCCCTACCACGGTGACTCATGTTCCCAGCTGAAAAGCAGGTTGTTTCTTCTAGCCTCATCCTAACTCTTTGTAAACACACCCATAGAGACATTTTGCAGGGAAAAAATAGCTCCCTTTGTTCTCAAGCCACCTCGCCCATTCCCACATCCAGCCACAGCATCGAGCTCAACAAGGCCCGGAGGAACCACTTGAAAGGTAAAGCTGTAACCACCTTGAGGAAGCCCTGCTGTGGTGGAGGTTCTCACACAAGAGGCTGCCCTTTCAGGGATGAGCTCGCCGAGCTCTCGGTTAGGTGAGACAGCTTTGTCATTGTCTATTGTTGCTGCACAACACATGCCGTCTTTTCTCAAAAGATCCTTTTTTCCCTCTTTCACTGACACCAGGACATGCATGACTAGACCCAAGAGAAGACCATGGTGTTAAGAAGAGTTCACCATGTTGATACTTAAGAGGCTAAAGGCCCATTCTCAACAATCTGCTTCTGACTCCGACCATGATCTGCAAAGCTTCTGCTAAGCAAATGAATACTTTTGTCCAGATCAGTGATTTTTATACCCATGCAAAATCCTGGTGCAGTGGCTAGAACCCCTGAAAGTCAGGAGAAACTGAGTTCAAATCCAACCCCCATACTCTTTTTAGTTGTATGACTGTGGGGAAATTATTTTTAATCCCAGTTGTCTCCAAAATAAAAGAGGGGTCAAACTTAATGACCTCCAAGGTCACTCCTAGCCCTAAGTCTCTACTCTTAGGAGAAATAAGACAAGTTACTTAGCCCCTCAACTTCAGTTTCCTCATCTATAAATGAGAGAGGTTGGAATCCTCTAAGCTTCCTTCCAGCTCCACATTTATTCTCCATGTAGATTTAGAGTCAGCTAACTCCATCATTCTATGTTGCTCTTCTTACATCTTTTACATATGCTGGATACCTTTCTTTTTACTGCAAGACCAAATCAGTTCCTTTTTCAAACATATATATTCTCCATGATAATCCTTATACTTTTTATTGCCTGTAAGTCATCATGGAAAACATGCTCCAACCAGTTTATAATACCTATGATATTGCCCTTAATTCTGTAGAGAATGCAATAACCCATGACTTTTAGTCACTGGGAGTTCTGCCATTTCTATCCATGTGGCTTAGTGGATAAAGAGACAAGCCTGGAGCCACAAAGATGTGAGTTCAAATGTGACCTCAGACAAATATTTATTGGTCTTTTTGAAATATCCCTCTTCCCACCCTACCCCCAGTAAAATGGAACCTCTTGTAGGAAAAGGACTTGCATTTTTGGTTTTATAATCACCTAGTGAAATGTTTTCTATATAGTAAATTCTTAATAAATTTGTCCTGAATTGCTAAAATTCTTTTGTCAAATGAGACTTGGGGGGACATCACTAGGGAATCCATTAACATTTGAGCTCTGTATGGATGGTATACCCATAATGTAGTGAGCACCTTTAACAAGCATATGACTTCCTATCTTCTTAACTTTATGTTTCACCTTATGTATCAGTAAAGAGTGATTCAATTCAATTGTTGAACAGTTATTTTTGTGGTTGGATTACCACAGAATTTCACATGATCTTAATACATGCATGGGAAACACCTTGCCAGAGAAGAGACTTTAAGACAGCATTTTGTTCTGACAAGTCAAATGCTTTTTTGGGTAACCCACAAATAATAAATACAATGGGATCTTATTGTCTCTTCATCTCTTATATAATTATATGCCTGTGAAGATGTTGTTGTTAAAGAAAATTATGTGAAAGTCTACCTGCTCCCTTCTCATATTTTCATCAAGTATACCCCCATTGTACATAGATCATTCTTAAGGATTTTTACAGAAGATTAAATAGGCATAAGAATTGGTTATTTCTGTTCCCTTGATTACCTTAATTTGGCAATAATACTTACTGTCTGTGGGGTTTGGGGGTTGTTGTTTTTTTCAGTAATTTTGTGTCTTCCTTTGTTTCAGACATTTGGAAATCAAACCCTACATGCTTTCAAAACAGCATTCTTTCAAACAGGGATTTCTTCTCAGTGTTATTTAATATGGTACAGAGGTTAGGCCCAACAATTTTTTAAATTGTTACTTCCATTTTCTCTTACAATACATTATGAAATTCTAGGAACCTCAAGTGGAGGCTGCATCATCATCAATGATGAGAACAGGCCATTTTAGACACTTTGGCAAATCTATTTTGATTTCCATGTATTGTTGTCTTCCTTCCAGTTTTATTTAATGATGCACAGGGATAATGATTCTCCAACAGTTCAAGGCAGGCATAAAATAGGGAGATATGTTTGCCAAAAGTGTTTGCTACTCTCATGGGATCATGTGTCTCCAATGTGGTCTTCTTTAGCCTTGTTTATCTCTCTTCTTTTCAACAGTGAATGATTATGATTAGGGTGAGGGATGATGAGGATGAATGAAGGTGAGAATGATAAAAATTAGGATTGTAAGGTTTCAGGATGATGAAGTTGCCAAATGTCTTTTTTTAATATAATTGAGCTATCACATTCTAGGATATAACCAAGTTTAAACAATGACCTATATAATTAATATTATGAATTCAAAGGAGAACTTATCCTGGGCTATAAGGAATCAGTAAGACTTCCTAGATCTTAGGCCTTTGAGGATTAAAGAAGTTTTAATTCTTTAATTATAAATTAAAAGAATAGTACTTGACCCAATACCTTGCATATGTAATTAATATATGGCGACTGTTACTACCTGAAAAAAATGTTCCAAGAGGGGAGGGGAGGAGAAATCATAAACAAAGTTTTCAATTTGGAAATGGGTAAGATTTTCTTGAAAGATAGTGCTGAAAATAGTCTGGGTGAAGCTAGACGATATGCATGAGACAATAAAATTGGGTAAAGAGGGTCCAGATTTTGGAGGTCTTGAATGCCAGACTAAGTTGGAATTAATGTATCCAGGGTAAATTCAGTTGAGGGTTGGGGGTAGAGTAAATGAGAATAAAAGACAGTCTGTCTGGATATAGTTGTGCTGAGTGAGGGAGAGGCCTATCTGTGACATGGCTAACGGTTCACACTCTCTCAACCCCAAGAGGAAAGAGATGGCAGCTTGGGAGAAAGCAGGGAAAGAAGGATGAGCAGAAGAGAAGGCTTCATTCAAGAAGGCTGCTGTCCTTGAAAGGAGTCTCATAGCAACAGGACCTGGAAGGTGGCCCGGGTCTGGGAAGAGGAGCAAGAATGAGAAAAACCAACCAGAGTGTAAGGACAGAAGGCTTTCCCTGAGGCAAAACCTTGGTCACACTGCCCTCCTCACAGCTCTGAGTTAGCCATAGGTTGACCTAGGTTTTAATCCTGGTCCTATCATTTATTATCTTTGTAACAGCAGACAAATCTGTTCATCAGAATGGGTCCTAGTTTTATCACATGATAAATCTTATCAAATGGGAAAAATTATTTTATTTCTTAACTCTGGACTTTTATGAAAATTAAAGAGGAGTGTGTGTGTGTGTGTGTGTGTGTGTGTGTGTGTGTGTGTGTGTGTAACTGGCAAACCCTAAAGTACTGTACAAATATAAGGTGATCATATCCAGGTCTGGGTAAAACAAATGTAGTACAATTTCTGCCTATACTCTTGGCCTGTCCTTAATTGCATTTGAGGACAAATACAGGGAGATGGTGAGAAAAGAAAAGAACCAAATTCTGAAATATGTTTCTTCCTTAAGTTTAAAATTTCAAGACTTTGGCAATGAACATACCCTAGGAGTAGCTTTGGAAAAGTCACTGCTTCTTTCTATCATTCAGTCTCCTCATTTAAAAAATAAGAGGTTGGACTAAGTTCCCACCTAGCTCTAAATCTTGGAATATTATAATGCATTTATGATGGACCCTCAGCAGACCTATCACATTTTGGTGGAACTTTTAAAAAAGAAGTTTGAAACACCCTGGAATGGCATGAAATTTTCAGATAAGCAAAGTCATGGGCAAGATGCCAAGGTGAGTCAGTTAACTTCACTCTGTCTGTGACCATATGATATAGTCCCAACCTAAGTCATCTTAGGTCCTAAGAGACTGGATGAGAGTATGTGGATGGCTCATTGGAAACACATTCCCATTGCTAGAGAAATACATCTAGAGATGACTCAGTGAAACAAATATTAATTACCCACTTTGGGCAAGGCACTGTGCTAGTTCTATGAATTTTATTTGGGGGGGCAGGGTGGCAAAGTGGTACTCAGACTTGTATTGAAGAGTTTTCCTTGGATTCAAAGAGATATTATTGTCATTTTTTAGATTACACCCCAGTCCTACTTTTTTCACCATTTTTTGACTCCATTTCTTCTAAGGAATTCTTGCCTATAGTAGTGATCATCTGAATTAAATTCACTAATTCCTATCCATTTAATTTTACTGACACCCAAGATGTTGATGTTTAATCTTTCCATATTTAGTTTACCTTAGTTCATAGATCTTACATTCTCAGGTTCCCATGCACTGTTGATATTTATGACATCAGGCTTTCCTTTCTTCACTATATGCATCTTCAGCTGAGCTTCCTTTTGACTTTGGTCCAGCTACTTCCTAAGTACTAGAGTAATTTGGACTTGTCCTCTACTGGGGAAGCCCAGCAGCACATTGGACACAGTCTAACTTGATGTCATCCCTTTTATCATTTTAGTACTATCCACGGCGAAAATGCTTTTCTTGTCAAAGACAGTGGAGTGATTTGCCATTTTCTTTTTCAGTGCATTACCTTTTGTCAGAACTCTCCACCATGACCTGTCTTGAGGAACCAGCAGGGGATAGCTCATATTTTATTGAGTTGCACAAGCCTCTCTGTAAGGAGGCAAGAAGTATCTTGGTGAGGGCAAAAGATAAAAATGTAAAAACTGGCTTGAAGTGTAATATCACAAACATTAAGATCTTGACAACTGGTCCCATCATTTCCTGGAAAATAGAGGGAGAAGAAATAGAAGACGTGTTAGATTTTATATTTTGGAGTTCAAAGATCACTGCAGACAGAAAACTGCAGCCATGAAATTAAACAATTCTTGTTCCTTAGATAGAAAGCCAAGGCAAATCTGAACAACATACTAAAAAGCAGACAGCCTTGCCACAAACTTCTGGATAGTCAAAGCTATGGTTTTTCCAGTAGCAATGTATGACTATGAGAGTTGGACTATATGGAAAGGTAAGCAGAATGAAAAATTTTTGAATTGCAGTGCTAGAGAAGACTTTTGAGAGTCCTTTGGACAACAAAGAGATCAAATTAGTCAATATTTTAAGAAATTAATTCTGGTTATTCACTGGAAGGTCAAATACTAAAGGTGAAGCTTAAATACTTTGGCTACAAAATGAGAAGACGGAACTCATTGGAAAAGATGCTGATATTGGAAAAGATTGAGGGCAAAAAGGAAGAGGGAATGGTAGAAGATGAGATGATAGATAGTGTCATGGAAGTAATGAACATGAGCTTGGACAGACTGCGAGAGATAATGGATAAAAGGTACATGGGGAAATGAATCCAACTGGATTCAACTGAATAACAGTAACAACAATGGCAGCAGTAGGGTGGTGGAGGTGAAGGGTATAGAAAAAAAGGATGTTCAATTTATGTTTTTGATTGTGTGAAGAACTCATAGTATGAGAACTCCCTTCACTGATACAGTTCCACAATTAGCCTGCCATTTATAGACTTAGAGAACCAAATGCAGCATTGAGAGACCGAGTGATGTGGCTTGTGTCTGTAATTCTAAGGCTCGTAAAGTCTGTGCTGAAACATTAGAGAGAAGAAGACTTTCACTTACATTCCCTTGGGGGAAATGGATAATCCAACCAAGTAGCCTGGAAATCAAGGATTTGGGGCTCCCACAAATAGTTCCTCCTCAGTCGTTTGGGACAACTCAACAGACCTGCAGCTGACCCAAGAAACTAGACCACTAAGCTTTAGAACAGTGGCTCTGGAATAACAAGCATGTCTTCCACAATTCCTGGAATGATTAGTTCCAGTAATTCCTCTATTAAGAAACATGGGCCTATGGCTGTACCATCAGTTGAAACAGTGCTTTCAATGAACTGAGCAGTTGTTCTGAAGAGAGAGAGCTCTCCACAGTGAGCAGAACATCACCCTTTTTCTGACAAATGGCCCTTAAGTATATGCTTACTCTTTAAAGGGTTATGAAAAAAAAGCTATATTTTCCATCATTTTATATTTTGGCTATAACTTGTGGGATCATAGATGTAGCATTCAAAGGGACCTCAGAGACCATTTTTTCCTTCCCCCCCTCATTTTACAGATAAGGAAACTAAGGCTGATATATGAAAGGAATTGCCCAATGTTATTCAGATAGTAGGCATCAGAACCCAGACCTGGACTCAAAACATACTGAACATTTGCTCTCAAATTGAACTCAAAATATGACTTACAGATGAATAATTGATGGATTTAGCCTGGTCATAGCTACCCTTTTATAAAAACTATGATTCATAGAATGTTTTCCTCATGACAAACTAATTTCTGATTACTTACCTCTCAACCCTCCCTTTTTAACTATCTTTTTATATGTTGTTTCCTCCTATTAGAATGTAAATTCCTTGAGGACAGGGACTATCTTTTTCTCTTTCTTCTCTTTTCTTTTCTTTTCTTTTCTTTCTTTCTTTCTTTTTTCTTTCTTTTATTTGCTTGTACTATATTTGTATTTCCAGCACTTAGTATGTCCCTGGAACATAATGACTTTGTTTAATAAATATTTTGTTTATCTTTCTATCTACCTCTCTATTCTATCTATCATTCATCTACCTGTCTAGTGGGAGAAAGCACAAATATCCCTCTCAATAGTTCACTGTTGAGAAAAATAGGTTCAGAGATGCTAAAAGATATTCCTATTCTCATGATATTCCCACATAATGTTTGAATATCTGGTATACAACGACTCAAAGATTTTGCAATTTTTGTCTGCATGGAATTCCCAGTTTGGAAACTCTCCAGTAACATAGATCTTATTTGTATCTTAACAGATAAGTTCTCAAGGGGGAGTTTTCCTACACAGGGAGCATCGAGATGGATAGATGTGCTGGGCCTGGAGTCAGGAAGACTCATCTTCATGAGTTTAAATCTGGTCTCAGACAATTACTAGCTATGTGACCTGGGCAAGTCACTTAATTCTGTTTGCCTCAGTTGCCTCATCCATAAAATGAAATGGAAAATTAAATGGCAAACGATTCAATATCTTTGCCAAGAAAACCCCATATAGGGTCACAGAGAGTTGGACACAACAAAGATGACTGAACAACAAAATCACACAGGAATAAGTGTCAGAGACAGGATATTTAATCAGATTTTCCTAACCCTAAGCTCAATACTCTTATCCACTGGTCTGTGCTACTTCTATGAATATGTGGAATGAATGGACAATTATGATTGGTATATGAAAATTGGTATATGAATAATACTGGTACTTGCTTTATCAGTATAAACAAGAATGAATGGTACAATGAATAGACCACTGGGTCTGGAGTCCTGAGGAACTCTCATCCCTGACAACTTCATTCTTGCTGAACCAAAGGCTCCCTACTTCCCCTCTCCTGGGGAAACAGTTAAAAGCCCAGGGTTTTCTTCCAGGGAAATCATTTTCTCTCCTGACTTTTTGATGCATTTGCCAGTTTTCTGGGCCAAAAGTGTCAGTCCAACTTCAATGTAAAAGTGAACATAAGAGAGAATAACAAAATAAAAAAGTATGCTGGAAAATAAGGTTCAGGATTAAGAAACAAAATTGACCAAAGGCTTGTTAACTATTGAGAAGCCTCAAGCATATTTCCCATAAATGTTTTTATTCCAGAAGAGAACTGGAAAAGTTTAGATGTGGCAAACAGTAAATAACACCAGAAAAATAAATAGATTCTATCTTAACAGACAGGAAACAACTGATTACCAATGTGGAAATCTGTGTGTGTGTGTGTGTGTGTGTGTGTGTATGTGTTCAGACTTGCAAAAAGTAAGGGATAAAATCAATACCAAATTAGAAGGATAAGGATGAATAGAAGACAAAGCATATGATTAATTAAATAGCTCCAACCTAACCTAGTCAAATAACTTATTGATGAGACAGACTCTTGTTCCATCTGCTTTCTCCAGCCAGCCTTGGAGCCCATACAAAAGGCAGGGAAAAGATGGGAGTTATTATTTGCAAGTGGTTTTAATTTCATATTTATATAAAGGAAACATTCCCATCCCCATTGTGGGTTCATGTGTGTGTGTTTATCTCAGTAATATTGGAATAAAATTTGATTCTATTTTCTAAAATGACCTATAGTTTTGTGTGACCCCTTCTGCTTCTTCAGGATTTGATAAAAGTAATGAAAAAAGGAGGAGAAGGTACTAAGAATTCCAATTTTCAAATTGTCCATAAACATTAATTTAATTAGATCTCTGTTCATTGATCAATAAATCAATATTCATACTTTTGGTGGAAATTGATCCGTATCAATATTGATATTATCATTATAAATGAAAACAAAAGGCAAAGAAGTTGTTACTAAATCAAAGTAAGATTCACAGGTTCTCCTTGAAGAGGAAAGTAAAGGAATGGTCAGTGAGCTTCATTAGTCAAGAACAACAACAACAACAACAACAATTTCATGGGACATTTAACCAGCTCATTTTGTAAGGTTTGTGCACAAAAGCAGAAAGACCATGAAGATAACCACAACTAATGTTCCAACATCCACTACAGAAGACTAAAGGTAGGAGAATCCTACAAAGTCAAAAAAAAAAAAATACCAAACTAAGTCAACATATACTAAGTACTTAGCAACTTCCATGTAAAAGTGGGCATAAGAGAGAATAACAAAATGTTTAAAGTATGTTGGAAAATAAGGTTCAGGATTAAGAAACAAAAATGACCAAAGGGTTGTTGACTATTCAGAAGTCTCAAGTATATTTTTTCCATAAATGCCTTATTCAAGATGAGAACTATAAAGGTTTGGATGTTGCTAACAGTAAACAACATCACAAAAAAATTAAATAGATTCTATCTTAACAGACAGGCAACAACTGATTACCAATGTGGAAATCTTTTCCGTGTGTGTGTGTGTGTGTGTGTGTGTGTGTGTGTGTGTGTGTGGTCAGACTTGTTAGAGCAAGGGATGAAATCAACACAAATTAGAATGAAAAGGATAAGCAGAAGACAAAGCATACAATTAATTAAAATAGCTCCAACCTAACCTAGTTAAATAACTTGTTGATGTTAGAAGAAAAGACATTTCATATGAATTATCACTATTTCCGATGGAAGCTTAATCAGCGTAAAACAGTCACCACAAAAAGACCCAGCTAACAAAGAGACTTCAGTTAAGAAACCCTTGATCTCTTTGCCAATTGTAGATATTACAAGCAAATGCAGCAATGATTAGAATATAAACTCATTCCCAAAACATTTTGAAATAGATGATGGAAGGTCATGCCTCATAAAATAACAAAAAAGGACATCAAGGAAAGCTAGGCAAGGGGATGCATTCCTGCAGTCTTTACTACTGGGTGAGGCTGATGCCCGTGACTTGAGTTCACGGCTTCTGAGTTGCTACAGGGTAATAGTTGCTTGAGGATCCAGCACTAATATGGGGAGCTTCAGGAGCAGAGGGACATCCGATTGCCTAAGGAGATGCCAATTGGGCCAGGACAGCAGAACAGAACAGGTCCAAGCTTCCACACCGATCAGCATTCATAAAGGAACAATGAGGGGCCCCTGGATGAAATAGGGGAACCAAATTGGAAAAAAAAAAAGGAAGGCGAGTATGAAGAAAATTTTATGTGTAGTCTAGCCAAGAGCTGGAGCCAACAAAATGAGCCAAAATGAAACATATATACCTATGTTTCCATAACAAACTATAATCATTCCAGCTTTTTAGCCTCAGTATTCTTATACTAATGCTGTACGTCTGTTAATTATGGAACACCACAATCTCTGAAGAATCAAGGCTGTGGGTGGCCTGGAAAGGAAATGAAGAGACCTCAAGTCAATGTAAGTAGCCACAACATATGACCACAGATGACTTGCATGTAAGAAGTGGTATAATATATAGGCAATGTATGAGCAGGCTGGTTGTGTGGTAATAACAGTTCAATGCTGTTACTAAGATCCATAGCAGGAAGAAGTTAATGAGCATTTATTAAACATCTACAGTATGCTAGACACCCTACTAGGGCTTTACAAATGTCATCTCATTTTATCCTCATAACAACCTTAGGAGGTAAGTGTCATTATTCTTTTGCCTATTTTACACTTGAGGAAACTGAGGCAGGTGGAGGTTTGGTAACATGTCCAGCAAGGTTACATGGCTAGTAAGTGTCTGGGACCGGATTTGCACTATTGTCTTCCTAACCATAAGCCTAGTGTTCTTTTCACCACCACACTCCACTGTCTCTGGAAAAATTGAAGAGGAAATGGTCTCCAGAACACCAGGGGGCAGTACTAAAGGAGACAAGGAGACAAAAGGAAGGGTTCCGGCTGCGTCTGCCCTGCTGGAGGGAGTGTACACATCTGGGAGAGGATGGATAAGCATTTCTGAGTTGGCTAGTGGGAAAAGATGGAATAGTTTATATAAACTGAGGATAAGAAGTGTTTGAGAGCATATTCCGAATCAATTTTCCAAAGGGTTTTTTCCTCTCCACAACATACTTCTGCTATGGCACACTCTTGTATTCCAGAATTTTCACAGATACCCCAGGAAGGTTAAGATGTTTTTTCCTCTTCTCCCACAGCCTAATCTATACCTTCAACCCCCAAACATTTTATTTATACATAAACCCATGTGTATAATCTTATACCCCATGTACATCATCATACATCCTCCTCTTGTTTCTATAGTGATTATCACTTTCCACCCCAAAGGTGGGGGTGGAGGTAAGGTGGGGTGGAGTGCCAAAAATGAACAGAGAAGAGTAAGTACCCACCCAGAATAGTGCTAATAGTTGATATCTTGTCATTCATTTATCCTTTGGTTTTTAGATCTTATTCTCTTCTGTGATTGTCTCCCTCCTACTAGAATGTAAATGTTTTCTATTATCCACAGGGGAAGCCTGGAGCTAGGTACTCAATAAACACTTGCTGATGGACTGATATCCATATGTTCAGCAGTGCTCTAGATTAAAATTCAAACTTGCTTGGGAACTCAATGTTGAAATACACAATTGTTCTAGCCATAGGACTTGTGCAATGCTTATGAGGTCTTCAGAGGACAAATGTTACTGAATCTCTCATTGATTTATAGCCAGACAGTAACCTCAGGGAGATAGAATCTTTTCTGTGGCCTGGGTCAACTGGTGATTGTGCCTAGTTCTGTCCTAGTGAGCCCCATGGCTCAATGACTTGGCTCTGGCAGAAATAGAAGCCCAGGAGCCTGAGGTTTGAGAAATGTGGGGGACAGAGTCAATGTGACCCAATTTCACCACAGAAACAGAGGAGTACATAATGAACCCCTTTGCCTACTACTGGGGACTGCCATGACCAGGGAAAGAATGTGACTTTAGGCTAACTGAAGAAGTCAACCAAGTGACTTCAGGATCAAGCCCTGAAGGATTCTGTAATTTCGATTCCCAGGAGAGAAGGCTGGCTTTGAGGCCTAGCTGTTTTTTTTTTTTTTTTTGAACTTTGAGAAAATTAAACATGTTTTCTTGGAATTTATCAGGCCCTGAAGAAGTCTACTTGTGAGAAGTTTTAGATTCTCCTTCATCATTTTAAGACTCCAAGACACCCCTTCCACATACAGAACCTTGGAAACAGATATGGGTCATATGATCTCAAATATCTCTTGAAACTTGAAAAGTTATTCAATAATGTTTAAAAATTGAATGCAAGTTCCTTAAGGGCAGAGACAATTTCATTTTGGTCCTTGATTTGCCAATACTTAGCGCAGTGTGTTGCTCATTTTTGTTTGTTTTGATCTTCAATTTCATCACTACAAGGAACTTCTGTTGTAAAAACTCTTTTCACTAATTCTGATCAGCAATTTCTCTGTATCTTAAAGTCTCAAGAGTGTTACCTAGGTCTGGAGAAGTTAAATGACTTACCTGTGGTTCTCAAACTAATATGTGGCCAAGATATGATGTGAAACCAGGTTTTCCTAGTTCCAAGGCTGACTCCCTATCCAAGCTACTATTTCCTCTTGCTATATAGTAGGCATTTAATAAATGTTTGTAGACATAAAAAAGAGATGAGGCTCCAAAAATGGGGTCTGCATAATGTGTGAAGGCACCCATTTTTTTAATCAGGCCTCTTGCAGTGATGGTCCTGGGTTGGGGGGGGGGGGGGTTCTACAGTAGATGGAAGCCCCTTGAAACTGATCCAACCTCAAATAGTACCACAAAACTCTCCCCACTCCTGTCTCTCCTTTCCTCAGCCATCAAAATGATTTTCCCAAAGCACAGGCTTATGTCACCCTCCTACTCAAAAAACTGCAGGGCTCCCCTTCACCTCCTGGATTAAATATAAAATCCTCTTTGTTGTTCAAAGTCCATCCTAATCTATCTTCACCCCAACCTTTCCCCATATTCTCTTTCATTCCTTCCATTCTTCAAATAAGATATTCCATCCCCTGGATTCTGGGCATGTTCAGTGGCTATGCTTCATGCACAGCCTGGCTTCCTGGCTTCCTTCAAGTCCCAGTTAAGGTCCCACCTCCTACAAGAAGCCTTCCCAACCTCTCTTAATTCTAGTGCTTTCCTTCTTTGGATAATTTCCTATTTATCTTATATTTAGGTCATTTGTACAGTGGTTTGCTAGTTTTCCCCATTAGATTGTGAGCTCCTTGAGGGCAGGGGTTATCTTTTGCCTTTCTTTGTATCTCAGGTAATTAGCACAGGGTCTGGCACCAAGAGAGCATTTAATATTTTTTGACTGACTAAAGGTCCTGCTTCTGCAGTGTCCTCTCAAAGTACTGAGTACTGCCATCTGGTGACAGCAAATGTAGATGGATTTCAGAACAGCCCAAACACACTTTGTTTTGTGTGATGGATGTTTTCTTGAAAGGAAAGAAAGGAGAGAGAGAGAGAGAGAGAGAGAGAGAGAGAGAGAGAGAGAGAGAGAGAGAGAGAGAGAGAGAGAGAGAGAGAGAGAGAGAGAAAGGAGGAAAAGAAAAAAAAGAGGAGGAAAGGAAGGAAGATCTGGATTGTGAGGTCATCCAAAGTGGTCTTCACTGGCATAGTTGTCATTGTCCATTCTTTGAAGGATTCTACTTTGTTCATAGTGACTCACTTCCCAAATATCTTTGAATGAATCAAATTCGGGTGTAAATTCACAAACACTTCTCTTTATAGCTTTAGCATGTGAACCAAACTTTCAGGTATTGGATTTCCTTAAAGGGAGATATACCAGATTGAGTCTCTGCCTACATGCAAGATTTAGATGAGTTTCTATGTCCCTAGGAAGGACTCTGAATTCTACTGCTGATTATCATCCCGATTCATTCCACAGTTTTCATCTACTAAAAGAGACTGGAAGCAGGGTCTTACTTCAGAGGGCCAGTGTTTACAAATATATTCTTTACAAACATCTCCTTCAACATCACCATCTTTTTGAACTTACAAACCAAGGGCAGGTTCAAGATTTATGTTCAGAAAATTAACTCAATTACTATGCAAAGAAAGAAAAAAAGAAAAGGAAGGTTTGCTATGTGCAAAGTGCTCATCGAGTCTGCCAATATTTCTAGGCAGATTAAGATAAACTTCAAACACAGTTGGAAGCTGAGGGAATGTCCATCAATTGGGAAATGTATGAACAATTTATGGAATTATTGTGCTGTAAAAAATGATGAGGCTGGTTCCAGAAAAACTTGCTAAGACTTGTTATGAGTTGGATATCTGTGTGCTGGTAAATGCTTATCCATTAGTTCTACCAAAAAAAAAAAAGATGCATTACACACTTTTAAGTTTAATCTGTATTATTATCATTTTCTACATCACTTTTAAAATTATTAGACAACAAACAAAATGATAAATTATGAACTGGCTCCAACTTACCTCTGCAATGGATACAGAGTGAAGTAAGCAGAATCAGAACAATTTCTACAATAATAGCAATATTGGAAAGACAAATAACTTTGAGAAACTTGGGAACTCTGATCAACACTATAATCAACCATAATTCCAGTGGAGTCCTAAGAAAGAGGTAATGGACTTGGAGAGCATATTGTTAACACAGATGTGGAACACAGCCAAAAAGAGGAAGTTTTGCTTGGCTATACATACATTTGTATTTCTTGCTTTCTCAGTTAGGGTAGAGGGAGGATAAGGGGAGAGAGAATACAAAATTATGCTTTTAAATAAAAGAAAATGTAATTTTAAAACACACAAAATGAAGGGAGTAGAACTAGATAATCTTACAAGGCTCTTTCTAGCTCTAATTTTAATGTAGTACCTTTGTCCTACATTGGACCTTAGTTTTCCTACTAGTTAAGAAATTCTACTACACTCCGATCCATTTCCTCCCCCCCCTCCAACCTTATGGTCCCAGGGAATGAATTTGATTTCAGAGGTTTAGAAGAATGTTTTTTTTTTCCTATTGGTCTTGCACATCCTTGCTCCAAGACCTAGGTCTGTTACTCTCAGTGGAGTCATATTTAGATTATCTGATGTACTTTGCCTGGGATTGCCATCTTAGTCTGCAGGACAGATAAATTAGGTTACTGGGGGACAAACTCAGGTCTAAAAAATGAAAATGTCACTTTCAAAACCATTCTCTGTCTGACTGCTTGACTGGAATTAGTGGACTTCACTTCTTGAGTTCAAGAGTCTGAGATCCTAGAGAGAAAAGCAGTTCTATTTGGGATAGCAGAGAAAAGAGAGAGGTTGGATGACATTGTTCACATCTGCTTCTCCAAACAGCCCATCCCAACTGCATAATTCCATTCTTATTTGACTTCTTAGAAAACCACATAGTGAAAATGGGAGGCGGTCTCAATGTAGAATGCTGGATCATATTCTACTAAAGTTTTCTTGAAGAGAACCTACCTTAGTTTGATCTTTCATCAACTTAAAGTATTAGAGATGGAAGGAACTTTAATTTAATTTCCCCATTTTGAAGATGTAGAAATTGAGGCCCAGAGAAATTATTCCTACTTACCCAGAAGTAGCTGATAGATCTTGGTAGACTTGGTGCTATGGACCCTATTTTCTGATTCTTGAAGATTTTTTTGCTGGGGGTGGCACTTAAGTTGTATGAGAAGATGAAAGCATTGTTATCATATTTCCACATTTCCCTGTTATGCCATTTTCAAATCAAGATTGTTACCTGGTGTTCAAAGACACCTTCTACAATAGCGACTAGCAAACTGTTTAGTCCCAGGGGTTCCCTTTAGGGCTATGCAATGTCCATGGGTGCAATAAAAGGGAAGAGACAATGAAATTGCTCACTAAATTTAGAACTGGAAGGAACTCTAACAATTATCTGGCTAAACATTCATTTTACATATAAGAAAACCGAGTTTGATAAGTTAGAGGTAACTTTCTCAAAGTTATATGAATACCAAATAACCAAATTACTTAGGATTCAAGTTCAAGTTTTTCTGATTCCAAGAAAAAAAGAAAAAAACAAGATATGTGTAGTTGGGAGTAGTGGAAACAATATTACTCAACAAATTAAGTCAACAAGCACATATAAAATATTGTTACTGTGATATAATAGAAAGAATGTTGGACTTGGAGTCAGAAGACAAGTTTGAATCCTAGTTCTGCCACTTAATTGGTTTTATAACTTCAGCATCTCCATCTATAAAATGGAGATTAAACAGTTTACCTTAAAGAGTTATGAGAATCAAATAGTAATGTAGGTTAGTGCACTTCATAAATTTTAATGCACTATAAAATATCAGTAATTATGGTGTGCACAAAGGGGCTTCCCAAGTTGAACAAGTCAAAGTCCTTTGAGGAACCACAAATATCACAGAATGCCCAATCTCAGTCTCAATCTTTGGAGGAATGGGAGATTCAGCTTTCAAGCAATATCAATCTCCTATCCCAAACTAGAAGTGTCACAGGGAACCGAAGTGGTCAGACTTTGGCTATGCAAAGGATGTTTATGCAAAAAGAAAAAACTATAAACTAGAATATAAAAAGAATGTAATTTTAAACCATCTTTTCAGAACATTCATTCAAGAGTGTGGACCTTCCAACTAGTTACCTTGGGAAATCACCTAACTACTCTCTTTGTTTGAAGAGCAAATTTCCTCTTTGGGAAGGATCCTTGGAGGCTACAGAATATTCTTTGGAATATCCTCAATGGTAACAAATAATTTTTAGTGGCTTAAAAATCATCTTTAAATGGAAATCTGGAAATCAAGTAAATGTCCTTCAATTGGGGAATGGCTTAGCAAACTGTGGTATATGTATGTCATGGAACACTATTGTTCTATTAGGAAATCAGGAGGATCGGGAATTCAGGAAAGCCTAGAGGGATTTGCCTGAACTGATGCTGAGGGAGATGAGCAGAACCAGAAAAACACTGTACACCCTAACAGCAACATGGGGGGGGGGGGGGGAATGATGATCAACCTTGAAGGACTCACTCATTCCATCAGTGCAACAACCGGACAATTTTGGGCTATTTGCAATGGAGAATAACATTTGTATCCAGAGAAAGAATTGTAGAGTTTGAACAAAGTTCAAGGACTATTCCCTTTAATTTAGGAAAAAAAAACTGGTATCTTACTGTCTGATCTTGCTTTCTCTTATACTTTATGTTTCTTCCTTAAGGATATGATTTCTCTCTCATCACACACAATTTGGATCAATGTACAACATGGAAACAATGCAAAGACTGACAAATTGCTTTCTGTGGGGGGGGTAGGGTGGGAGGAGGGAAGTAAGATTGGGGAAAAAATTGTAAAACTCAAAATAAATAAAATCTTTAATAAAAAATATCTATAGTATATGGATAAAAAACTTCCATAACATGTATTTGGAAAAATAAACTATCAGTTTAAAAAAGAAAAAATAATCATCTTTAAACCAAAAGTAATAATAGATCTTATTTTTATACAGCCCCAAAGTCATTCAAAGTAAAATGTGGTAAATATGATGGGTAGCCATGCTGAGAAATACACTTGGGCTGAAAAATGAGGTAAAAACAAGTAAGAATTTTAGAAACATTTGGTCCAATGATATCATCAATGTAATTAATGCTTTCTCCCATTGAAATATAAGCTCCTTGAGAGGAGGAATTTTTCTTTTTAAAAAATTTCTAATGCTAAGTATAGTATCTGGCACTTAGTAAGCTCTTAATAGCTGTTGCCTGCCTGTGGATGTAACTACTTAGGAAGAGACTTAATTTGGTGGCTATAGTTTGAAATATATGGTTTTTTTTTTAAAAAGGAAAAGGTTCTTCAGAGCTGAAAAGAGCTCTGGGTATCTATGGACAGGGCTTTGGCTCAGCTCTCTGAAGTGCAGGGGGGAACATGAGAAGCCCACAAGTTTTGATTCCAATGATAACGGAATCAAACAACAACGTACTGATAATTTTGATCGAGACCATTTATTTGTATGATAAATGCATGACTTTCCAACATTTCAAACCTGAGGCAAGATGAAAATGGTCCATAAATAACCTTGTGGATTTCAATAACAAAAACCAAAAAAACAAGCCAGAACCACACTGCATGGATTGAAAAGAGGACAGGGAAAGCAAACAGCAAACATTTGCTCAGGTCAGATTCAACACCTCCTGATGCTAGGCCAACATGGAATGTCAGAAAAGAAATTGACCTGAAATGATTATTAGACAAAAAAAAATTTTTTTTTAAAGAAAACTTATTTTTTTTGCAAGGCAGATGGGGTTAAGTGGCTTGCCCAAGGCCACACAGCTAGGTAATTATTAAGTGTCTGAGACCGGATTTGAACCCAGGTACTCCTGACTCCAAGGCTGGTGCTTTATCCACTATATCACCTAGCCGCCCCTTAAAGAAAACTTTAATAGTTTTACCTATTCCCTAGAAACCATTTTCTTGAGAATTGTCAGTAAAATGCTCCCTGTTACATCCAAGAGTCCTGGGCGCTGTTTATTTTTGCTCTGAGGAGATAGCATCAGGACTGATCTCACCCTTCTCTCAAATGGTCCACTGTTTAAAGGTGAATGAACACTTTCTAGGAACCATTTATTCTGATGGCCCAATTTAGTTCTCTTATTTTAGGACATACCACACCCTAGAAGGGACTGCTGCCCTCAAACTTGTGAATTCCTTACAAAATTGCTAATTTCTTGTCATGACTGATAGTTGGAAGTCATTGAAGGACAATGGTTCCCCCTTGTGGTTCCAATGCATTCATCTCAACCCTGTGCAGATTCCATGAGAAAATTAATAACTCGATTGATATAGGTCCTAAAGTTTACCAGAATGAAGCCATTAAAATCAGGTGTAGCTGTCAAGGTGCTTCTGGGTCTGATCCCGAGGTGCTCCCCAACACTGCCACCTTCCAGGGAAAGGAACTCTACCTGGGATCAGGAAGGGGGTCCTCAAAAAATTAGGATGACAGATTTAGCATCATCTGGTCCAATTTTGTGCCACAGAAGTAGAGCCAAGGCCCAAAGAGGTTAAAAATCTTGACAAAGGTCATGAAGTTAGTGAGTTAGGGAGCCAAGAAATGATTCCAAGTCCAAAGGCAGTAAGCAAGGCCTTGCAAGGCCCTTTCTCCCTAAATTGTTGTTCTAGACAGTTAAATTTATCTAGTCTAATCCCCTTGTTTTTGATAGATTACTGTAACACAGGAAAATGAATTATTTCTCATGTCATACAATTGGGGCAAAAGCAGTATAAAACCCAGGTATCTTAGGTAAATTTTTCTACATCAAGTGGCCTCAGTTCTTCTCAGTTACACTTAATTTTTTCCCAATTCAAAGGACTTTATGGTGCTTCTTTGTTTCTATCTCAGGATATAGTTTTAACTTCTGAGGATCAGATGACATTCTTCCTAGCAGCCTGGACTGGTCTTCACTTTAACAGGGTTTTTGTTAGCTGACCTTGCCATGGAACAGGTGGCAAAGACATGGAGGGAGGACAGAAAGGCATATCCCACAAGAGCTAGGGCCAACCCAATTTACTGTATCCCAAAATTGGATGAAGAAAAGGGATGCCTAGGAGCAAAAGTGGCCATGGTGTGAAGTGGTAAGACAACAGGCAACTGAAATTCAAGGAGGGCAGTCCTAGGGTAAGGTTCAGAGCTGAGAGAACAAGGAAAACCATGGGGATGCCAAGAGTGTGTGCCAGCCTCTACACAAAAGCCATTCAGTTTTTGCCAGGCGACCCACATTTCCTCACTTCGCTGATAAAAAAAATGTGAGATTAGGTGATTTTCCAAGCACAGAGCTAGATATACTGAAGTGGTACCAATTGATTATAGTCATGCATGGAGCAAGTTTCAGTTTTGAAAGAATGGAATTATGAAACAGATTTTAATTAGGGATTTCCATGTTGAAAGGTCTAGAGTTCCACACTACAGTTTTCACTTAAAGGATTCAGTCAGGGGTGGGGAGGGGGAGAGGAAAACACATCCCTTTCTGGCAAAATCCACCACAGAACTAGGGTTAGAGCTTTCTGACTGCCTCTCACAAGACCAGTGAATTGCAATGCAGAGGCTCCCAGAAGTATTTCCCCAATTTCTCTTGGTGTCAGACTTGAAACTTCTTTTTAATGAACCATTCCCCAGTATGCACATCATAATCATTGCTACCTAAAACAGTAATTAAAATCCCAGGTTTCTTCCTTCTTTCTCTCTTCATCTCCTTCTCCCAAGTCCAGCATTTCGAATTCAACACAGGGCAGGAATTGAAACAGAACAAGATATTTGTATGTTGTGGGATGGACTTCCCATTTGTTTTGTTTAAGAAGCCCAGCTAGTATAAACCTCTGCCATAGCAGAGTCAACAGTGGGCCTAACTACTTTCTTTTTCATTTTTTTTAGGGTTTTTTTGCAAGGCAAACGGGGTTAAGTGGCTTGCCCAAGGCCACACAGCTAGGTAATTATTAAGTGTCTGAGACCAGATTTGAACCCAGGTACTCCTGACTCCAGGGCCAGTGCTTTATCCACCACCCCACCTAGCCGCCCCCCTAACTACTTTCTAACAAAATGAGTATTAACCCTTTCCTCTCTCCAGGGACTCTCATATGGACCAGTTCAGAGGTTCATTGCCTCTTGGCCTCCAAATGAAACGAGAAATAAAATAAGCACAGCAGTCAGATGCTTAGGTGAGGTTGTGAGATAACCAAGGAGAGTAGTGATCACCTGCTGGTACTGGAATGGCCCTGGGATAGGCCATCTCAGCTCATGGGTAGCAGCAAATCTGTTTCTTCTGGGGTACAATGGATATTAATTCAAGAAAATACCCTTGGCTTTCATGACATATTATGTAACTGATAAAAATTGGTAAAAAATATCTATTTTTTTTTCACCTTGACAGATACTCCATTCTGAAATGGACTAAAAATGGATTTAGAAGTTTCATTCAATCAGTCAGCATACATGGTAGAAAATTCTAGTGCAAACATTTCATAAAAGATTTATTGGAGTGCAGTCAAATTATAGTTCTTGTTCCAGTGTACAAATATGCCTCAGTGTCTCTAATACAGGTCAAGGAAAAATTCTAATCGTGGTCATACAAAATACAAAGTGAAGGGTGCATTTGAGATTTAAAAAACAATAAATTATACTTTGAGAGCTATTACCAAGCTTTACACATATAAAAAGTAAACATAAAATACTAAGTTCTGAAAATAGTCTAACATGTCAAGCTGAAGATAAAAAGGACAGGAAATTATTCCATTTGGGAAACCCTAGGTACAACAAAGTCATTCTGACATCAGGAAAATGTCAAAGAACATGGATTAGGGATTTGTAAACTATGCTCTCTTTTCTGGAGGCTTCCACTACTGGGGAAGATGAGGTTAAGATTCAATTCTGCTATGTGTATACAAGGCCAAAGAAAAGTTCTGCTGCTCCCACCAAGTTTTCCAGCAGTCACCAGAAGGGTTTTTGTAGGAAAGCTTCTGAGCACAGCTCGGAACATGCAAAAACCAGAGTTTCAAATTCCAAAGAAGAGGAAGAGGAGAGGAAGGGTTGCTACTATAATAAATGGGTATCCTTCCATCTGCTGCTATCTGGATTCCCAGAATCACAAAATACCCAGGTATGACTGAATATAAATAAACAAAAAAAAAAAAGAGGGAGTCAGAATTTTAAAATGTGGAGAGACCTGAACATTGTTTGATCTTACTCCTTTATTTTACAGACAAGGAAACTGAGGTTCAATGGGGTTAAGTATATTAATTGCCTAAGGCCACTCCACTAGTTGACAGTAGAGTTCTGACCATGACTCGAGTCTTTAGACATGTATCAAGTGCTCCTTTACAACAAGATCTCAGAGGTGACAAAAGGATGGGGATGGAGGACCATATCCAGAACTGAGAAATAAATGGGAGGGAACACCTTTAGCCTTTTTCTACTTGGTTATTCACACAATAATTAGGTCATAAGAAAGGAAAAGAAATTAAGGTCAGGGTAGAAATGTGATTCCCAAAAGGAGAACACTTAAAAGAAGCAATCATGTAAAAAATAGTCCTTCAGAAATGATCTACAATTTTAGAAAAGGGCCTACTGGAATTTAAAGCAGGTACAAAAAAGCAATGCATGGACCCATCTAACCAACTATTTGTGTTCCCAATAAGATGGCATTGCAAAAATATTATGATCCCATTTGTCTAAGAGGATTGTCTATCAATAAGATATTTGAGTTGCTTTTAGATGAAGAGCACAGCACACACAACAGAAACCTACAAATCTCATTTTAAAGCAATAATTTCATTGCCTTTGACTACATTATTATAAATCCTCTGGACAAATGGAAAAAATGAACAAGTCATTTGAAACCATCATAAAGATGGCACAGAGGCCTAACAATGATGGAAAACTCCCTACTATCTCACAAGAGTTGCTGAAACATTCTTTACTTGACAAGGATAATTTTATTTTTCAGTGTAGAGAGGAACTCCTATTTTGGATCTAATTCTACCCAACAAGGAAAAAGTAATTACTGAATTAGAAATGAAATGAAAATTGGTTACTCCCTCAGTAACCTCTTCATCTTATCGCTCTTGATGAATTCAAGAAAGCCCAACATAGTCTGACAAACACCTAGAGCATGGCTTCACCTTTTTTAGGCAAAGGACTTCTTTGGCAGTCTGTCTGAACCTATGGACCCCTTTTCTCAGAAAACCTTTAAATATATAGGATTACAAAGGGAATTAATTATATTGAAAGTTATCAAGATAGTTTTAAAAGTTTGTGGATAGCAACCCCCTCTTCCTTTCCCTTTCCCCATTAAAAACATTTGTGTTAAATTTTGAGAGATAAGAGAAAATATAGGGAGGTTTGGAGGCAAAAAGAGGAATTCTACCTAAACAGGATGAGAAATTTTCAAGAATGAAATTCTAACCACAATGATTCTGCTAAGGAAGAAAAAGAGGAGCTGTGTAAGGATACTGATATGGAGGCATAAGAAACCCATGTACCGACTCAGATTGTTAATGACACTGAAAATTTCTTTTTTAAAATCATCTGAATGGAATGGAATAGTATTGGGCTCTAGAAAATGGCAGAGAATTGATTCAGGGAACCCTGAGAAGTCTTGTATCAGATGATGCTGATAGAAAGTGTAGCAAATAAAACAAAGAGAACAACTTATATGATTTAAAAAAAAATGCAAAGACAGCTAGTTTTAAAGACTTTGGATCGCTGAACAATGCCTGACTCCAGAAGACTAAAGGAAGCATACTTCCCACCTCCTAGCAAAGGTGCAGAATGAGACACACATTTTCAGACATACCAATGTGTGAATTTGTTTTGCATTAACTATACTTGTTACACAGAAGGGGTTTAAACAATATTTTTAAAACTGAGAACTTGTACAGACAGCACCATGACCATTTCTTATACAAATAAAAGACATCTAAAGCCATGAATATCAATAATGTACAGCTTGAATTTTTAAAAAATATATAATTATTACATTACTACCAGATTCATGCAGTTTCTGAACTTTCTTCCATTTTCTTTTGTAGTTATATATTTCATTAACTTTCCCCTTTGCCATAACTATTACAATCCCCTTCAAGATAATTCTTCCCAACCAAATGAACTAAATGCCTTCCCTAGTAGAAAGTACAAGGGATGGGAATAAGGATAGAGAGTAGTAATAGTGATGCAAAAAAAAAATTAAAATACATAGAGAAGAACAGAAGGAATTTCTGGAGAGGCCAAACAAGCAGGACAGACTTGGTAGGTTGATATTTTTTTTCCCCTTAAAAGCATGTGTGTAATAGATTAACAATTTCATACACAATCTTTTTTATTTTCTTTCTATATGGAAATGTTGAAGCATGTGTGTAACAGATTCACAATTTCATACATGATCTTTTTATTTTCCTTCTATATGGAAATGTTTATCTCAGGTTCATTAAAAAAAGACATGAATGTGAGCAGTGAGGGTAGATATGAGAATGACAAGCATGGCAAGTTCCTTAAAAAAAGCTTACTATACAACAGTGTAGTTTAGAATGCCCCCAAACTGACAAACACCAAAAAGTTTTTAAAAGGTTTAGTTTTTTTAACCTATGGTGGGAACAAAAGGAAGATTAGGGCCAATGTAACAATAATAGATGAATAGAGAAGGAATCGCTTTATTTTTTTTTCCTACAGAGGAAAATAATCTTTTGCTAGCAAAAGATAAAATGCTTAGCAGGTTAATAGCTAGTATAAGTGATGATACAGTAAGAGAGCACCTCGTTGTTCTCAAATGAGTTCCAAAGGAAGTGCTTCCCAGGGAGATACTTTCAGCCAGCTGAATATTGGCAGCTGGGATTGCCAAGATTTCTCAGAGGTCTCTGAAAAATTATCAATGAGAAAGCTGCCAGGATAGGATGTGGACAAAACCCCATCTTTCATGAAAGGGTAAAGTCTTCACACTTGAAACTAAACTGTAATCTAATTTTTTTTTTTAGATTTTGCAAGGCAATGGGGTTAAGTGACTTGTCCAAGGCCACACAGCTAGGTAATTATTAAGTGTCTTAGGTCAGATTTGAACTCAGGTACCCCTGACTCCAAGGCCAGTGCTCTATCCACTGCGCCACCTAGCTGCCCCTGTAATCTAATTTTGATTGTAAACAAAACTCCAGGATATATTATAAAAAAAAGAGGCTGTGCAAGGAAGGAAATGTATATTAAGCCTCTGCCATATACCAGGCACTATGCTAAGAGATTTACAAATATCATTTGACCCTCACAACAGGTAGGCACCATTAATATCTCTATTTTAAAGTTGAGGAAACTGAAGCAAGCAGAAGGTAAGTGAGCTGCCAAAAGTTGTAGAGCTAGTAACTGTCTTAGGTTGAATTTAAGAAAGTTCTATTTTTGAACTTTCTTTCATATTTCCTTCTGCATGGAAGTATTTCAGTAACCTTTTTCCTTTGCTATAACTATTACAATTCCCTTCCCCATATAATGCTTCCCTGTAAAAAACAAAACAAAGTAAATGCATTTCCTAGTGGGGGTGGGGCACTAGAAATGAGGATCAAACACTCAAATTCTGTACAAAGTACAGAATGTGGAAGGTGTAACTAGTATTTATACAAAAATGATCTTCAAGTTTCTGTAGGCTACAAGCTCTGCATGACTCAATAGTATGGAAAGTTGCTTTAAAAAAAAGTCCAGATGTTTAAGAAGCATTATAAAATGCTGGATTGGTTAAGTTGGCCAGAAAGAGAAATGACAAATTCTAGAGAGGATGCGGAAAAAAGAGGGTCACTAAAGCACTACCGGAGAAGCTGGGAGAGCAAACTGGAATTTACTCAGAGTTCTAAATCCCAAAGTTATCAAAGAAAAGAGGAAAGGACCTATATGTACAAAAGCATTTATAATATCTGTTTTTATGGCAAAGAGGAGACTTTCATCAAGATTAGGTTAGAATGTTAGAATTCTAAGGTGCTAAAATAAATGATGAAGGGAATGGTTTCAAATGTTTCAAATTCAAAAAGGTTTAGATAAACTGATGTGCAAGGTGAAGTGACAGAACCAATAGCATAGTGATACCATAAGGAAAATCACCTGTGAAAGTCTTAGGAATTCTAAGAAACACAATAATCAACAGGAAATTCAAAAGGAACCATGATGAAATATTGCCAAACTCCAGACTAGTTAATGGACACAGCATATAGACTGAAACTTAATTCTTTTCTCTTTTTCTTTTCTGGACTTAATGAATGCCGGAATATGCTTTATTTGTGACTTTCTTTATGGCTGTATATATTTGTAACGGGTTTCTTTTTGTCTTCTTGATGAATGGGACATGGGGAGACAAGTGAGAATCTGAAACTGAAAATAAAACCAAATTTAAAAAAAGTTAGATGCAATGATTTGGCTTTAAATAGAACTCCAGTACAAGGAGGGTTATAGCCCTACTGTACTGTGCTGAGCTCTAAGTGAAATGTTTTTAGATTTGTAACAATGACAAAATGAAGTAGATCCAGAACAGCGAGATGCCAGGAGACTATGCTGTAACAAGGATCAGTTATTGTTGCTGTTCAGTGTTTCAGTTTCAGTGACTGATTACTTGTGAATGCATTTGGGGTTTTCTTGACAAAGATACTGAAATGGTTTGCCATTTCCTTCTCCAGTTCATTTTACAGGTGAAGAAACTAAAGCAGAGTTAAGTGACTTGCCCAGGGTCACATAGCTATTAGGTCTCTGAGACCACACTCAGTCTTCTTGACTCCAGGCCTGGAGTTCTTATCTACTGGCACCACCTAGCTCCCCCCATCAAGAAAATAAAGAGCTTTCAAATGGAATAATAAAGAAGGTAGTAGTTCCAGATAGGCAGATTCCAGTTACATGAAAAGGGAAAAAACAGTTAGAAATATCCAAAATGGAATAAGGTTTAATGAGAGGTGGTTGAATCCTTCTTAGTGAAGGTCTTCAAGCAGCACTGGTTTAAACTATTTTAAAAGGAATTCCTATTCAATCTTATGTGGAGAATAGATGACATGTGCTACATGAATACTGGATTTGTAGTAAGAGGACATAGATTTAAATATGATGGCTTTGGAGGCTGTAGTTTTTGCATTTATAAAATAAGGAAGTTAAGACTATCCGGTCTCTGAGTACTGGATATTATTTTGGAAGTGATACTCCAGAAATAATCTAAAATAATAAAATGGGAGAGAGGAAGGTAATTTCCTCAAATTATACATGTTATTCCACATTTTAGATTCTTGAAAATGAATCAAGATGCACCATATTTCATTCATCTATGTATCTAATGATACAAAGCAAAGCAAAAGCCAGATCTCCCAGCTGGAATCTGTGGAGGATCCATTTTGCTGACTTCAGCCTGTTATCTCTGCTGTAAATCACATCCAAGTGACTTTTCAAGTCAAGAATGTGAATAGCTTTCTAAGCCAGGATGATCAAGCAAACTAATGCCCTGGCTCTTCTCTTCCTCTGAATATGAAAACGTGTTCTCATAACTTCTGATTCAAATTCATTAAAATTCCATCAATTTTTCTTTCTTAGAGATCTCAAATAATTGTATGGGAACTTCATCTTGCTTCCTCAATCAACTATTTTGGACTGATACTTGGACATGATGACAAGATTTTTAGGGGAGAATCTTGCCCAGAAATTAAGCTACCTGTTTAAAAAATGTTACTAGCCTGTCTTCACTTGCAAATACTCTCCTCTCATTCCTTTTACCTCAAGCCATTTTTTTCTACCATCTTAAATTCTAGATACACCCTTTTAAAATAGATCCTTCAAAGTCAAATATTAAGAATCCTTCCTTCCTATCCATTTAAAATATATAGTTCTCACTTATCATGCCTAAAAGACACTGGCTTTTCTCATTCCCAGGTGCTTCCATCAATATAGGCTTTCAACCACTGAACTCATACTTTCAAGAGCTAGAAACACAATGAGATGCTATTCAAAGTACCTAATATATGTAAGACTTATTTATAACTTCACCTGTTAGATCTAATACTTTCTATGGAATGCTAATCTCCATATTTAAGTACTGCACAATGAGATGCAAAATCTTTTAAAAAAATTATTCTCTAATCTCTGGATAGCGTGAAATTCAAAAGAATCTTAAGAAACCATCTATTCTGACTGGGCAAGAATATTGAAAAATGAAAAATATAAGGGTTAGATGATTTTTCTCCCCAGCTAACCTGCTCCTCTGTTTAACTTGTCATAAATAAGATCAGTATATGAGTTCTGCTGTATAACTTGTTGTGCAACCTACAGTAAGAAATATTAATTTAGTTTCCCACTCTATAACCCATCAGGATTAGATTAGAACTGAAGGTCCCCTTCAGTTGTAATCTTCTATGATTCTATGGATGGAAGACATAGGCTGTTGAATGTACTCAAGCATCGTTAAAAGCTTTGGGGTCCATGCCCTAATTGCTGTTCCAGTGCCTCTAGAATGAATCACAAATGCTACTAAGAAAGTATGTGTTTTGCCCAATTCAAGATGCCCTTGGCTAAATTCCAGATTCCAGGGTTTGGAAACCCTTTAAATATATTTGATGACTGTCAGCAAATTTATCCTTAAGTCAAGGTAGCTCCTCTAGTAAAGTCACTTATGCCATTTACAATGTCACTTACAAAGTAGTTGTCAAGAAGTAGTCAATGGAAAGTGCCAGCTTTCCCCTAAACAGGAGCCCTAAACTATTCTGCCAGATGCTATTGGTTATCTGCTATTCACATGTTGGTGGTAGAAGAGGGCACTTTAAACTAAAGCATTCAATGTTCTTTTAGGCTGAATGGTATAAAACAAGGTTAGCTCCCATGACATCTCTATGCAGTATACTATGCAGTATACTACAGCAGAGCAGCTGAAAAGGAAAAGATTAAAGTACTAATGATTTTAAAATTTGAGGGACTGGCAACTGACTAAAATTG